>NC_056728.1:1094726612-1095071612 GCF_019279795.1 Protopterus annectens
CCACAGCCTTCTGCAAGCAAGTATGCTATGTGTCATGCTATGACCCTTTGCAAAACAAAACAGATGCACATTGAAAACAAAGTTAGCATGAGCAGCAATAAACCTCTCTTCCCTTGAAGCTCACAATTCCTTGAAAATGCACCAGAACTCATTTGTTTAATAGTTTGGTAGTTGGTGCAGAGAATTCAGGTTCTTGTTTCCTGTAACCAGGGTTTGAGTCTGAGGAAATTTACTAACCTGCATAGCTCTCAGCTGTCCAGATTTTCACAGAATGTCCAGATTTTGTTTCATATTTTTGGTCTGTTCCTCATAAAATTTGTGGTTTTCTGGAAAATCACTAAGGATGGAAGTTTCTAAATAATGACATACACTTGAGTTTCAAACTTCATATTGCTTAAAAATGTATGCTAACAAAAATGCTGTTCTTCTAGCAAATTTCTAAGTTTATGAGCAATATTTAAAATTTGTTACTATCTTTGCACTTTTGTCCCTACATTATTTTACACTTTGTCCAGATTTGACAGGTATGCTAACCCCCCATATACACACACACACACACACACACACACACACACACACACACACACACACACACACACACACACACACACACACACACATCTTGTATTTAAATTCTGAGTGGAATGCAGAAAAGGAGTATGCAACAGGTACAAGAGTGTGCAGGGATGCACAGACAGAGGCCTAAAGGATCTGGCTCTGGTTTTAGTTTAAGCTTTTTGTATTTAAAATACAAAAAGCTTTGTAAGGCAAGGCTGCACCCCCCCTTACTGTTTGCACCTGAGACAGAAGTGCACCTTCCGCTCCCGCATTAGTGCACTTCTGACTAATGCTACTAAGCTGTTCTAAATTCTTTGGGATTCTTCAGTAACAGTCAACACTGTTCCAAGTAGATAGTTCCTGATTCTCACAAAATTAGAAAAAAACTGAAAAAAAAAACAGTGAACCAGGAACTATGGATAAAATGAAAGTCTTGAAAAAGCATTGGCATAAGTGAATTTCATGTCGAAGTCTATACATTTGAATAAAACCCTTTGTTTTATCCTGGTCTATTTTTTAAGTTCCCAGGAACTACTAATTTTAACATCCTTTGCATCTCTTGACTAATGGCTTCTGTTTGATCTTCTGGGATTGCACAGGCTTTCCTGCCTTGGAATTCCCTTTTGCTTTCTTTGTGGTTCTTTTTGACAGTTTGATCTCTGGCACCTATCCCCCTTCTAAAACCACACCTGGCACTTTTCACTCGATATATATATTGCTGGAGTCTAGCTTACAGGACCTTCAGCATCTCTTTGTGAACATGTGAAAAGTGCAATTTGTTTAGTAATCTTTAACATTGCCATTTTTAGACTGAAATATAAATTGACCATTTCCAGTCTAGAGGCCACTACTGTGTTTTCCAGATTTGCTGGCAAAATATGAGTAACACTGTAACAGCATCATTTCGCATGACCTTAAACAATTCACCTAGAATTTCATCACTTCATGCAGACTTGTCTATTAGAAAGTCTTATTTAGGCCCATTTAACTTCATAAATTCTGTGTGTCTGGCTTTTTATCAGAGAACATGTTATTATATGCATCAGTGATTTTAGGGTCCTTTTCATACAGTTGTTCTATATGGTCTTGACACTCCTTCTTCTTAATATGCTTTAATCCTACTAGGTTATTCTCTCATCTTTATCTTTCATTTTGCCCATTTTTAAATGGAGGTTCCTGTGATGTTTTCAATCCTCTTAAAGAGATCTCTTCCATTTCTCATTCGGCTGTCTTATACCACTTCTTTTCACTGACAATTTAAATATGCTTCCTTACTTCATCTTGCTATTCTCCAGAACTCTGAATTTAGTTTCACACATTCTCCTTTCTCTATTGTCTTTAGTTTGCTTTCTTTCGTCTGTCAATTCTAAAGCTTCCACAGACAGCCATTTTGCTTTCTTAAACTGTTTCTTTATATATACGTTGTTTTTGTCCCTATGCCTGCTGACCATCAAGCACTCCACAATCAGACTTCAGCAGCATGGAAGTGAGAACAATCCAAGGAGGCCATCATTCAAGCAGCAGTGTGGATTTCTTGTGTCCTTGCCAGTATCCAGGCAATTAGCATGTGCAAGACAGGTCCTATCCCCCTCCCCATGTGGTAAGACAAGTGACCCTCATCACCTTGAGGACCACAGTGCTTTCTTGGTCTGATTATCTGCTCCCATGCACTCACAATTAAAGCTACTGATGAAATGACTTTGAGGCTGAAAGCTTATCTCCATTTTATGCTTTCTGTTGGCATCCCAATTCTAAGGGATTGTGAAATTGGGCAGCCCTGATCTATCCGTTACCCCACAGGATGAGCCAAGCTGTTAGTTGATCCTAAGTGACTTGGGTCATTGTCATAGTTTTATCCCGTTATCTTAGTGCAGCTGGCTATTCTGTCTTCTTTTTATCTGGATTTTTTTTTGCGGCCTCCTAGATAGTTTTACAAACTTCTGTCCATAGTACTTCAGGCACACTATCAATTGGGTTTGATCACTTAAATTTGTACCTCATCTTCACTACATATTTATATGGAACATTCCAGAACTCATATCTAATTGTCATGGAGGTTTTCTTTTCTTTAATTTGATTTTGGAGCATTACCTTGTAGTGATAAAAGGGCCTGTTTATTTCAATGAGGCTATGCACTATACTATACTATACAGGACCAACCAAGACAGGCAGGTCATAGTGGAAAAATCAGACTTAATATGGGTCACTGGAGAAGGTAATGGTAATCCAATCCAGTACTGTTTCTCAAGAAAACCCTATGGATAAAAACAACCAGAGACATGTTAGAATACCAGTGGAAGATGAGATCCTCAGATCTGAAGGTGTTCAGCATACTGCTGGGAAAGAGCAGAAACCAAGTACAATTAGTGCTATATGTTATGGCAGATGGATTAAAGCCAAGAGTGTGTTTATCTGTTGAGGTGTTCATAGATGAACAGAATATCGGATGTGGTAAAGAACTATACATTACTGGAATTTGGGAATGTGATAACTATGAACAAAGACAAATTTGATACAGTTAAAGATGTGATGATGAGAATAAACCTCAACATTTGGGAATTAGTAAACTGAAATGCACTTCACTGGGTCATTTTGCATCAGACAATCATCACATCTTTTACTGAGGACAAGACTCTTGCAGAACAAATTGATTTAGCCCTTATGGACCTCAAAAGTGTGACAAAATCACTGCATGGTTACAACCCAGAAATGTTAGAATGATCTCAATCAAATTACTAGATCACCTATTTAGTGTTATAGTAGTGCAGTTTTATGCATCAATATCAGATGCTGAAGAGGAGGAAGCTGATCAGTTCTTTTAGGATTAGAATTCTCAAGGTGTCAGTCAAAGAGCAACTGAAGTAACAGTCATATTTGGCCTTGGTATAAAAATGAAGCAGGACATATAAACTAATATATTTCTGCCAAGATAATTTACTGGTCAAAGCAAATACACCTTTTTAACAGCCTAGGAGATAGCTTTTTACATGGATCTCTCCAGATGGTCAGCTCTGAAGTCATTGACTACATAGTTTATAGTCAGACACAGGAGATATCTATACAGTCAGCAAAAACTAGATCCAGAGTTGATTGAATCTCAGACCACCACCTTTTCCTTCCAAAGTTTGGAATCAATTTAAATAAAACATGAAAAACTTACAAGCCAACTAACAAGTCCAATAATATTCCAGGCTATCTTACCTTTAAGTAACATCCATTGCCCTTTCAATTACTTTATAGGGCCCCTGCCATTTTGCCAAAAGTATGTTTTCTGCTGTAGGCATAAAACTTGAAAAATATGTCTCCAAGATGAAAAGCTGCTACTCTGGAATATTTACTATAGCAACATTTCTGTTCCTCTTGGGGTTGTTGCATGCATTCCCTTAATTGCATCCTTACTTATACCTTTGACCCATGATTGGGAAACCTTACAGAAGTGCTATTTTCATGCTCCTGTGTTTCTTTAGCTGTATCTACTATATCTCTAAGATGTCTCCCATAATGAAGCACAAACAGGCTAAACCATTTAGGGGAACCGGATACCTTTTGGCAACAAATATTAAATAAGTCAGCAGGAAGCCCTAGTTCTTCCCTTCATTGTCATTCACTTTAACATAGTTTTTAGTGTATCACTAAAGCATTCCATGAGCCCCTCCATTTGAGAATGGTATACAGAAGTCCTAAGTTGCTTATTTTTAAGAGTGGACAGAGCTCGTTCAGGAATTTGGCATGAATGGCATGCCCTTATGTATCAACATCTTCTTGAGGTTTCCCACCTTTGTCAACATGTGCACTGACACCCTAGTAATGGCCTTTGATGAAACCCTACAGAGTGACACAACCTCAAGAAAGTATGTAGCATACTCAGCAAGTGCAATATTGTATAGATGGTGGCAAAACCTCAAGGAGGTATGTACCATACTCAGCAACCACTATAGTGTATCGATGGTGGCAAAACCTCAAAGAAGTATGTAGCATACTCAACAACCACTACAATGTATCGATGGTGGCAAAACCTCAAAGAAGTACGTAGCATACTCAGCAACCACTATAATGTATCGATGGTGGCACAACCTCAAGGAAGTATGTAGCATACTCAGCAACCACTATAATGTATCGATGGTGGCACAACCTCAAGGAAGTATGTAGCATACTCAGCAACCACTATAATGTATCGATGGTGGAAAAACCTCAAAGAAGTACGTAACATACTCAGCAACCACTATAATGTATCGATGGTGGCAAAACTTCAAAGAAGTACGTAGCATACTCAGCAACCACTATAATGTATCGATGGTGGCACAACCTCAAGGAAGTATGTAGCATACTCAGCAACCACTATAATGTATCGATGGTGGCACAACCTCAAGGAAGTATGTAGCATACTCAGCAACCACTATAATGTATCGATGGTGGCACAACCTCAAGGAAGTATGTAGCATACTCAGCAACCACTATTATGCATCAATGGTGGCAAAACCTCAAAGAAGTACGTAGCATACTCAGCAACCACTATAATGTATCGATGGTGGCACAACCTCAAAGAAGTACGTAGCATACACAGCAACCACTATAATGTATCAATGGTGCAACAACCTCAAGGAAGTAGGTAGCAAACTCAGCAACCACTATAATGTATCGATGGTGGCACAACCTCAAGGAAGTATGTAGCAAACTTAGCAACCACTATAATGCATCGATGGTGGCACAACCTCAAGGAAGTATGTAGCAAACTTAGCAACCACTATAATATATCGATGGTGGCACAACCTCAAGGAAGTACATAGCAAAATCAGCAACCACTGTATGGTATCAATGCCCAGACAGCCTGAACAATTCACTGCTATTCTTTCAAATAATAAATCTATCATGAGTAGTAATGCAAGGGTCATAGCAAAATTGTCCAATGGCTACAAAACTTCTTTCCAAAATAACCTTCTCAGACAAATTTCCATAGTTTTTATCTAGTGTAATTTCCTCCAAGAGGAAACTATTCACCAACTTTAAGGCTGATGAATGAGGAGTTATTTGATTATATTTTCCTTTTGTCTTCTCTATAGAAAAGTTGATTTGCTGTTTCAAAGCATAGATAAGCAAGGGCTAAGGTGCTAGGGGAAGCATCTCCCATCACTACCTGGTATTATTTCTAGCCTCTTCTTGGATGGATCTTTCTATTGTACCTTTTGGAAGATAACCAACAAAACAGGTATTCGTTGAGGTCATTGTTCTGACTAAATAAACTTAAAGCAAATGTGAATTACTTCACTCTCAAAAACAAAGATTAAAGGGACATCTCTTGTAAACTGAAATTGCAAACTCAAAGTCAGAATTGCATGTACTAATGACTAATAATAAGCTTTTACCTTAGTATGTTTCTTAGCCTGCAGACAAGAAAAAAATGGTGCTGTGTGTTGGTTTATTTTAAATGTACCAGAAAAGGGCACATTAACAAAATATTACACAGTTGCTAACATCAATATTGTATTTGTCAAAACTGTTAATGATAGCCAATAAGCTGCTCCTAAAAGCATGCCTATGGAATGTGATTAGGTAGGGCAATATGTACGTAAAAGTCACCACCCTGCTTTTTTTCCCCATTGTGGTGTTACTAAATTGGCTAAGTGTAATATTGTAAAGGAAGGGAAAGAGATGTAAAGACTGATGCACTCAGGGAGCATGATTATATTGGGTCTCCATATGTTTGTAAGCATAAAAAACACAAACTGAAATAATATGTATACATACAGAGAACCTGGAGTGGCATATAACACAGAAATGTAAACTCTCTAGGCAAAATATTGTACCCGGTAGCTCTGGTGCCTAACTAAACATAATGTGATAATAGGCCAATATTTTCTCCAATTCAAAGAGCTCTGGAAATATGGTCAGAAAGAGTTCAACCAGATTCATTGGCAGAAATAGCCTAGTATAGAAATGCTTTTGGCAGTAGAAGACACACATGAACAAAATAAGAGCCAAATAAAACTGATACTGAGTGTTTACCGAGTGTTGCTGAAAGACTCCATTTGTTAAAGTAATAACATATTTCAGGGTGGAGACTAAGAGGGAGTGGCCCATAGTTAAGAATACATCTAGGGAAGTACGTGTAGAAACTGAGAAGGAGGTATCTCATGCTGAAGAAAAAAGGGGACTTGAAAAAAGTTTTAACATCCACCCCACTGCACAAAAAAGCAGGGAGCCAATCAGAAACAGAAGCAGGACTCTAAGGGCTGAGAAAGTAAGATAACTACTAAGAAAGAAAAAGGGAAACCATCAATACCCCGCCTGAAGAAAATTACTTTTGTGATTTATCTTTTATAGAAAATGAACTAGATGAAGGGGAGAAACTCTAGTTCAAGTCAGAATACTAGTAAAAATATTGTTAACTTAGCTGACACCGAGACATGTTTTGTCAATATCAAGAAGACCTAATGGACAGACAATACACCAAGTAGAGCTAGAGAGAGAGAGAGAGAGAGAATATAACAAGAGTAGATGGTGAAAACAAAGGAACAGTCAGCACCATTTCATACCATACCTTGAGCTAAGAAATGACTTGTTCTACAGGGAACCAAAGACAAAGAACAGATACTGTACCAGTTATTGCTTCTACTGCCTTTTAAAACATTTGGGACTGAGTTAACATATACCCCATTTTTGGGTGGTTGCCAACGGGTGGTTTGAACATTCGTTTTAGATAATTGTCACTGTGACATCAAGTGAAACAGCTAAGGATATCTGTATACCATCCTTAGATGGATAAGCTAATTGAATTATTTAATAAACCATTAAAGTCTATACTACCAAAGGCTACAGGCTACAGAACTGGATAGGACAAAATGGGGACAACCGCTTCCCTATCTTCTCTGTGCCATAAGGTAAGTACCCCAGGCCTCACTTTGATTCACCCTATTTGAAATGCTATATGGCAGACATCCACAAGGCTTCACAGATGTAGGAAAATAAACATGGGAGAAGGCAAAAATCCCTTTTAAAAGCATGATAGTGCATTTTACAGACTTGGACGACAGGCTAAGAAGTATAATACCTATAGTAAAAAAAAACATAGAGAGAATGCAAAGGACACAAGAGAGAGCACATAACTATAATGTCAGTCTCAAAGAATTGAAACCAGGGATTAAAATATTTATGTTAGTACCCACTACTACAAACACATTCACTGCAAAGTGGCAATGAACTTTTGAAATTGTAGAAAATGTGTCTAAAGTAAATTATGAGATGAGACTGCAAAGGAAAAGGAAACCAAGACAATTATACCACATAAATATTCTAAATCTTGGAAAGAAACTGACGTTTCTGTAGTAAGTATGTTTATAGAGGAAGTTAAGGCCTTCACATCAGGTTCTGAAGTCAAAATAGATGACACAGTATTTCAGAAACAAGAAATAAAGCAATTTGTACTCAGGAATTAATATAAATTTTCAGAGTTGCCTGACAGAACCAACTTAATCTGGCACAACATGGAAATCATGCTTCAAGAGAAAGTAAATTTAAAACTCTACCAAATACCAGAATCTGAAATGCCAAGCAATTAAAAAACAGGTACAGTAAATGCTAAACATGAGGTCATAGAAGAATGCCAACGTAATCGGAAAAGCCCCATTGAACTCAGGCCCCAGATGAGGTTTTACAATGACTTCAGAAAATTAAATAGACTATGTAAACTGTATTCATTTCTCATGCCCGGAGTGGATGAATTGATTGAAAAAAAGTGGGCAGAAATAAGTTTCTGTCCATCATGGACATAACCAGAGTCTATTGGTAAATTCCACTAGACCCCAGAAGCTAAGGGAAAGCGGCATTTCCTTCACCTGATGAAATCTTCCATTACACAGTCATGTCCTTTGGTCTCTATGGAGTACCTGCAACGTTACAAAGTCTGATGAACAAACTTCCTAAAATTCTACTTCATAAATAGGCCTCTGAGCTGGGCACAAATGTAGTCTTGTCTCAGATGATAAATGAGGATAACCATCCAGTCTGTAATATAAGTTGAAAACTGAGCAATATAAATGAAAGGAAGTGAAATAATTTAATGTCGCACACCTGGCTGACTAGGTACTTCAACAGAGGCAGCATATGTGTATATCATATGTGAGAAGAAATAATTTTGTGGGACAACAAAAAAACTAGCATAAAAATAAACTAAGAAAAAGATCTTCAAGGCTGCAGGCTACTAAAATCTATCTATTAAACCAGTTTAAAATCACAATAACCAAGATAGGCACTTTCATTTCTTAATTTCTTGAGACTTATTCCTGGAATAAGTGCCCTACGTTAAATAATTGTACATCATTAAGTATAAATGTCTGCTCTGTAGTGTTAAGTACAGGCACAGAGTCCTGGATGATTACTTCCAGAATTTCTAGCATATTAATGCTTTCCACATCCCCTATAGGTATCCACCCCCCCACCCCCACCCCCAGCAAACTGAGATAATGACACAGCTTTATGATTTTCTCAGGCTTCAGAGATATAATTCTACTGTGTTCTAAGCATTGTTTTTGTAAATTAGTATATTTTTATTTTAAAAAAAACAGTGTAAGAAACTTCTCTGTGTGGAAGATTTTCAGTCCACATATCATTAATTAGTCACTGTATATTTTTTTATTTATTTTACATTTGTTGACCGGGCAAGTCCAGCTGGATATATGTCCATTTTCAGCAGAGGCCCAGGGAGAAAAGCTACTCAAAACCACAGTAAAATGTATACAAAATAACAATATTCAACAGATACAGGTAAAATACATATTTAAGCAATTTTATACATGATAGATTTTACAGATGTGGGTACATTAAATATATAAGCAAATATTTTCACTTCAAAACATGTCTGCTTACAGAATCATATTACTTATAACATTTGTTAGTTATAGGGAGGTATTGATGAAGACATTTTAATAATATATAAGGCCTATTTTCTTTATGGTTTTCAAAAGGCAATTAGTATATACAGTTGATGTGACAGGTGTCTTTGTGAAAACAATGTGTAGTTAGTCTGGGATCACACAGGGACATAACCAATGGGATTTAAGGTTTTCAGCTTGCTTTTAAATTGTGTTAGTGAGGAAAGGGAGGTCAGGTCACTGGGGAGAGAGTTCCAGGTTTTATCCATGGTATTAGAGAACAAAGAGTCACCAGCCATATTGTTGGTTTTACCTATTTGTACTAATATTTTATTAGATGAGCGTAGGGTCTTAAGGTTGTTGTAGGGGGTGATAATGTTGGTAAGAAATAGAGTATTAGTAGGCTGATACAGGATTTTGTAGGCAACTGTTAATTGTTTAAATAGAAGTAAATTTGGCAACTCTAGCCATCCTAATTGTTCATAATTAGTACAGTGATGGGCTCTGAATGTAGAGCCTGTTGCAACTCTGGCAATATTATTGTAGGAGACAGCCAGCTTGTTCAAGTTGTTTTTTTGAGAGGTTAGTATATATAGGGGAGGCGTAGAGGAGGGTGGAGATTAAGTGGGTCTGGGCAATAGTAGCCCTTGCTAGTGGGGTGAGAAAGGATTTGATTCTATAGATCAGATCAGACAAAAGTAGTAGAAGTAGCGAACTTAAACTCATCTTAAGTAAAAAAAAAACAAAAAATATAGAAAATATAAAATAAAAAATAAAAAATATAAAATATAAAAAAGTAAAAAAATATAAAATATAAAAAATATAAAATATGTAATTGTACAGAATACATTTTAAAGGCAGAAGAAACCTGTATAGCAGTTACTTGTGTGATAACTCACAGTTTCTGTCTTCTTCACAATGAGCATGTGCACAGTGATTACCTTCTGCTGGTGTGGGAGCTATTGCTTAATATACTATTTTCCCACCCCCATTTCCCCAGCCACCCCCTATTCCACTACATTTGTAGAACCTGGTATCCACCCAGAACTCCACCTACTTCCCATCCTTCTTAAAGGCATACACATAACTATAGACATTTCCCCAGTCACATTTCCTCACATTTCTAATACTTCAGTAAATTGTGCCTTAAGTTAAACCTCAGAGTTTTTTCTTCTCCAATCCTTCTGTTCATTGCAATAGACTCTCCCACTTTTTCTTTTTCATCCCCACCCAACACTACCCTCAATCTACTTCCTAGTTGTAACATTTTTTTCCTCTTACCTTCACATCACCCCCCCCAGTTCTAACATATATTTTTTAACTCTTCAGTTTCACTCTTCCTCCTCTCTCATTTCCCTCACTATCACTCTTCATCATTCCACATCTGCAGTGCTACTATTGTACACAAATGTATTATTATCCCTCACAACTGCTGCCTTCCTTACACCTTACCAACATATACCGCTATATACAATTCTCCCTACCATCCCCAGTCCCATAAAACCGGTGTTGGGGGTGGCCATTGTCTACAATAATACTTTAAACCTCCTTAGGCCTCATAATCCCAGCCCCACTCTTTGGTGATGAAATTATTATAAAATCCTTGCAAACTTATGCTCACAAAAGCCTTTGCATTGTAGGAGATTACTTTCCCAGGGAATTAACATAGTTACTGCTGAAGAACTTCTCATTTGGGCATCAAGCAACATCTCACTTGAAACAATCATCTTCACGACCTGAATACTGATTGGCAAACTATTGACAGTAACAATCCTTTTAATGTCATTAATCTATATGGTTTCATCCAGCTTATTTCAACTCTCAGAAAGTACAGCAAAAGATCTGGTACAGCCCCTAAATTAGATTAGATTCTGTCTAATGCCCCAAATAAAATCCTTTCAACGAGTGCCTTACCCTATACCTTTAGTGATCACTTACTTATCTTTGCAATAAGGCATCATAAACCTAATCATAATGGCATTGGTACTACTTTGCCCATATCCTCCCCTCACTTAGTAAGGACCAATTCATTACAACACTAAAGTCATTCAAATGTGAGGCTCTTCAAAGCCTTCCACTTGATGAAGCTGTAGCTCTGTTCAACTCAGCTTTCCTTAACTTAGTAAATGGACTAGCCACAATAAGTACTAAAAGAATTAAATCGACTCTAGCTCTCTGGCTTTCAAAAAGTACTAAATTTCTCATGGAAGAGAGAGAGAGAGAGAGAGATACAGCCTGGAAAAATGGAAGCAACTTAAAAGCATAGTTTTCCATCAGTATTATAAACCCATATGAAACTTCACTAAAAATGAAATTAAAACTGATAAAAAAATATTATATTAATATACAAGCAGCAAATTATAACCACACCAAACCTTTCTGGACTATAATCAACCAGCTATTAAAACCCAGTACACAAACACAACCTATGCCTACTTCATCTAATCATACTGATAGTATAAACAGTGAATTTAATACCCACTTCGTCCAAACAGTAACCTCTCTTATTAAACTCTCAGCACAGGCATACACATTTCCTCTCCTCCCCTGTTAGCCCCCATGACAGTTGCACTCAAACCAGTCTCAATTTCTACAATCAAAAACTATTACCAACCTTAAAACCTATCACCCTTGTTGTTGATAACATACCATCCAACTACATAAAAATTGCTGCTGATTCTATAGTTTTCCCTATCTCTATCCTAATCAACTGCTCTATTACTGAAAGCTATATCCCAAACCTACAAAAAAGATGCTACATTGTTTCTCTTCATAAAGGTAAACACTCAAATGAGCTCTCACCCTTCAGGCCTATAGCCATACTGTCTTCACTCTCAAAGATTATAGAGAAATGTATCCACTCTCAACTCCTTGGCTTTCTCACTGACAACTGCCTCCTTCCCTCCTACACAGCACTGTTTCCATCCTTTTTGAAGTACATATACAAAACTCCATAGTTTTATAACATCTGTTAACCAGTATCAAAAACTCTGTGAACTTAATCTTAGCACATTTCCTAGATTTATCCAAAGCTTTAAACATGGCATATCTCCTCTTTCCTTTACATTACAGTGGGTGTCCCTCAAGGATCCATTTTTTTACCCTGTTGTTCAATATATTCATTAATAATCTATGATCTCCACCTAGCTACTAAACAAGTTGCTATCATACAGTATGCAGATGATTCAACACTCATCTGTTCTGCGAAAAGCATATATAAATTAAAACAACTTACCCAATAGTCTTTTGCTACCCTAGAGGCCTTGCTGTCTGATACACAGCTGCTCCTTAACCCTAAAAAAACAAAGCTAATCCTATCTACCTGAAAAGATTCAAGTGACTACAAAAATAATTTCAAAATGACTTATTCTAATAATACCAACACAGAACTAATAATTCAAAATTAAGCTTCTAGAAGTCATTATTGATGAAAGCTTAAAATTTGATCATCACATAAAATAAGCAGTAAAAAAACACCAAAAGCTAGGTACACTCTATAAAGTCAAGCGATATGTCAAAGATAATGCCAACAAAAGTATTTCTCAATACCTTCTCATACCTACGCTACTTTATGCTGCTCTCATCTTGCTTAAACTTCTATCTCGGGGATCACGTCAGTTGCCCTGCTAGACAGGGGTCCAGGGAAGTAAATAGTGTGGGAAGAAATAGCCAGGGAATTGTTATGGCTAGGCTTGTATAGGCCCTAGGACCAATAGCCTAGTACCAACCTATGAACTGCAAACAAACCTCACTTTCGACACAGGAACCAACTGTGAAAACGTAGTAAATGTCAAAGAAACAGCAAAGGATCCAAGCACGGCTTAGTTCAAAATATTTAATGGGTACAAAAAATACACAGGGTAAGTGCTTTCACGGACCAAAGCTCCGCTTCATCAGACCATTACTGATCCGTGAAAGTGCTTACCCTGTGTATTTTTTGTACCCATTAAATATTTTGAACTAAGCCGTGCTTGGAACCTTTGCTGTTTCTTTGACATTTATTACGAACCTATGAACCTAATCCACCAATGGTCACACTTGGAACAATAATATAATAATCCACAAAAACATTGTCACCCAAAGAGTAAACACCCCGTACACCAAACACAATCCAGTAACCAGTAAAATAGTAATGACAGGGTGTCGGGATGAACAAAGGCTACTCCTATATAAACTCATCCAGTAAAAAACAGTATCTTCCTCAAAATCTTGCTTTATTCAGAAAACAGAAACAATGGTAAGCGCTTTCACCCTGATAGGGCTTCCTCAGATCACAGACAAACATACACAGCCATTCATGATTATAAAGAGAAAAAGGCGCCAAATTAAAAATAATACATTCCATTAATTAAAGTGACAGCTTACTACAAACAAAAAATATATATAACACAGATGAATACATTAATACATACATAAAATATGTATACAGCTATACAAACTTATTAATATACAAATTCATTAAAATCATCATAAATATCTAAAAACAGTATTAAAATACTAGGACAATAATTTTAAAATTGATGGCAGCTGCTTTTACATAAGTGAGATACTAACTCCTAAATCTGGCCCCCCATAAAAAACAATCCATAAAATCCACCATGACAATACATATCTACAAATAGAGAACTAATTCCTATATCTGACCCCCACACACACCCAAAGTACCTAAAAGTACTATTGCAAAAAACAATGGATACAACACTACTATCTAAGCCCTCTTGATTTAAGAAATGGCTTCAGTGGTATCTTATCATTTAAGCCTGGGAGGGTGTCAGCCCTCATCCTAATGATCCACTTCACTTCTTGCATTTCAGTTCTATTCCTTATATCCCCTCCTCTGAAATTGCAGGGGATAACTTCCATAACTCGGAAACTAAACTCATGTGTATCATCAGTGCAATTGATATGTTTAGATAGGGCATTTACAGTGGATCTGATCCTGATTTGATAAAGATGTTCCCTAATTCTGTCCCTAAGCCTTCTGTCCATCTTTCCAACATAGAATGCCCTGCATACTGAACAGGATGCAAGGTATACCACATGTTCTGACATACAGCTGGCGGTGACTTTAAACTCATATCTCATACCATTGTTAGGATGTATAAAGCTAGTACTAGAATCAATGTATCTGTAAAAATTACATTGATTGCAGGGTAATGTCCCTGTCTGCTCATGGCCACCTCTACTCTGTTTGAGACGACACAGTAACATCTTTAAATTGGGTTTCTTCTTATATACAAACTGCGGAGTTTCCCCCATTACCTCTTTAATATTAGGATCCACTGTCAACACCTCCCAATGCATTCTGATTGCATCCTTAATATTCCCCACATCCTGAGTGTAAAACAATGGGACTCTGATCTTAACACCTCGGTCGGGTGCAGCTACAATCTCATGCTGATCACCCTTTGCCTCATCTTCTACTAGGTCTGAAAAATATGGACTGGCTCTACCCACTCTTAATGCTGAAAGGCCAGACATACCTTTCACAATGTCTTCATCTTTATAAGCTCTTTCCCTAAATCTATTACATAGATAATTGAGTGCAGTATCAAAACCTTCATCTGAAGGATTATATTGTGAGGCTCTCATGACTTGACCCTTCATAATATTCCTGAAAACATATCCAGGATGCATACTATGTCTATGTAAAAGAGCATTCCGATGGCATGCTTTCCTATAAACTCCTGTGTTCAAGAGACCATTCATTAATCTTTCTACACAGACATCAAGGAACGGTATCCATCTATCAGAAAATTCATAACTAAATTTCAAGTATGGAGACAGCCCATCAACACGTTCAATGAACACAACCAATTCCTCAACCTTACCTCTCCAGATGAGGAAGATATCATCCACAAAATGTTTATAAAAAGGACATTAAGGGAGAACTCATCTAACTTAAACAGATATTCTGTTTCCCATGCGGCCATAAATAGGTTGGCGTAGGTATTGGCACATGAAGTGCCCATAGCTATGCCATCCTTCTGCAAGTAACTCTGTGAACCAAAACAAAAAATATTGTTTTCTAATACCTCCAAAAGCAGAACCAAGAGGTCCATTCTGGAGCCACTAAGTTCAGTGTGGCGTTTCAGATAGTCATGGATCCTCTCAACACCTTCCTCATTTGGGATCACAGTGAACAATGAATGGACATCTAACATTACCATTATAAAAGGGGATTGGATGGGTACTGTCCTCATACACTCATATAGATCCAAAAGAAATTGTTTGGTATATTTTAATATATAAGAATTGGTGTCCACAACTGGATGCAAGAACCTTTCACCATATATAGAAAAGGGTTCAGTCGACCACCCCCTACCTGCAACAATGGGCCTCATATGGGGAGCATGCTTATCCTTATGGATCTTAGGTAGGCCCTGAATTATAGGTATGAGGGGGTCACTAACAAACAAATACTCATATAATTCTTCAGTGATGACATGGCTCTTAAGAAGATCATCCAACATCCCACATATCCTATATACATGAGTCCTAATTGTGTCCTGTTCAATAACACAATAGAACTGTTCATCCCCCCAACACTGTTTTCATGGCCTGATCATAAAATTCAGTGTCCATCACTACCAGGTTGCTTCCCTTGTCGGCAGGTCTGATGGTGATGGAATGATCATTCCTTAACCCAGTTAAAGCTCTTCTCTGACCAAAGGTTAAATTCCCTTTAGTCCTGTACCTTTTATCCTTAATGTCCATTTCATGTAGATCATTCTCTACTAATTTACTAAAGGAGGCCACTAAAGGTGGGATCCCCGGAACATATACACTAGGTTTCTTAAATATATATTGGACACATTACAACTATTGGTAAACTCTTATTTAAGACACAAGTTCCTTACAAA
The DNA here is from genome assembly GCF_019279795.1 of Protopterus annectens. Lineage (NCBI taxonomy): Eukaryota > Metazoa > Chordata > Ceratodontiformes > Protopteridae > Protopterus > Protopterus annectens. The sequence continues at coordinate 1,094,742,901 of NC_056728.1, forward strand.
TAATTTAAATCCACTAAGTGTCTGTGATATTACTAGTACTGGTGGGAACAAATGTCGAACCTTTAGATAAAACTATTAATTCATCTGGAGAAAGTCTACGAGATGTTATATTATAGACTAGTGAGTCAAAGTCCTCTTCCACATTTTCTTGAGATTCTGATTGGTTTGAAAATCTGCTGACAGTTTCCTTTTCTGCCTGCCTCTGCTCATCAACCTTGTTCTCCTCCCTCCCCTGGACACAGCAGAGATGGGGAAAGGGCACTGAGTAATATCACTATCAGTCCCACTGGACTCACCAATACGTGTGTCAACTACATTACTGTTTGTTTTCCTCCTCACTACTAATTCTGCAGTCTGTCCACTTGAGTTAGCATTCACATTTCTGTCAATCCCCATAATCACAGCACTCTCTCATGCTACGTTCACACCTCCATCTACACACGATTCTCTCACATTCATCCTACTATCACTGGGGTCCTTAACATTAAATGGCCCCTTAATACTGTTTACAGTTACAGTGTGAACAACATTTCTTTGAGAATTGTGTGGTTCTCCCACACCTACAGTACCAGAGTCTTTAGGCACAGTTTGTCTGTTAACATCATCACTGTTATTACGTTTATGAAAGTCCATTCTGGGCCATGTAAAGACATGGCCCAGCTGAAAATCGTCAATGTCCCTCCTCAGCTTATTCCATTTCTGGACAAGCAGCCGCTTTTCAAATAACAACACATTGTCCAATAACATTTCAATTGCTCCATCCACTATCATTTTCGGAAAACGTTCATACAACAGCCTTTGTTGATTAATAATGTCTCTACGCAGACTGTCCTCCTCAGGCATAAAAAACGCATTGAGTAAACTTATATTGGAGACTTACCTCTATATTCAATTGCTGCCATTTGAACATTAAATCTGGAAACAATGTCCCGGTTGTCGGCATCTTCAACACTCTTAGGCCCCTTGGTATAATACTCCAATGAATGCAGACTTCAAAGTGTTGCCTTTGGGTGTGTAGCCTCTTCAGTTTCAGAAAATCTGCTTCCAACTTATCTACTTCCGACTGCAGCTTCACTCAATCAAAAGGCTCCACAGATGCCTCACTGACGTCATCGTTGGCTGCCTCATACAACATCAGGGGATTAACAGTCCCAGCTATGCAGCTCAAAAAACGATCTGGTCCAGGAAAATTATCTTTATCCTTGTTAGGTACATAAGGTAGCTCAACCACACCATCATCCCTTCCAGCATGTCTCCGTGGGTACACCAGCAGCAACAGAGAATAATCCACAAAAACATTGTCACCCAAGGAGTAAACGCCCTGTACACCAAACACAATCCAGTAACCAGTAAAATAGTAATGACAAGGTGTCGGGACGGACAAAGGCTGCTCCTATATAAACTCATCCAGTAAAAAACAGTATCTTTCTCAAAATCTTGCTTTATTCAGAAAACAGAAACAATGGTAAGCGCTTTCACCCTGGTAGGGCTTCCTCAGACCATATACAAACATACACAGCCATTCATGATTATAAAGAGAAAAAGGTGCCAAATTAAAAATAATACATTCCATTAATTAAAGTGACAGCTTACTACAAACAAAAAAAATATATAACACAGATGAATACATTAATACATACATAAAATATGTATACAGCTATACAAACTTATTAATATACAAATTCATTAAAAAACATCATAAATATCTAAAAACAGTATTAAAATACTAAGACAATAATTTTATAATTGATGGCAGCTGAGGGAGTGGTGATTTATGTAATAGGAGGATGGTGAGGAGGTAGTAGTATATGTAATGGGGGATGGTGAGGGAGTGGTGATTTATGTAATGGGGATGGTGAGGGAGTGGTGATTTATGTAATGGGGGGATGGTGAGGGAGTGGTGATTTATGTAATGGGAGGATGGTGAGGGAGTGGTGATTTATGTAATGGGGATGGTGAGGGAGTGGTGATTCATGTAATGGGGGGATTGTGAGGGAGTGGTGATTCATGTAATGGGGATGGTGAGGGAGTGGTGATTCATGTAATGGGGGGATTGTGAGGGAGTGGTGATTCGTGTAATGGGGATGGTGAGGGAGTGGTGATTCATGTAATGGGGATGGTGAGGGAGTGGTTATTCATGTAATGGGGATGGTGAGGGAGTGGTCATTCATGTAATGGGGATGGTGAGGAGGTAGTAGTATATGTAATGGGGGGATGGTGAGGTAGTGGTGATTCATGTAATGGGGATGGTGAGGGATTGGTGATTCATGTAATAAGAATGGTGAGGAAGTGGTCATTCATGTAATCGGGATGGTGAGGAGGTAGTAGTATATGTAATGGGGGGATGGTGAGGGAGTGGTGATTCATGTAATGGGGATGGTGAGGGAGTGGTGATTCATGTAATGGGGATGGTGAGGGAGTGGTGATTTATGTAATGGGGATGGTGAGGGAGTTGTGATTCATGTAATGGGGATGGTGAGGGAGTGGTGATTCATGTAATGGGGATGGTGAGGAGGTAGTAGTATATGTAATGGGGGGATGGTGAGGTAGTGGTGATTCATGCAATGGGGATGATGAGGGAGTGGTGATTCATGTAATGGGGATGGTGAGGGAGTGGTGATTCATGTAATGGGGATGGTGAGGGAGTGGTCATTCATGTAATGGGGATGGTGAGGAGGTAGTAGTATATGTAATGGGGGGATGGTGAGGTAGTGGTGATTCATGTAATGGGGATGGTGAGGGAAAGGTCATTCATGTAATGGGGATGGTGAGGGAGTGGTCATTCATGTAATGGGGATGGTGAGGAGGTAGTAGTATATGTAATGGGGGGATGGTGAGGTAGTGGTGATTCATGTAATGGGGAAGGTGAGGGATTGGTGATTCATGTAATGGGGATGGTGAGGAAGTGGTCATTCATGTAATGGGGATGGTGAGGAGGTAGTAGTATATGTATTGGGGGGATGGTGAGGGAGTGGTGATTTATGTAATGGGGATGGTGAGGGAGTGGTGATTCATGTAATGGGGATGGTGAGGGAGTGGTGATTTATGTAATGGGGATGGTAAGGGAGTGGTGATTCATGTAAGGGGGATGGTGAGGGATGGGTGATTCATGTAATGGGGGGATGGTGAGGGAGTGGTGATTCATGTAATGGGGATGGTGAGGGAGTGGTGATTCATGTAATGGGGATGGTGAGGGAGTGGTGATTCATGTAATGGGGATGGTGAGGGAGTGGTGATTCATGTAATGGGGATGGTGAGGGAGTGGTGATTCATGTAATAGGGATGGTGAGGGAGTGGTGATTCATGTAATGGGGATGGTGAGGGAGTGGTCATTCATGTAATGGGGATGGTGAGGGAGTGGTGATTCATGTAATAGGGATGGTGAGGGAGTGGTGATTCATGTAATGGGGATGTTGAGGGAGTGGTGATTCATGTAATGGGGATGGTGAGGGAGTGGTGATTCATGTAATAGGGATGGTGAGGGAGTGGTGATTCATGTAATGGGGATGGTGAGGGAGTGGTGATTCATGTAATGGGGATGGTGAGGGAGTGGTGATTTATGTAATGGGAATGGTGAGGGAGTTGTGATTCATGTAATGGGGATGGTGAGGGAGTGGTGATTTATGTAATGGGGATGGTGAGGGAGTGGTCATTCATGTAATGGGGATGGTGAGGAGGTTGTAGTATATGTAATGGGGGGATGGTGAGGGAGTGGTGATTCATGTAATGGGGAGGTGAGGGATTGGTGATTCATATAATGGGGATGGTGAGGGAGTGGTCATTCATGTAATGGGGATGGTGCGGAGGTAGTAGTATATGTAATGGGGGGATGGTGAGGGAGTGGTGATTCATGCAATGGGGATGGTGAGGGAGTGGTGATTCATGTAATGGGGATGGTGAGGAAGTGGTCATTCATGTAATGGGGATGGTGAGGAGGTAGTAGTATATGTAATGGGGGGATGGTGAGGGAGTGGTGATTCATGTAATGGGGATGATGAGGGATTGGTGATTCATGTAATGGGGATGGTGAGGGAGTGGTGATTTATGTAATGGGGATGGTGAGGGAGTGGTGATTCATGTAATGGGGATGGTGAGGGAGTGGTGATTCATGTAATGGGGATGGTGAGGGAGTGGTGATTCATGTAATGGGGATGGTGAGGGAGTGGTGATTCATGCAATGGGGATGGTGAGGGAGTGGTGATTCATGTAATGGGGATGATGAGGGAGTGGTGATTCATGTAATGGGGATGGTGAGGGAGTGGTGATTCATGTAATGGGGATGGTGAGGGAGTGGTCATTCATGTAATGGGGATGGTGAGGAGGTAGTAGTATATGTAATGGGGGGATGGTGAGGTAGTGGTGATTCATGTAATGGGGATGGTGAGGGATTGGTGATTCATGTAATGGGGATGGTGAGGAAGTGGTCATTCATGTAATGGGGATGGTGAGGAGGTAGTAGTATATGTAATGGGGGGATGGTGAGGGAGTGGTGATTCATGTAATGGGGATGATGAGGGATTGGTGATTCATGTAATGGGGATGGTGAGGGAGTGGTGATTTATGTAATGGGGATGGTGAGGGAGTGGTGATTCATGTAATGGGGATGGTGAGGGAGTGGTGATTCATGTAATGGGGATGGTGAGGGAGTGGTGATTCATGTAATGGGGATGGTGAGGGAGTGGTGATTCATGCAATGGAGATGGTGAGGGAGTGGTGATTCATGTAATGGGGATGGTGAGGGAGTGGTGATTTATGTAATGGGGATGGTGAGGGAGTTGTGATTCATGTAATGGGGATGGTGAGGGAGTGGTGATTCATGTAATGGGGATGGTGAGGGATTGGTGATTTATGTAATGGGGATGGTGAGGGAGTGGTCATTCATTTAATGGGGATGGGGAGGGATTGGTGATTCATGTAATGGGGATGGTGAGGAAGTGGTCATTCATGTAAAGGGGATGGTGAGGGATTGGTGATTCATGTAATGGGGATGGTGAGGAGTGGTGATTCATGTAATGGGGATGGTGAGGATTGGTGATATGTAATGGGGATGGTGAGGAGTGGTGATTCATGTAATGGGGATGGTGAGGAGTGGTGATTCATGTAATGGGGATGGTGAGGGAGTGGTCATTCATCTAATGGGCATGGTGAGCGAGTGGTCATTTATGTAATGGGGATGGTGAGGGAGTGGTGATTCATGTAATGGGGATGGTGAGGGAGTGGTGATTCATGTAATGGGGATGGTGAGGGAGTGGTGATTCATGTAATGGGGATGGTGAGGGAGTGGTGATTCATGTAATGGGGATGGTGAGGAGTGGTGATTTATGTAATGGGGATGGTGAGGAGGTGCTGATTCATGTAATGGGGATGGTGAGGAGTGGTGATTCATGTAATGGGGATGGTGAGGAGTGGTGATTTATGTAATGGGGATGGTGAGGAGTGGTGATTCATGTAATGGGGATGGTGAGGAGGTGATTCATGTAATGGGGATGGTGAGGGAGTGGTGATTCATGTAATGGGGATGGTGAGGAGTGGTGATTCATGTAATGGGGATGGTGAGGAGTGGTGATTCATGTAATGGGGATGGTGAGGAGTGGTGATTCATGTAATGGGGATGGTGAGGGAGTGGTGATTCATGTAATGGGGATGGTGAGGAGTGGTGATTCATGTAATGGGGATGGTGAGGGAGTGGTGATTCATGTAATGGGGATGGTGAGGAGTGGTTATGTAATGGGGATGGTGAGGGAGTGGGATGGTGAGGAGGTATGTAATGGGGATGGTGAGGAGTGGTGATTCATGTAATGGGGATGGTGAGGAGTGGTGATTCATGTAATAAGGATGGTGAGGAGTGGTGATTCATGTAATGGGATGGTGAGGAGTAGTGATATGTAATGGCGATGGTCAGGCAGTGGTGATTCATCTAATGGCGATGGTGAGGGCGTGGGTATTCATGTAATGGGGATGGTGAGGAGTGGTGATTTATGTAATGGGGATGGTGAGGGAGTGGTGATTCATGTAATGGGGATGGTGAGGGAGTGGTTATTCATGTAATGGGGATGGTGAGGGAGTGGTCATTCATGTAATGGGGATGGTGAGGAGGTAGTAGCATATGTAATGGGGGGATGGTGAGGTAGAGGTGATTCATGTAATGGGGATGTTGAGGGATTGGTGATTCATGTAATAAGGATGGTGAGGAAGTGGTCATTCATGTAATCGGGATGGTGAGGAGGTAGTAGTATATGTAATGGGGGGATGGTGAGGGAGTGGTGATTCATGTAATGGGGATGGTGAGTGAGTGGTGATTCATGTAATGGGGATGGTGAGGGAGTGGTGATTTATGTAATGGGGATGATGAGGAGTAGTAGTAATGGATGGTGAGGAGTGGTGATTCATGTAATGGGGATGGTGAGGAGTGATGTAATGGGGATGGTGAGGAGTGGTGATTCATGTAATGGGATGGTGAGGAGTGGTGATTCATGTAATGGGGATGGTGAGGAGTGGTGATTCATGTAATGGGGATGGTGAGGAGTGGTGATTCATGTAATGGGGATGGTGAGGAGTGGTGATTCATGTAATGGGGATGGTGAGGGAGTGGTGATTCATGTAATGGGGATGGTGAGGAGTGGTGATTCATGTAATGGGGATGGTGAGGAGTGGTGATTCATGTAATGGGGATGGTGAGGAGTGGTGATTCATGTAATGGGGATGGTGAGGGGGTGATTCATGTAATGGGGATGGTGAGGAGTGGTGATTCATGTAATGGGGATGGTGAGGAGTGGTGATTCATGTAATGGGGATGGTGAGGAGTGGTGATTCATGTAATGGGGATGGTGAGGAGTGGTGATTCATGTAATGGGGATGGTGAGGAGTGGTGATTCATGTAATGGGGATGGTGAGGGAGTGGTGATTCATGTAATGGGGATGGTGAGGGAGTGGTGATTCATGTAATGGGGATGGTGAGGAGTGGTGATTCATGTAATGGGGATGGTGAGGAGTGGTGATTCATGTAATGGGGATGGTGAGGAGTGGTGATTCATGTAATGGGGATGGTGAGGAGTGGTGATTCATGTAATGGGGATGGTGAGGAGTGGTGATTCATGTAATGGGGATGGTGAGGAGTGGTGATTCATGTAATGGGGATGGTGAGGGAGTGGTGATTCATGTAATGGGGATGGTGAGGAGGTGATTCATGTAATGGGGATGGTGAGGAGTGGTGATTCATGTAATGGGGATGGTGAGGAGTGGTGATTCATGTAATGGGGATGGTGAGGGAGTGGTGATTCATGTAATGGTGAGGATGTATCATGTAATGGGGATGGTGAGGGAGTGGTGATTCATGTAATGGGGATGGTGAGGAGTGGTGATTCATGTAATGGGATGGTGAGGAGTGGTGATTCATGTAATGGGGATGGTGAGGAGTGGTGATTCATGTAATGGGGATGGTGAGGAGTGGTGATTCATGTAATGGGGATGGTGAGGGAGTGGTGATTCATGTAATGGGGATGGTGAGGGAGTGGTGATTCATGTAATGGGGATGGTGAGGGAGTGGTGATTCATGTAATGGGGCTGGTGAGGAGTGGTGATTCATGTAATGGGGATGGTGAGGAGGTGATTCATGTAATGGGGATGGTGAGGGAGTGGTGATTCATGTAATGGGGATGGTGAGGGAGTGGTGATTCATGTAATGGGGATGGTGAGGGAGTGGTGATTCATGTAATGGGGATGGTGAGGGAGTGGTGATTCATGTAATGGGGATGGTGAGGGAGTGGTGATTCATGTAATGGGGATGGTGAGGGAGTGGTGATTCATGTAATGGGGATGGTGAGGGAGTGGTGATTCATGTAATGGGGATGGTGAGGGAGTGGTGATTCATGTAATGGGGATGGTGAGGAGGTAGTGGTGATTCATGTAATGGGGATGGTGAGGAGTGGTGATTCATGTAATGGGGATGGTGAGGGATGGTGATTCATGTAATGGGGATGGTGAGGAGTGGTGATTCATGTAATGGGGATGGTGAGTAATGGGGATGGTGAGGGTGGTGATTCATGTAATGGGGATGGTGAGGGAGTGGTGGGTCATGTGATGGGGATGGTGGGGGAGGGGTGATTTATGTAATGGGGGTGGTGAGGAGTGGTGATTCATGTAATGGGGATGGTGAGGGAGTGGTGATTCATGTAATGGGGATGGTGAGGAGTGGTGATTCATGTAATGGGGATGGTGAGGGAGTGGTGATTCATGTAATGGGGATGGTGAGGAGTGGTTTCATGTAATGGGGATGGTGAGGAGGAGTGGTGATTCATGTAATGGGGATGGTGAGGGAGTGGTGATTCATGTAATGGGGATGGTGAGGAGTGGTGATTCATGTAATGGGGATGGTGAGGGAGTGGTGATTCATGTAATGGGGATGGTGAGGAGTGGTGATTCATGTAATGGGGATGGTGAGGAGTGGTGATTCATGTAATGGGGATGGTGAGGAGTGGTGATTCATGTAATGGGGATGGTGAGGGAGTGGTGATTCATGTAATGGGGATGGTGAGGAGTGGTGATTCATGTAATGGGGATGGTGAGGAGTGGTGATTCATGTAATGGGGATGGTGAGGGAGTGGTGATTCATGTAATGGGGATGGTGAGGAGTGGTGATTCATGTAATGGGGATGGTGAGGAGTGGTGATTCATGTAATGGGGATGGTGAGGGAGTGGTGATTTATGTAATGGGGATGGTGAGGAGTGGTGATTCATGTAATGGGGATGGTGAGGAGTGGTGATTCATGTAATGGGGATGGTGAGGGAGTGGTGATTTATGTAATGGGGATGGTGAGGGTGGTGATTCATGTAATGGGGATGGTGAGGGAGTGGTGATTCATGTAATGGGGATGGTGAGGAGTGGTGATTCATGTAATGGGGATGGTGAGGAGTGGTGATTCATGTAATGGGGATGGTGAGGAGTGGTGATTTATGTAATGGGGATGGTGAGGGAGTGGTGATTCATGTAATGGGGATGGTGAGGAGTGGTGATTCATGTAATGGGGATGGTGAGGAGTGGTGATTTATGTAATGGGGGATGGTGAGGAGTGGTGATATGTAATGGGGATGGTGAGGAGTGGTGATTCATGTAATGGGGATGGTGAGGGAGTGGTGATTTATGTAATGGGGATGGTGAGGAGTGGTGATTCATGTAATGGGGATGGTGAGGAGTGGTGATTCATGTAATGGGGATGGTGAGGTGGTGATTCATGTAATGGGGATGGTGAGGGGTGGTGATTCATGTAATGGGGATGGTGAGGAGTGGTGATTTATGTAATGGGGATGGTGAGGAGTGGTGATTTATGTAATGGGGATGGTGAGGGTGGTGATTCATGTAATGGGGATGGTGAGGGAGTGGTGATTTATGTAATGGGGATGGTGAGGTGGTGATTCATGTAATGGGGATGGTGAGGAGTGGTGATTCATGTAATGGGGATGGTGAGGAGTGGTGATTCATGTAATGGGGATGGTGAGGGAGTGGTGATTCATGTAATGGGGATGGTGAGGAGTGGTGATTCATGTAATGGGGATGGTGAGGGAGTGGTGATTCATGTAATGGGGATGGTGAGGAGTGGTGATTCATGTAATGGGGATGGTGAGGGAGTGGTGATTCATGTAATGGGGATGGTGAGGAGTGGTGATTCATGTAATGGGGATGGTGAGGAGTGGTGATTCATGTAATGGGGATGGTGAGGGAGTGGTGATTCATGTAATGGGGATGGTGAGGAGTGGTGATTCATGTAATGGGGATGGTGAGGAGTGGTGATTCATGTAATGGGGATGGTGAGGGAGTGGTGATTCATGTAATGGGGATGGTGAGGAGTGGTGATTCATGTAATGGGGATGGTGAGGGAGTGGTGATTCATGTAATGGGGATGGTGAGGAGTGGTGATTCATGTAATGGGGATGGTGAGGAGTGGTGATTCATGTAATGGGGATGGTGAGGAGTGGTGATTCATGTAATGGGGATGGTGAGGAGTGGTGATTCATGTAATGGGGATGGTGAGGAGTGGTGATTCATGTAATGGGGATGGTGAGGAGTGGTGATTCATGTAATGGGGATGGTGAGGAGTGGTGATTCATGTAATGGGGATGGTGAGGAGTGGTGATTCATGTAATGGGGATGGTGAGGAGTGGTGATTCATGTAATGGGGATGGTGAGGAGGTGATTCATGTAATGGGGATGGTGAGGAGTGGTGATTCATGTAATGGGGATGGTGAGGAGTGGTGATTCATGTAATGGGGATGGTGAGGAGTGGTGATTCATGTAATGGGGATGGTGAGGAGTGGTGATTCATGTAATGGGGATGGTGAGGAGTGGTGATTCATGTAATGGGGATGGTGAGGAGTGGTGATTCATGTAATGGGGATGGTGAGGGAGTGGTGATTCATGTAATGGGGATGGTGAGGGAGTGGTGATTCATGTAATGGGGATGGTGAGGAGTGGTGATTCATGTAATGGGGATGGTGAGGAGTGGTGATTCATGTAATGGGGATGGTGAGGGAGTGGTGATTCATGTAATGGGGATGGTGAGGAGTGGTGATTCATGTAATGGGGATGGTGAGGGAGTGGTGATTCATGTAATGGGGATGGTGAGGAGTGGTGATTCATGTAATGGGGATGGTGAGGGAGTGGTGATTCATGTAATGGGGATGGTGAGGAGTGGTGATTCATGCAATGGGGATGGTGAGGGAGTGGTGATTCATGTAATGGGGATGGTGAGGGAGTGATCATTCATGTAATGGGGATGGTGAGGAGTGGTGATTCATGTAATGGGGATGGTGAGGGAGTGGTGATTCATGTAATGGGGATGGTGAGGAGTGGTGATTCATGTAATGGGGATGGTGAGGAGTGGTGATTCATGTAATGGGGATGGTGAGGGAGGTGATTCATGTAATGGGGATGGTGAGGGAGTGGTGATTCATGTAATGGGGATGGTGAGGGAGTGGTGATTCATGTAATGGGGATGGTGAGGAGTGGTGATTCATGTAATGGGGATGGTGAGGGAGTGGTGATTCATGTAATGGGGATGGTGAGGAGTGGTGATTCATGTAATGGGGATGGTGAGGGAGTGGTGATTCATGTAATGGGGATGGTGAGGAGTGGTGATTCATGTAATGGGGATGGTGAGGAGTGGTCATTCATGTAATGGGGATGGTGAGGAGGTAGTAGTATATGTAATGGGGGGATGGTGAGGGAGTGGTGATTCATGCAATGGGGATGGTGAGGGAGTGGTGATTCCTGTAACGGGGATGGTCAGCAGGCGGTGGTTCATGTAATGGGGATGGTGAGGGAGTGGTGATTCATGTAATGGGGATGGTGAGGGAGTGGTGATTCATGTAATGGGGATGGTGAGGAGTGGTGATTCATGTAATGGGATGGTGAGGAGTGGTGATTCATGTAATGGGGATGGTGAGGGAGTGGTGATTCATGTAATGGGGATGGTGAGGGAGTGGTGATTCATGTAATGGGGATGGTGAGGGAGTGGTGATTCATGTAATGGGGATGGTGAGGAGTGGTGATTCATGTAATGGGGATGGTGATTCATGTAATGGGGATGGTGAGGGAGTGGTGATTCATGTAATGGGGATGGTGAGGGAGTGGTGATTCATGTAATGGGGATGGTGAGGGAGTGGTGATTCATGTAATGGGGATGGTGAGGGAGTGGTGATTCATGTAATGGGGGATTGTGAGGGAGTGGTGATTCGTGTAATGGGGATGGTGAGGGAGTGGTGATTCATGTAATGGGGATGGTGAGGGAGTGGTGATTCATGTAATGAGGATGGTGAGGGAGTGGTGATTCATGTAATAGGGATGGTGAGGAGTGGTGATTCATGTAATGGGGATGGTGAGGAGTGGTGATTCATGTAATGGGGATGGTGAGGAGTGGTGATTCATGTAATGGGGATGGTGAGGAGTGGTGATTCATGTAATGGGGATGGTGAGGAGTGGTGATTCATGTAATGGGGATGGTGAGGAGTGGTGATTCATGTAATGGGGATGGTGAGGAGGTATGATTTATGTAATGGGGATGGTGAGGAGTGGTGATTCATGTAATGGGGATGGTGAGGGAGTGGTGATTCATGTAATGGGGATGGTGAGGGAGTGGTGATTCATGTAATGGGGATGGTGAGGGAGTGGTGATTCATGTAATGGGGATGGTGAGGGAGTGGTGATTTATGTAATGGGGATGGTGAGGGAGTGCTGATTCATGTAATGGGGATGGTGAGGAAGTGGTCATTCATGTAATGGGGATGGTGAGGAGGTAGTAGTATATGTAATGGGGGGATGGTGAGGGAGTGGTGATTCATGTAATGGGGATGGTGAGGCATTGGTGATTCATGTAATGGGGATGGTGAGGGAGTGGTGATTTATGTAATGGGGATGGTGAGGGAGTGGTGATTCATGTAATGGGGATGGTGAGGGAGTGGTGATTCATGTAATGGGGATGGTGAGGGAGTGGTGATTTATGTAATGGGGATGGTGAGGGAGTGGTGATTCATGCAATGGGGATGGTGAGGGAGTGGTGATTCATGTAATGGGGATGGTGAGGGAGTGGTGATTCATGTAATGGGGATGGTGAGGGAGTGGTGATTTATGTAATGGGGATGGTGAGGGAGTGGTGATTCATGTAATGGGGATGGTGAGGGAGTGGTGATTCATGTAATGGGGATGGTGAGGGAGTGGTGATTCTGTAATGGGATGGTGAGGGAGTGGTGATTCATGTAATGGGGATGGTGAGGGAGTGGTGATTTATGTAATGGGGATGGTGAGGGAGTTGTGATTCACGTAATGGGGATGGTGAGGGAGTGGTGATTCATGTAATGGGGATGGTGAGGGAGTGGTGATTCTGTAATGGGGATGGTGAGGGAGTGGTGATTTATGTAATGGGGATGGTGAGGGAGTGGCGATTCATGTAATGGGGATGGTGAGGGAGTAGTTATTCATGTAATGGGGATGGTGAGGGAGTGATGATTCTGTAATGGGGATGGTGAGGGAGTGGTGATTTATGTAATGGGGATGGTGAGGGAGTGGTGATTCATGTAATGGGGATGGTGAGGAGTGGTGATTCATGTAATGGGGATGGTGAGGAGTGGTGATTCATGTAATGGGGATGGTGAGGGAGTGGTGATTCATGTAATGGGGATGGTGAGGGAGTGGTGATTCATGTAATGGGGATGGTGAGGAGTGGTCATTCATGTAATGGGGATGGTGAGGAGTGGTGATTCATGTAATGGGGATGGTGAGGGAGTGGTGATTCATGTAATGGGGATGGTGAGGGAGTGGTGATTCATGTAATGGGGATGGTGAGGGAGTGGTGATTCATGTAATGGGGATGGTGAGGGATTGGTGATTCATGTAATGGGGATGGTGAGGGAGTGGTCATTCATGTAATGGGGATGGTGAGGAGGTTGTAGTATATGTAATGGGCTGATGGTGAGGGAGTGGTGATTCATGTAATGGGGATGGTGAGGGAGTTGTGATTCATGTAAAAAAGGGAAGAGGAATTGTATAATTTAGAGCATCAAATGTGATGCTGGAAAACAGGATTAAGTTCTCCTCCGCATGAGGAGGGACAATTAAATGGTAAAGGACACAATAAAGAATAAGCACTCTTATAGTCCAGATATAGGAACGAGGGGGACAGCAAGTAGATTGTACTGGTCCTGAGACACAGTCAGGGAGAAGAATATAAGAAGTTGGAGGAGAGACTAAAGGTTTGGGAAAGAAAGAAGAGGGTAATACTCATTGGGGGATCTGAATCTGCCAGGAGAAGAAAAGGAGAATTCCACATCCAGGGTGGAGAGGTATTGGGTCACGAAATGTTCAGTTTATGTCATAAATATACCAGTAAATATATAACTATAGATGTAGTCCTAACCAATATGAAGGGAGTTAGAGATAATTAGATGAAAGCACTATTAGTAAACAATGAGCATCCGCTGGTGTGTTTTAAAGTAGGAAAAGATAAAAACACAAAGACAAAGCCAACAGTGAGGCAATGTTGCATTACACCAACTAAATTTATTGATTGTTCATCATGCGTATAGTTCATTTTTGTGCCTATGGTCTGAGTCATGGTTAAAAATAATCCTCAGATAAGCTCTTCTATGTGATTAACAAGTAAATAAATAAAATCCAGACTGGCGCATTATGCCAGATGGGGGGGTGAGTGTCCGTGGTAAACTGAGGGTCAGTAGTCAAACAGACATGTGAACAAATTACAGAAATGGCTCAGTGATAGAATATTCAGTGCTGTGATAAGATTATATGGAAGATGCACAAATGAAAAAAAGAGGAAAATCTTGTAGTTACATGGGAATTTGAGGCTAGCATTTAGGATAAAAGTTAGGGCATACAAACAGTAAAATAGAATTATGAGGTGAAAGAAACAAATAATAGTAAGGAAGCAGAAAAATGACAAATGAGGGGAGGCTTTAAGCTGCACAAACATTTTTAGGGAGTGTCAATACCATGAAATAATTTCACTGAAAGCCACTTTCAGCACTAATGGAGACTGAGGGAATCAGTCCTGGTACTTTGTATTGAAGCTTGGCAGGTTAAAGTAGTACTACAAGCTGCTGAAAACCTTCATCCTGTAGTCCTGAGCTTGATTATTTTGGTCTTCATTTGCATTTTATGTTACTCTGAGAAAGTCACTTAACCAGTCAGTGTTCTGGGTCACCACAAAAAGGAACACCTGTGTCTAGTGAGTTTACCCTGGTTAATTACAGCAATTAAAAAAACTGTGTTAACATCTGATTACCTTAATCTTCTGCACTAGACGGCTATACAACAGAACAAGTGGAAAAGGGAGGGGTGTAGGGATGGAGTGCAGGATAAATGATAATAGCATTTACAATAAAATTCAAAATAAAATTTAAAGTTTAGACATATCTCTTTGAATTGGCTTATGGTGCAGTGACATGATTACATCTGTTGCAGCAGTTTCACTTTCAAACCTCAAATTCCTGAAATATCGAATTTCAGTATCTCAAGACAAAAATAATGAAAGTGAAAACCTTGAAACGCAGAAATTGCGATGCTACAGTATGTACTATTTAGTTTTGAGAAAGTGTTCACTTGCTCTGAGACAATTTCCGTGTTTCAAGGTTTTTACTTTCGTTATTTTTGTCTTGACATACTGAAATTCGACATTTCAGTATTTCGATGTTTGAAAGTGAAACTGTTGCAGCATATGTTTAGTATTATTGTTAAATATAATGTTTATTGTACATTTTTATCATTGTAGTTGGATTAGTTTGATCTAACGTTAAGGTGTTTTGTGTTAAAACACATAAATACAATTAAAGTTGAAGTTGACAACATAGGCATTAATGACTGTATTATAATTAATATAGTCAGATGTCACCGTGAGATAAAAAAGTCATTAGTCTGTCTGTAGACAACAAAAAAGTAAGGCAAGTACTGTGGAAATGGGTGGCCAGTATGAAAGGAATTTAAGGAGACTAGAAAACTATACTGACAGATTACAGCTAATGGTTAACACTGACAGATGTAAGGTGCTCTATCCAGGAGGTAATCTCGCAGAAACTGGGTATGTGGTGGGATGGGCTAAATGCCAATCAACTGGCCATGGAAAAAGACTTTGTTGTAACAATTATTGTGAATCAGCAGAAACAAAGTGAGAAAAGCAGTAATCATAATCAACAAAACATACCAGCTTACAAAAGGGATAGACTTCATGGTTGGAGACGTGATCATACCTCTTTGGAAGACACTGGTAAGTGAACTCATGACCTGAGTTCCATGCCCAGCTATGCAGAACATATGGGGAGAGAGACTGTAAGCTGGTATAAAAGTTACAAAAAATGGCACTGGGATGTTCAGAGGGACAGGAAGAGTGACCTACTTGGACATATGGGGTTGCAACAGATAATACTCACTAGAGATACTACGAAAGAGGGGCCATGAGATGGGAACACAAAGTCTTTCATGGAAAATGTGAAGAAATACATCTGAGGCACAAGAACAGTGCTGGTCAGAGTTTCAATAAATAAGTGAGGAGGACATGAAGAAACCCGTCATCATGGGGGGTGTGAACAGGGGAACAAGCTTTTGAAATAGGGCATGTACAGTAAATCCACGAGTCATTGAAAGGTTTATGACAGGTGGGAAGAAAGGGATAACCACTAGAGGTGGAGATGTACCTGCAAGTGGCTAGTTGAAACAACTCAACTAAAATTCTGCTGTTTTTGGCAGTATCTGTACAGCTGTTTGTGTATGTGTATATATTTATTTCTTTATGTGTGCATACATGCCTGTGTATCAGAGTGTGTGTGTGTGTGTGTGTGTGTGTGTGTGTGTGTGTGTGTGTGTGTGTGTGTGTGTGTGTGTGTGTGTGTGTGTGTGTGTGTGTGTGTGTGTGTGTGTGTGTGTGGGTGTCTGTATATGCATGTATGACGTATTTATGAGTGCAGATATATTTCTGCTATATTTATGTGACTATGTATGTTTGCAGATATGGATGTCCATGGACCTGATAATACATTTCATATACAGTAATATTAAACTCATTAACACCCATGGTGTGTGGAATGTCATACCTCCTGCAGCCTATACACATCTTGTATTCCAGAGCATTTTCTGAAAAATAAACTTAAAAAAGCATGCAATAAACAAATGCAAATATTTTGTGAACAATATAAGCTATTAAAACTGGAAAAATAGCAATGATATAAGTAAGTTTGCAGTGATAATAGTCTTTCCATAAATACTATAATATATTATAATGCATACGAACCCCAAATTATATTTCTGATACATTTTCAGAAATTGTCATATCTTGGAAACTGTACTATCTAGACATATATTATTAGAACATTTTTATTAACCAGACATAAGCTTTCACGTGACAAGAGATTCCTCTATGAGTGCATGTTTATTGAGATATTTACAGAAATATGAAAACATATGGTTAATTGCATAATTGGCAATGTAAATAACACATAATATAATTAAAGATGTGCAACTTAGACTGCAAATATCCAAGACGGTTTTCTTCAAGAATATGAAAGGTTTCACCTTATGTCATGCAGCAGTTTATAATTCACTTGGCTTTTGAAGTAAGTATATATGGAAATATTCAGCGGGATTCAATAAACTCCATCTAGGCTTCTCATGAATCCTACACGGAGTTTACATGTGCGCTCGCTGATGTGTGGTGAGCAGCAGCGCTCAATTCATATGCATTTTGTGCACAATGTTTAAACATAAATAAGTGAGGTTTTGTGGCTGTCAATGGTGTTGCCGGCCAGGAAACCATGTAAGTGAACATGGATAGCACTCCTGTTTAAATCAGAGCACTGAAGGTCTGCGGTTTTGCACAGAATGCCACAATGATCACTGAGGCTTCACAGATAGCTCTCAATCTCTTAGTGCAAGACATCTGGACAAAGGCCAAGATAATAACAATGACCCAGAAACAAGGGCATATTTGACATTTTTGCCCTATAGAAATGTGCTAGAATAACCAGGAGTTTGTGTTAAGACATGTTCTGAAGGATTTGAAGTCTGAAATTCAAATGTATGTAATTATTGAGTCACGTCAGTCCTGAGACCATCCCAATGATATGGCAGAAAATCACAAATTTGATAAGGAACACATCTGGACAGTCTGTGCAAATCTGGACAGTTGAGAGGTATGAATGTTAAGTATATGGGGGGAATTCAATAAAGCTTACATAGAGCTAATCTCCATGTAAGCATAGTGGCATGGCCCGAACATGGAGATCAGAGCCTGCTTGATCCAGTAAACAAGACTGGGGGTGTGCACAAGCCTCCCAGCACTATTCCAGCATGGATGTGATGGAATAACGCAAATTAATTCATTTTCTGGAAAAAAACATGCAAATGAGATAAATCTGTGATCCAGGAAGCAGACAGGCATTCGTGTAGGAGTCGTGTCCACAGCAGAAACGTACGCGGTTAGTAACTGTGTACATTTCTGCAAAAATAAAATCGGGGGCATAACAGCTCAAAGTAAAACATGTATTATGTGTAATAGGCATGCCAATGGCCAAAACTGTGGCCATTTGCATGCCAAACTGTTTCAAAAATATAAAAATCAAAAGTCTTTTTTTTTCAATATATGGGGCAGTTTAAGTGGAGCAGAACGCAGCAGCGCGCAAACACGATCATGCAGAAAAAAAAATGAAACAGGCATTTTGAAATTATATTGGGCAGGATGCAGAATCATAGCAATGACAGGCAACAGTGGTTGCTAAGGACATAGGCTCCTGTGTAGTGGTGTAACTTGGGTATAAGGCAGTGATTTATGTAACTGAGCTAAATTTATTGAATAGAAAAATGGGAGACTGTGTTCATGTGCACCTAGCCATCTAGGAGCTATAAAGTGGTAGTGTAAGCATGAGAAGGAGCTGAGTGAATAGGGGGTGTGTCATGCTTGATGTAGACACATTGGAGCTCTACGGTTTCTGTTTGCGCTCAGCTAAGCACAGCTAAGCAAGGGGTGGTGTCTGAGTCTGATTAGCTGTGTTTAGCAGATTTAAGAAATGCTGAGCATGTTTGTCTGCAGGGGAGGGCCCCTTTTGCTCAGCATTGTTCACGCTAGCTAAAACAGTTGCCGTGGAGTGCAGTGATGCTTAAAAGGGCAGGTAATGGGGGAAAAAGGACATAGCAGAATAAAGGCAATCAACTAGAAATCAGTAATAAGGCCTCTGCCACTCACAGTGGCCCATTCAAAACCATCATTAATACAGTTATCAGGTGGCTGCAGGGTTGAAAAGGGGAGGAAACGTTAAAAAAAAGGGAAATAGCAGAATAAAGGGCAATCAAGTAGAAATCACTACTAAGGCCTCTGACACTCACAGTGGCCAATTCAAAGCCATCAATAATACAGCTGGCAGCTGGAATGCATCATACTAAGCCAATCACACAAGCAGCATCTGCAGCACACCAGTATAAAGTATGCCAACAACCTTCAGTCTGTTTTTCCCACAAATTCTGCACCATTGGATTACGCACTTGGGTATTTTAACTGAAAAATGCTAGGGGCTGCTGCTGCTTTGCTACATGTCTATGTGCTACAGACTGAGGGTGGTGAAGAGGATGATGCTAACAACTGGCCCAGACCAAGAAGTAGAAGAGTGTACAGACTCAGGGTAACCTTTCAGGGGCTACATGAACTGGAGACCGTAGAGCACTACAGGGTGGACAGGGACATACTTCAGCAATTCACTGAGCTCTACCAGCCTCATCTCAGACTCAAAGGCAACAGAGGGGAACCCATCCCAGTTGAAACAAAGGTATGTGTATCCTTAAGAATACTAGCTACAAGTACTTTCCAAAGACCTACTGGGAACATCATGGGGGTCTCATGTGCATCTGCATCCAGAGTACTCCACCAGTTCCTGGATGCCATGCTACCACATGTTGGTGAGCACATTTATTTCCTCAGCACTCATGAGGAGTGGACCAGCAATATGCATCTCTTCTACCATGTAGCACACTACCCAGAGGTAGTGGGTGCCATAGACTGCACTCACGTCCACATCAAAGCATCACCTGGTGAAGACGCTAGAGTGTACGTCAACCAGAAGGGCTACAACTCCATCAACTGCCAGGTCATGTGCAATGCCCAGGACATTATCATCAATGTGTGTGCTGGCAGCCCTGGCAGCTATCACGACTCTTACATCTGGCATGCCTCACAGCTGTACCAGGCATTTGCCTGGGGGGGGCATCCCGTATGCCCATCTCATGGGGAATGCTGGCTATGCACTGGAACCATGGATGATGACACCCATCAGAAATGCACATACACCCACTGAAGAACACTATAATGAGGCACACGCACAAACTAGGAACATTATAGAGCGTGTGTTTGGGATGCTCAAGTCATAGTTCTGCTGCCTTGACATATGTAGTGGAGCCTTGCAGTACTCTTCAGCCACATGTGCACACATGTTCATAGTATGTGCCATGCTACACAATATGATCCTGCAGAAACAGCTGCAGCAGGAACATCACAGGGAAGGGGTACTCAGCCCCTCACCATTGCCAAGGTCTCCACAGGCACAGGGGGACTTGGAGGAAGAACCCCTTGAGCCTGCCCCTGTAGGCAGATGTAGGCATACCCAGTATGCCCTGGCTTTGGCAAAGAGGCAATGCATAGCACATCCACTGACACCCTAAGGATCCAGGGATTGACACCTCTCGCTGACTCGCACACACAGTAAAATGGATGCCACACACATCACACTACGTGTACCATACTATGTATAGGCTGTGTACTGCATGCATCCAACAGAGTCAGCCCTCAAGCACCATCCTCACAGCTGCCGCAGGCACAAGGTAAGTCACCCTTCTTAACAATAGATGAATGGAGTAGTACGTTTTTGTATCATATTTAAGATATCACTGCATGTATGCAAGGGAATGAGTTGGCCTACTAAGATAGCTACAGACAACTGACAGTTATGTAGGACAACATGAAATGTCTGCCCAATACTGGCTTCCCCAGAGTATGCCGTAGTCCCCTAGGTGACAAAACTCACTGCAGTGTATGTGGGAGACTAATAAACTGGAGGGTCATAGGTCACATGCATGGATGTCAATGTTGGGGTCCAACCTATATGTGGTCTCTGTCCCCTAACAATGGGCATTAATGGGTAATCATTGCATAATATGTCACAGTTACCATAGTGACAGACATGTCAACATCAGATGTCGTACCCGTCTGAAATGTCATGTTGATAAAAAGTCTGTTATTCTATTACTTGTCCAGGTATGTAAGAGCAGTATATGAGATCAGTTGCTATTTTAGGTGTGTTATCCCACCATCCATAAAGCCATTCCCGAGATTACTTGTTGTAAAAGGTAGCAAGTTATGTCCCTAGCACATAATGTCTGTGGTGCATGTGATGTATACGAAGCACTATAGTACATACAAGTGGGTACATAGGGTTAGTAATCTATTGGCAACTGTGTATGTGTTACTGTATGCATATCCCCTGTGGCTGTCTTTACTGTGTGTATGCGATTGTTATACCATCTTGTGTGCCTCTTCCACCCTGTTAACTCCTCCATTGCCAACCTAGTTGCAGCCTCTACAGATGTCATCCACCTTACAAGCACAGTTACACAGTTTATAACACAAATGCACTGTGGTGCATGCAATCGTCATATCACTGTGTATTGTACATAAATAGATAGATAGATGGGTCATCTAATATGAGAAGTGTCAACTCTGTGTGCATGTGTGTTTCAATGCATATCCCCATGCAGCAGTGTGTGTGTGTTACAGGTGCTTCTACCATGTTGAGGGCGTCTGAACACACCACTGGCAATCCTAACACCCCCTGCAATTGTCAACCACTTGAATAGTAGTGGCAGACACTGCAACACTACATTACCTCTGTGGTGCTTCTGTTACATATCTAGCAGTATCGTTTGTAAAACTGGGCAGGTAGACATTCGGCTATCAGCAGGGGCAGGTCTTGAGTGTGTGTGTGTGTGTGTGTGTGTGTGTGTGTGTGTGTGTGTGTGTGTGTGTGTGTGTGTGTGCACTTGTGTGTCTGTATGTATATATGAACCAGCATATCTCTGAACCACTCACAGAAAGACATCTGGTTAAAGCCATATGGGAAGTTAGGGCAAACAGCAAACATTAAGCACACCCGTCACATATTGCTGTGACACACGTGGGAGATAGCAGAACAGGTCATGCATTTGAATGCACCTTCCAAAGGGTATGTGTGCTTACAATATAATTTATGGTTTGCACATTGGGTACCATTACCATGTTTTTCTCAGTATTTGCAGTATGTATAAACACTGCTTGCAGTGATCCAGACAGTCTACAATCCTGTTCAGTGTGTAATACCAAAAGGACTTCATTAATTCTGGTGGCTCCATTGAGCAGAGGGATAAAACCCTTGCTGAAATTCAGATGGCTGGTGACATGGATGCTAGGATGGGGTCATGCATGTGTGTGGAGGGGGTGGGAATGAACTTTCAATGTCAGCTTGCCCTTCCTGGGGGAGGGAGGGAGGCAGCCTAAACCCACTGCAATATAGCAGTGCTAAGAGGCTGGTTAGCTCTGTGCTACCATTAAGTGTGCTGCCTAGTTGGAGTTTGTATATGTATGGAAGTGAGCATGCACCTGCCAATGCAGTAATAATACAGAGGGTACAATGGTTGCAAATGGAAGTAGTATGAGTTAGAATACACTTCTTGGCACTGATATCAATATGTACCAGGGCCTCAATCTCCACTCCAGACCTGGATGAGGGGTCAAGTTGAGTTCAGGGGCAGCTTAGATGAGTCCAGTAGACCCAGTGAATGAGGAGAAGACCTAGGGTCAACTAATGGTCTGCTGCAGGGAAGAGAAAGAAAAAAAACTACTTCACTCCTTAATGACAGCTACCTATAGAAACATTCAGAAAAGAAAGAAAAAGAAAAAAATAACACTGTCAAACTCCAGCCCTTCATAAAGTTGGTCATCTTAGTGGTACTTTTTTAAAATATGGCTCGATTTGGTACGATGACAATCTAAAGAAACAGGTTACTGCTTGAAACATACAGGGATTAGCTTGTAACCATATAAAATAAGAGACATTACAAATGTTATATGCATGTAAATCCTACTGATCACTGTACCAAGTATGCAGTCTGAAAAATGTTAAAAGAAATGTTGATTAAAATAATGCAGTGTAGATAGCTGCTAGGAAGCAGAATGTGTAAAGGTATACTGTTCACTAAAAAACAAAAAGAGTAATGTCTAGAAGATACTTTTGTAGGAAAAGAGCTAAGGATAGAAAAACTAAAGGTGAAGGTAAGAAAGAATGAAGGTTGGACATATTCTGGTTGCTAGATAATGGAAAAGAAGATTAAGATAAAGGTACATATTGTATATAAGGGACAAGATGCAATGAAACACTACAGAAAGTTCCACTACTGAAATTTGAATGCCAAACTCTCACACCCCACAATGCCAAAAACAAATACCTCAAACACACAAAGCCAAAAATGTTAAGATGCAGACATTTTGTCCTACTTTGGCAAGGGACAAATATGTTTGCTTTGTTTTCTGTTTTTAAGGATCTTGCTAGGCAGCACAAATCCCAAGAAATAGCATAGGTGCACTTTTTCTTTTTTAGTCTTTTTATAAGTGTGTGTGTGTGTGTGTGTGTGTGTGTGTGTGTGTGTGTGTGTGTGTGTGTGTATACATATGCACATGCATGCTTCATTGGTAATTATCCACAGAGGAACAAAAGGAACTTGTTTAAGATGCAAAGATTATGTGATACAAATCACACTGAACTAATATGAGGAAACTCGCATCCACTTAAACAGGTGCAGACACTTTATCTGATATACTGGTCAAATGATATGAATGGTACTTCCAAGGCAGCTGCCCTGCCTACCATCTTTTTTATGAAATGAACTTAAACATGCATTTAATTCAGGTTTCACCATTTTAAAATAGCTTAATAATCATATATATATATATATATATATATATATATATATATATATATATATATATATATATATTTATATGGGTCTACTACCAGAGATCGAAATGACACTATTTCAAAATCCTGTAGTAGATGCCCACTAACGTGAAAGTGCACTTCACTGAAAGTGCACTTTCGCAAACATCAATAGAACGAACGGGCAATGTCCTCCACTGTGATGCAGTAGTCACGGACCTTAGGGTTAAGGCTTGGGTTAAGGATAGTGGATAGCCGTACTAGGTATCCACTATCCTTAACCTAAGCCCTAACCCTAAGGTCCATAACCATTTGCTCAAGTGGTGTTCGCGAAAGTGCACTTTCGCTTAACTGTGGGTCTACTGTTTATTTTTGAAAAAATGAGTTATTGATTATATACAGTAGACCCTTATATCTATATATATATATATATATATATATATATATATATATATATATATAGCTGGGTCTACTTCACTTGACCTAAAACTCATTTGACTGAAACCCATTTGACTGACACCCAACTGACCTAAATTTCATTTGACTGACATTTCATTTGACTGACTTCAATTTCACCAACATTTAAGGCATAGACATGTTGTGGCTTTTCCTTCACCTGTGACTTGCTTGTGATAAAAAAAAATTACTGTAACTTACAGTGCTGACTTTTAGAATTCCAATATTCCTGTAGAAAGTAGTGTTGCAGTCTTTCTAAATGTGGGTTTGTCTGTTTACATTTTATGGAGAGCATCTAAAGTAATTTGGCAAATGTTTTGTGCGTTCCCAGCAGTAGTAGCCGAGTGTAGGGTACTGTAAGGCAAGTTAAATGTATATGCCCTTTTCCCCACTGTAGTGCGATCCTGAAGTTAGTATATATAATTAGGGGGTTTGGGGGGCACAGCCCCCCACATTTGGGGGTGTGGGGGCATAGCCCCCCACCTAGTTTGGTTGTACATTGTCCTGTTTCTGTTAGGAGGGTAAGTAAGTAGTTTTTAAGTTCTGCAAATGGTTAGTTATTGGTGTTGTAAGTGTACTTTATGGTTTAAGATTTAGCATGTTGAAATTCAGCATTGTAAGTTATTGGTGAAATGGGAGTCAGTCAAATGAAGTTTAGGTCAACTCAAATGGGTATCAGTCAAATGAGTTTTAGGTCAAGTGAAGTAGATCCATATAGCCACAGATGTATATATATATATATATATATATATATATATATATATATATATATATATATATATATATATATATATATTCACACACACACATACACACACACACACACACACACACACACACACACACACACACATATACATATATATAGATGTGTGTGTTTATGTATTTTTGCAAATTGTTCATATCTCAAAACTTTCAATTCTGGAGCATAATTTTGCTGTTCACCTTTCTCAAATCTCTTTTTCTCTATCCTTAAACACAAGATCTAGAGGCAGATAGGTCAATCACTGCATACAGCATACTTTGTTTCCAGAAGTCATGACTCACCTGCTCCTCCTTTTATTTTTCTTCTTCTTCTTTGTGGATCAGCCTAGTTGTGTCGTTCTGTAATTGCCTGTTTTATGCCTATCACTTCAGTTTTCAGAATCATCATTTCATATTGTGACATGTCTTTGAGAAGTGATAGGAAAGTGGAGACTGCATAGAAAATCCATACTGACACAGAGATGGCATACAAGCTCCAGAAAGATGTCTCCTCAGCTGAAAAGTGAACTAGGGAGCCAAGCACTGTGAGGCAATAACATTAACCCTAACCATTACACCATCCAGCTGATTTACAAAAATAAAAAGGTTATAAAAATCAGCCTTTATAATACTAAGTCATAAACAAGTTGAAAATATTTCAACTTGAACAAGCACATCTAGAATTGATCCTGTTGTATAAAGCAGTCTGAAATTTGCAGGATTTGCAATCACAGATGTGCTTTTTGTTGATAGCTATGACAGATGAAGTGCAACGTTTCTAATAATGTTACAGTCCTGTATATAAACAGCTTTTGTGTCTAGAAAAAAAGAAAGATAAGAAAAAAGGTATAGCATGTGGAACACTACTGAAAAGCAATATTTAGTGGGGAAATAAAATGAGCTACAAACATCAAAAGCTGAAAACAGTGTGTGTGTGTGTGTGTGTGTGTGTGTGTGTGTGTGTGTGTGTGTGTGGGGTCAGTGAGTGGTGAGTGCACATGTGTATAGCGGTATACATGCTTATATCCATTCATGCTGAAGAAGCTCAGCAAAGATCATCTAAACCATTTAATCTAATATCCTTGCTCTCTGACCTCACATCTGGAGGCGAGCTCCTATCTGTCTTAATTATGTTTGAATGCTGTAATAATCCACACAAAGGAAAATATAAACATCTTAGAGTGTGTGAAATTCTACTTTTAATAATAATAATAATAATAATAAGCAAGTTCATTTACTTATTTAGTAAACTATCACTCAAAACTACAATTTCAAATATAAATTGTGAAAATAATGTAAAAGTGTATTTAAAGTACATTTTCCTACTAAACATTGATGTAGCAGTTATAATATATTTTGTCAGATGGCATATAATGAATTCGGGGCACTTTTAACCCTGAACGTTTGTTACAAATGCACGAGAATCAAAATAATTACATGAATCCTTAGTCTGTTTGAATACATTTGGAAGAGTAAGACCATGCTAGATTTAGGTTTTTATTCTCTCTGCAGAAGTAGGAGCTGATTTTTCAAAAAAAAAATGCACCATGTTACCTCACAACAGAAGTTACCTGCAAATTAGGATTTTTGTATGAGTGACTGCTTTAATACAATGTTTATACTTATTTCTTTTTTGATAGCATACAGCTTTTCTACCATTTAACTTACAACAGGCATTAATAACAGTGAAAGATGATTTGCTTATACTTGGTTCATTTAATGCAAATTTATGTTTTAAATATTATGGCTCATCATTCCACTAATATATTTATTCCATCACTTTATTCCCAAATATTTGAATCATACACTTAATGTAAACACTTTCTGCATATGCAGCACTGTTTTGGATAATATCTAGCTGTGATACACATTTGATTAATGTGGTTAATGTTACTCTATCCCCAGTACATGTTTAAGCTCTTCTTAACTCAAAAGCAACAGAAAAGATTTACAGAGCAAAAGTGTCCTTTATTATTTTTTCCTTCTATGCCAGTCAGGAATGTTTACTACAAACGTCTTTTCCTATCTGTCTTCCAATCCTCTCCCAATTCATCTTACTTGTCTCCAGCATAACTTCATCCACACTCCTGGCTTTTCATCTTTGTCACACACCATCTTACCTAGCTTCTAGTCCACATTTGTATGTTGACCTTTTCATCATTAATCTCTGCCATCTGGTCTTTTTGTCATTCATCTGTGCAAAGTGACCCATGTCGAAGCTACCTAACTTGGATAACTTTGCATTCCTGTCTGCAAACTGATCCTTTATACACATATTTTCATCAGCAACTTTAACTTTTATCTATTTTATGTATTGTTATGCATGCATCCATCTCTGCATCTAGCTGTCTTTTCATCATCTTCACTTCATCTGTATTCTATCTACATGTCTCTGTACCTCAAAAGAGAAAAACACAGCAGTATTTCTATCCCTATTCACATGTCACAGGCCATAATCTATACTTTCATATCTAATGCTGAAGATTTGGACATTGTGCATTCTGACCGAAAACCTTCCATTTTGTTTTAAAGTTACAATCCATTGTATCAGCCATTAAAATGAATGCAGAATACTTATTAACATAATAGTTCTGTATAATAGCAAATATATCAGATAACTAAGCTGTGCTCATGTATGCAGTACATTTTATTATATCAACATACTTTTGACAAATAACTATGTTATGACATGTATGGTCATGGAAAGAAGAGTATAAACTGATACTGTATTCATTTAGAAAACCTGAAATATAAGAAAAAAGTGAAGCTCTATATCACATTAATGTTCATAAAGGCTGTGGATTGTGACTAGAGGTTTAATGATAATTATTAAATACGCATTGATTAACCAGTGCAGAAACTGAAAAGGTTCACTACCATACAAAATGTACAGCTAATAATCTGTAGGTCAGTGCAGGCCATACAATGGACATGGATTAAATCATTTGTATATGCTGCTGCTTTTGTGTGCCCACATCCTTGGCTCATGGTGAACATAGACCACCAGCATCTCAAGAGTCTCCTCATCCATTCAGTTGGGCACTCAGATGTGCTGCGGCTTCCATTCTGTTGACAAATCCTTGGAATTGCTGTAAACAATGAGACTGAACACTTTGTACAAATTCTTTTTAACGTACCACTCAGTTTGCAGGTATCGAGGGGATGATCTCAAAATGTATCATAATTACATTTTAAAATAGGGTGGTAGCAGTCTATTGGTGGGCATTGGGCATGTGCTCTACATGTGCCATACATTGACAAACATTAGGCATTTGCATTGAGCACTGTAGACTTACACCTAGCTATTGGTTAATGCACTGAGATCCGAGAACTTACGCAGATGTTCACAGATGTTATTCCAAAACATTCTAGCTAATGAAGCTCATTAACTATGTAATAAGCAAATAATACTTAATAGCGGTTTGGGATAACATACCATCACTCTTAGGACATGCCTGCCTAACACCTACCCATAAGGTAAGTTTTCATGGGCCAATAGCTTGTGTTGCTATTGTGAAGTACTGTGCTTATAATGCCCTGTGTGTACCTTGTAAGTCATATTACAAGGGGTTTGCACTGTGAAATCATCTGAATATGTCAGTTACATGAAGAGTAGGAGTGGCCTTCCCATATGTTTATGGATACACATCCTTCACTAAGTGTGAGGATTCTTCCATATGCAGGTATATGGATGCATTTTCATCAATTCCATTGAAGTGAAGATATGGATGTATTCTGACTATATCTCCTGGGAATGCAGTTTCCCTGGTAGTCCATAGTAGTGATTGTGGATAACGATGCTTTGCTAGATTTTACATAAATTGGACAGAATACATGCATTTGGTCATGCGACCAACTTGCGAACATCGGTTTTTCCGAACCTAAATGTCGAATTTCTAGGTGTTGAACGGTCAGAATGTCATAAAAAATTCTGAATTTGACATTCCCAACTGCTCTACCACCTAAACAAGTGCTACCATGGGTCAAAAAGGGAGGGATGTTTTGCAGTTCGACATAATTGCATTCGCAATTATGCAAAGTCACTGCACTGCTTTCGAACATTTTCTAGTCGGCAATCCACCGGCCGACTAAATGAGTGCATACCAAACTGGACACAGTAAGTGTAATTGGCAGGTATCTACTGATGATGAGTCTTACACTGTAATCTCCCATGCCATTCAATGGTAGTTGTAATATATCTTAATGGTTAAGCGTTTTACTTTCTTTCTTTCTGTGTTCACACTGAGCCATCACAGCTTTGATGTATATCTTCATATGCTTTTGATGTTCTGAAGTGCAGTTTGACACAAATAGCTACATATATTAATCATATTTGGGTACATTGCACAGTTCTGCTGCTCTTTATAAATTACTACATTGACATCTGTTTGATATTCCCAATATTTGTAGGTAACATGATAGGGCAAGTTGGTTATGAATATGAGCATAGGTGTGAAAATCTTACAGTTGTTCACATGATAGGGCAAGTTGGTTATGAATATGAGCATAGGTGTGAAAATCTTACAGTTGTTCCTGGTGTAATGGTTATGTAAATGGTTCATGATTATAAACATTCTCATAGAACTGGGTTCTAAGCCAGCTTTCAATATGTAAGATCTCCTAAGCTTTGGATTGGGGAGGTGCTGCACATGTATGCTTTACATTTAATGACATGAGGAGCACTTGCTACATGTTGTGTATGTTTACTATGTTTATCTGTATATGATGGCAATACAAATAAGTGGCATCTATTCATTTGCATAGCAGTAGAATGGATATGAGGGGTATTAAGCCAACCTATACTTTCAATGCTGATCTTTTGATAGATGTACTACATGTATACCGCCTGATATGTGCAACCTACATTTTTCCAGATGTCTTTATGAAGCAAATATGATAACTTTTCCCAATGGGAAAATGAGACTATATTGGAAGTCCTATGTCAACACAACAAGAATTTACTAGGATGGGTGGGTGATACATTCTGGACGAACTGGGTATAGAGGGACATCACAAACAAGGTGAATGCTCTGGGTGAGCATAATCATTCATGGGATGCATCCCATCACTGCTGCTCTGGCATGTTCCTCCATGCAGCCAACAGACTCCACTGATACGAGAGGCAGAGGAAGAGAAATGCAACTGGTGGTAGGCCACCTGTAACTCTCCTGGGTGAAACAAAACTATTCCCGGCCTTCTGCCCTACTGTCTGCCTGGACCATTGCATTGCAGTGCTGGGGGAAGGATTGAGGCTGATGTCCCAGAACATATTGCTATGTCCAGTGTTCACAAGCAGAACAGAAAATTACACTTGAAATTCACTCACATTTATTCACACGTCTTATCTATTACTATGTGTAGTGATGTTCTACTCACCTGCACATGGCCATCACATTCATTCTATTGTCATTGTATATCATGTATATGCCTCTGCACTCAGTTAAGGTGGCGTGTATATTTTGCCTGCCACTACCTGAAGTTAATAGTGATATGTACTTATTTGTTGCTTCTGTTCCACTTTAGCGTACTGGTTCAATACAACAATGACTGAGGCTGGCATCTTTGGAAGTTAACAGATCTGGTAAGATGGTCTATATAGCTGCTATAATGAGATAGCCTTAACTATCACAGTGACCATATGTGTACTGGTGTTCCATTCACTTGCATAGTTCCCTTGCCTTTGTGATACTGATGTAAGCCTTCAGGTATGTAAACCTCTGCTATGATCATGTAGTATCATTTTACTTGCATTATGGTGACATTTATATACTTCCTACTGACCTGTGTGCATGTCTGTTTTAACACCACAGTGTCACTTCACTTCTCAACACTAGAGGTGGAGTCAGAGGGGGAGGACATTTTGGGTATGTCAGCATGTATGTGCAGTTTTACACTGGCTTTCCCATGTGTCTGCTGTTTGACTAATATACATAGCTCTCAACCTCCCTTCTCCAAAATGAGGAACACTACCCCTCATAATGTGTGACAAATAGGAAAAATGTGGAACACTTACTAATGGCTCACTAACAACTTCAACTAGGAAAGTCATATGATGGCTAAAAGATACTGGTTTTACATATAAAATAGATATTTTAATGAATTAATATGATTCATTTTTATTTACCCATGGCTAGCAGTTAAAAAATTCCTAACACTGAATGTATGACAGGCCCTTTCAATGTGGAACTTTGAGGAGCATGAACTTTTTAAGACCCCAAATGAGGTACATTCCTTCTAATGAGGTACACTTGAGAGCTGTGCTAATATAGCCTTTCACTGCTGTCTATGAGAATTGCACTAGTCAGTGCTGATAGATATATATCAAACTATTTCACTCATATCCTGCCTCAGTTGCCCTCTCTCACTGTATATGACATATCATCTCTGAATTTTCAGCATGTCCACTTCATGCCTCCTCCACAAGCCTGACCAGTGATCCTGAGATGGGATGTAATGGGCCTCATTCTGATAGTATGGCTAGTGGGGTCTATATTATATAAACGAAGAAGCAAAATCTCGACTTACCTTTGATCAACCCCTTTTTCCTGAAACTGCACAACATCAAACCTTCAAATCATTGATTTCTTTCCACGGGAAAGAAATCAGTAGCCCAAACATGCACACCACATTATAACAAACACTATAAAAGTGGGGGGCTTCACTCCCAGCACCCCTGATGTGGGGGGCTATGCCCCCCACCCCCCTAACTAAATATACTAACTTCATGATCATACTACAGTTGGGAAAAGGCCAGATTTAACAGAACGGCCAACTGATTTATTTCCCTTGGGAAGAAATCAATGTTTTGGCCATTCTAAGTTGTGCAGCTTCAGGAAATAGGGGTCAATCAAAGGTAAGTCGAATTTTACTCATTCGTTTATATAATATAGACCCTGGCTAGTGGCACACAGGACACTGCACTGGCTCAATGTTGTCTGGCCTTGAAGAGTACAGTTCTTTGGTTTAAGGTATAGTCTCTGATTAGGAGTACTGTGCGTCTGGTCAGTCTGATGAAGCAGAGGCATCAGATATTGGTCTTGACAATGACCATGACTCATTAACCCTGGTTGAATCTGGTAGTGGTGGTGACTCTACCCTACAACAGAGGGTAACTGCCCATCAAATTTCATGTGGGAATGTAACTGATGTGTGTTGATGAATGTCAGATGGTGTACACCTATTCTTACAGGTGCATACATGGTGGTCTGGAGCTCAGGCATGGGAAGGTCATGGCAGCATTGGCTGCACAGCCATAGTACTAACAGGTATTACATTCCCTGGCACTCATGACCAGATTACCTGTAGTGGGGATAGGCAGATCCTCTCTCAGTGTACCCACACATGGCTCATATGCATCATTGTCTCTGCTGCAATGTGCATGCACATCTGTTTTTGACACCCACACTGTGCCCCAACCTGTTAATTTGACCACATCCAGCTCTTTGGTACAGCATTGTGGGCATAGCATTTCCAGACTTAGCAGCCAAAACCATAATGTGAGCTATCAGTGTGAGCACCCTAAACTATGCTTGAGTAACAGTGACAGTCAATCCAATGTGTGTCCTGTTGTGTCATCCTAACCCTATGGCAATGATGACCACTGTGCTGACCACTGCCTATTCTGCCTGTTAGTGATTTATGTCTGATGCCACAGGGTTTGTAAACTCATGTCGATTACATGGAAGAATACTGTCAGTTTGTGTCATTTTGTACATATCTGTCTTTGAGATGCTACTTTTCATCTACTGCCTACCTTAATACTTAACATGTTATTCACTTTGCTGCCATTTGACCTGTTGTTGCTACTTAATGTGCATCAGCCATTTCTCCAGAGCATAACAAACCAAGAGTACAGCTTTGATTCCTACATTAAAGATTCCATTGCTGTCTGCCATTATTGCATGCACAGGTATACATCACATACAAATGATACTTGTGGCAATTTATTCTCATACTGCACATGCCTCCCCCTCAAAATAATGTGCAGCTATGATTTCAGTTCTCAACTTTGATATCCTCTTGATGAAGTGCACTTTACACATGTTCATTTCCTTTCATACCTACTTATATATGCACAAACACACACACACACACACACACACACACACACATACACACACATATCAATACATATGGTGGCTTTTCTACAACACAGCCACTTGTTTCATGGCTATGTCATACCAGTCCTTGTTGTTGTATAGCATGTATCTGTACAGCTGGATGATTCTTGCCGTTGCACCCATTTGTACATTACATTATTGACTTACATGTGTATGTACCTTGCCAGGTATGTGGCTTTGTTCTTACACTTTGCCATGTTGTTAGTGTGCTTTCTGCTGCTTAGGCTAGAGGCCTGCAACTCTTTGTTACTGTACACCATCTCACATGTAGGTTTTGTTCCTTATGGTACCATCCCCTATGCATATTCCTATTCACATTGACATACTGACAGTCATGGTGCTATATACAGACAATAATTATACATAAGATTACACCCAACCTACCCATCGACACCTTTTGCTATGTGCACCTAAGGTGTGCCACACACATACATGGCAGTATGGTGCTATACCTTGCTTACAGTGGTCCAATGCTTACTGTTAGTATGCAGCCATGCAGATGTATTCATTTCCATAGCACACGTGTGTAATGTTGGATGATATCATGGTGAGGATATGTATGATATGCCATTTGGACAACTACTTGCCTTTTTCCTATAGTTGCATGCTGTGCTGCTGTAATGGGGCAACACTGTGTGAGCATCACAGCTTTATCTGTGTACTTCTGCATATGTGGCTTATCATGACTCAGGGTTGTAAGTTTGATGCTGTCATGTAATTTGAGCTAGAATATATGGCTGTAGCCGTGTCCACTTTTAAATTTCGAAATACCAAAATCTCGAGTTTTGAGATAACGAACTCAAAACATTGAGATTTTGGTATCTCAAAATTCAAAAGTGAACCAAAAAAAAACCCCCCACATAAAATAATGTTTTATATATATGTATATATAGCAACTCTGAGATTGCGCTACAGTGAAGAGAACAGTAAGTGGAACAGGAGCATTACTGTTATCTTCAATGTAGTGCGATCTCGGAGTTGGTATATTTAAGTAGGGGGGTGTGGTGGTGCAGGGGGCTCGCCCCCCTGCAAAAACATTATTTTAGCTGTGTTTTTTTTTATTTCATTCACTTTTAAGTTTCAAGATACCAAAATCTCGATCGCACTGACTGCAACTTTCTTTTAGAATCTGGCTCTGTGTCTCAATAATTTTATAATCATCCCTCAAGCAGTGAAAAGGTTCTCAATGTTTTTCTCATTCACAATGGTTGCCCATTCTTAATGCAAAACAAATAAAGGGAATTTTACTCAGGATGTCTGCAGTTTTGTCTGTACTGTTCCTCTACCTCTGTTTGCTTACTATTCCCTGACGTTGCATCATTGGGGTATGCATTTATACAGATTATTTATTTATTTATTTATTTAATTTATTTAACATTTGTTGACTCATCACCCAAAGATGGAGAAAAATGACACAAGAACTGGCAGAGTGTGTATCTGCATCAGCACTGGCTTAGAGCAAGTCATGGTAAGTGACCACTTATATTCAGTATCATTTTATCTATTACAGCCTTATGTTTTTTTCTCTTACTGTGTGTGAAATAGGCCTAATAGCTGGTTGTACCTGTGTCTATATTTGATGATGTAGCATGCTTTGCAAAGATGCAAATTTGTGTTCAATATATGATCTTGTTACATGAAAATGTTTAAGCAGCTCTAGTTGCTTGTACAGTTCTGCGTATGAGTGGACATCACAGGTGCATAGTTAACATATGGTACATTTTGCAGTATTGCACAGTGCTTCCACTTCAGTCATGCATAAAATCAGTGAACCTACCAGAAGGACATTTATCTCCGCTGTGCCAGCTGCAACCCATGATGCAATGTGGAATGCAGTACTCTAGCCAGATTGTTAGATCATCACATTATTGTTAAATAAGTTATCAGCAACATCTAAATATTTGCAAATGTATGCAGCTTTAGTGTACTGCATTCTTTACTGCTGCAGGCATAGGTTTAAGGTTCTACTTCATAGACTGTAGCATAGCATATGCTTTGTCTAATGTGTTGAGGTTGTGCTTTGGTCTTTCATACCTGCGCCTTCTTATGTAAAGTAGTACACACTGCAACAAAATGTTAATAGTTTAATATATACACACTAGTTTCTTCTAGTTCCACTGGCCTGTTCATTGATGGTCATCTCCTCAGCCTGAGGGGGTCATTTACTTTGCAACTGTGTCCAGGTAAGATAAGTAGTAGTGGCCAGTGGGCTTCCATGTTTTTTTTTTTTTTTTGTGCATGGGTTTTCATTCAGATAAGATTCCACAACACAAGTAGGTGGCTACAGGGTCCACAGAATGCTCTGTTCCATCAGTAAGAAGAAAGATACATGTACTTTCCTCATCATTGCAGACTGGTCACTGTATCTGTTCCTTGTGTATCATTACTCTGCTGATGGCTTTAGGGACAGATAAGTCTGCATCTCACTGTACTTCTTTCCATAATAGTTTAAATGCAGCCCACATGTTCTCATTAATATTTGCCCAACCTCAGCCTGCCATGTATCACAACAGAACATTCTTATGCCATGTATGCCAAAGGTGCTTCCTGGAATAGCTTATCTTGTCTGTCTCTCTCCATAAATACTGAGGCCTACATTGCCTTGTTTAATGAGCAGTCACTGTATTTTGTTTTAGTACCTTCTGTTGTGCTAGTGCACCATACCAATGCCTATGTGTCACTGTTTTACTGTGTCATGCGACAACCCCGTGTTACATTTACATGCACACTGCACCCTACACATATGAAGCTGTATTCTGCATCACTTTGCTGAAATCAGAAATACAATGCTGTACAGCAGATAAATATTGAGACAAGTATGCTAGCCGAAGTACAAAATCTGAAATGATGCATGCCATAGATAACATTTTGCAACAGGTATTCCCACTAGAACCTCTGTATTATGTATCTGTACAGGTAATTAAAATGTAGATCTAAAAAGATGCATTCCTGTGTATATCTTAATCTGTAAGTGTTGTCATGCTGCATGTGCGTTTTTGTTGCTGTGTTGTAGTGAGACACAAACTAGTGAGCAAAATGTCAACCACTTGTAGTCATGCCATATACAGCATGATATACATTACATATGAGCTGATTTATTTTACACACTAATGTTATGTTTTGGTACATGTTAGGAAAAGCTTATACTTTTGTCATACTTGTGTGTCATATCAGTTTGGTGTAATATGTTTGCATGGTTCTGCTAACAATAACACTGTGTCTGTGAGATCTGGAATATTGTACTCACATTAGCACAAACCAACAGAAGTCTGGTCTGCCATCTATGAGATGTTGTGGGTTCTTTACATTCAGCTGGTGAATCCATTCTTGTTATAGCATGTACATGACAAAGGAAAACAACATAGGTTCATAGGTTCATAAGTAGGTACTAGGCTATCTGCCCAAAGGCATTTATAAGCCTAGCCAGAATGTATTGGTTTTCGCCACACCCATAGATTAGTTCCCTGTGCCTCTGTCCAGCAGAGCCATTGAAGTGATCCCCGGGGTAAACTTTCTGCTTCCCATCCACTAGTCAAGGTTTTTGTTGAACAGTGTTAGCTAGGAGCTCTGTCTAATGTAGATTGGAATCTTGTTCCATAACATGGGAAGTCTCTGGGACAGGAATCTATCCCTCCAGCACGTCCTATTTATTGTTGTGGTGAGGTTTAGATGACTAGAGCATATGGCTCAAGGGGATATGGTTTTCTTTAGGTGGAGCATGTCCATCAATTCTGGGTTGGACATGGCCTTGTATGTCAGGCAGAGATCACCTCTGAGTAGGTGGCATGCAACAGAGTACAGCTGGAGTTTCTTCAGTCGAGCTGCATAAGGCATCTGTTTTAGGTCAGTGATCCTCTTGGTGAGGTACTTCTGTGGTCTTTCCAGCTGTTGCAGGTGTCTTGTAAGGTACATCCCAAATGGGGCATTGTACTCTATGATGGGTCTGATGAGTGATGCGTAGTGGGGCACAATGACCTCTTTTGATCTGGATGCAAACCCTTTTGTGATTAGGTGGGCCACATAGAAGGATTTTCTAACCACTTTGGCATTGTGATTATTAAAGGAGAGATTACTATCTACTTGGGTACCCAGATCCCTTATTACGTCTTCCATATTTAGGGGTCTACCAAATATGTGGAAATTTGTGAGTATTTTGTTTTTTCCAAAGGGGATGACTATGCACTTTTTGGCATTTAGCTTGAGGCCATGGTTCTGACACCAGGTATCTGTCTCAGTGAGACCCTTTTAGAGGATGTCTGTGTCAGCCGGAGAGTCAATTATAGCCCCTAGTTTGCAGTCATCTGTGAACTTGGTCAGCCATAGTCCTCCTGTGCTTGCCTGTACCTCTGAGAAGTATATGCCGAACAGGAGGGGTCCTAGGACTAAGCCCTGGGGAATGCCACTTCTAACCAGTTTAGAGTCAAACCTAGCTCCTGCAACTCTTACCATGTGGGTTTTGTCCGTGAGCCAGTTGGCAACCCATCTTGTGATGTAGGGGTTTATGTTCAGGCTGGTGAACTTGTCTATAATACTAGAATGGGGAATGGTGTTGAAGGCTTTTGTGAGGTCTAGGTAGGCTGTGTGGACCACCTTTCCCTTGTCTATAACCTTGGTAATTGTCTCAAAGAAGTTCAACACGTTTAGGAGGCATGATCTGCCGTTAACAAAAGCGAACTGGGTAGGGTCCAGTGTTTGGAGGTTCCCAATGTCTATTTTAATGAGATCCATGATGATGCGCTCCATAGCCTTGCAGACCAAGCTAGTCAGGCTTATAGGGTGATAGTTCCCATGGTCTGTTGTGGCTCCACCTTTGTGGAGTGGTATAATCGTTGCTGTGCACCACTCTATGGGCATGTATCCTGTGGAGAGGCTGAGTTTGAACAGTGTGTTTAGGTGAGGGGTTAGTTCATCTTTGAGCTCATGTAGGATGCAGTCTGGGAAACTGTCCGGTACCATTGATGCTGTGTTTTTGGCTTTGGAGAGGGCTGTTTTAACCTGAGTGTCTGTGATTTCAAGGGCACTACATTCTTCTGGTATGGTTATAGGCCTTTTTGGGGGTGAGAGGGGGGTGAAGTTTGCACTGAACATGTCTGTCAGGATGTTGACAATATCAGTCGGTTCAGTGTATTTTGTGCCATTCTGCACTAACTCCGAGCAGATCTGAGAATTGCCACTTAGATTCTTAACATAGCTAAAGAATGCCTTGTGGTTATCATTGGAGTCCTTAGCAAATTTGTCTTTCGAAGCTAGCCTTGGATGATTTTATGAGAAGTCATAGTTTCTTGCTGATACTGTTCAGGGATGTCTTCCCTTCTTGGGATTTTACCATTTTCTGTACTAGTTTCCTCCTTCTATTGTATAGCTTGTTTATGGCAGGGGTCCACCAGACTGGTTTCCTTTTCTTGGAGGAGTGAGTCTTGGTTTTGCTTGGGATAGCACAATCCATGCATTCTTGTAGGTGCCCATAGAGCGCATTAGTAAAGGATTTTGCAGCTTGGGCAGCGCTATCCTTTAGCATGTAGGCTTTAAAACTTTCCACCTCGGTCTTAAGTAACGTGAAGTTTGTTTTTGAAAGGTTTTTCATGGTGGTTTCTATGACCAGGGATGGGGCAGAATGTGGATATCCAGAGTGATTAGTTTATGGTCAGATCTAACCAGCAAGCGGTTGACCTCCAGTGTGGAACACTGGTCTCCCATGTTGGTGATGACTAGGTTCAATATGTTGTCACCTCTGGTGGGGGTGTTGACCAGTTGATCCAGGGCATTTGAGTTTATAAATTCTAGGAAATGTTGGGCAAGAGAGTTAGTACTTGAGTAGTTCTCTCAGTTAATGTTTGGGTATTTGAAATCACCCAATATCAGGGTGTTTGATAGGACCTCTATGTTTCCCAGTGTTTCCAGAAATGCGGAATGGGGGTCCTGGGACATGGTGGGTGATCTGTAGCAGTCTACAATTTGTATTGCAGTTTTGCCCATTGTTAGTTGCACGTGGATGATCTCTGAAGCATTGTGCTGTGCCACTAACCTGGAGGTGTGGGTATCCTTGATGAATATGGATACACCCCCTCCTTTTGTATTTCGGTCCGGGTTCTGGGGCCAAAAGGTATGGTATGAGTTGTAGCCTGGTAGTGCTGGGGTGCTCTCTGGAGCCTTAAACCAGGTTTCTGTTACTGTACATATATCAATTTTCTCCATACTGAAGAGTGCCTCGAGTGCATGCATTTTGAGGTTTAGACTTCTGGCATTGAGTAGCATTACCCTCAGTTTTTTGTTACTTGTGCTATTTATGGCAGTGGGTTTGTCTTTTGAGCCTTGCCTAAAAAAGGCACTATGAGGCATATGGTTAAATGGCTGGATAAGTGTGGAAGTGCACAGTGTTCTGCATATATCTTCCTAGTGTAATTGCACTAATAATGTCTGTAACCATATCCTCACAGCATATACTCACTTGTCTGCATGTAACAATACATATAACAGATGGAATGTTTCCTCTGAAATGCTGAACTCACAGGACTCACGAAGTGTGTGTACCAGATAAAGATCTTCAGAAGAGCTCGAAGACTTGCTCTGATTGAGAAAAAGAGAATATTCAAGTTATTAAGAATAAAATTACTGTTCTGCAAAGTCAACAACATCTGCAGAATCACAATTATGTGAATCAAGAGGTGTGTGTGTGTCTTTCGGCTTTTCAAGGTTAGGGGTCGCCACAGCAGAACTTCGGTCCGATAATGATTGGCAGTTAATTGTTACATGCCGAGTTGCCAGCCCTGATGCACAACCTTCAACGAAGGTACACCCATTCACGTATGTCTCCACGCAGAAGACGCTAAAACTGAGAATCGAACCGGACAGCATCTTACTGTGCAGCAACAATGCTACCGCAGCACCACCACCACGGATGGGATTGATTAAAATGACTTAGAGATAGCCAGGCTGTACATCATTTAAAAAGAGGAGCTAGAAAGCACTTAACAATGGGCAGGATTTATTAACAGCTACAAAAAGAGCTGCTGCCTTGTTGGCGGCATATTAGTGCTCTATTTGGTATTTATTAAATAGCTCTAAATGTCGTATAGAGCTGCAAAACAAAGGGAAATGGCAGAATATGCTAATGACAGCATAAAGAGCCAAAGTACATGCTAATTAATCAATCCAACATGGCAGAGCTCTTTGGGAAGTTACAAAGCAATCATGTACACTCAGTATAGCCATTTGCCCTGAACTCCAAAACTCTTTGCAATAAAGGCAAGATTACACTTAGAAAAAAAAAAAACATGTTATGAGTTCTTGCTGCTATTATTATGCTGTATGTGCAACAGGCTTTAAATCAGAGAGGTGCTGCTGCCAGACCTTGGAATAGAAGAAGAAGGGTGTTTAGGCCTGTTTGATTTATCATGAACTGTATGATAATGAAATTGTTGAGCAATACAGTGTGGACAGGAAACACTGAAGGAGCTATGCAACCTTTGCCGCCCCACCTCAGGCCCCAGGGGAAATCGTCAAAACCCTTCCTGGTGGAAACAAAGCTATGTTCACAATTACATATTCTAGCTAATGGTATTTTCTGAAGATCCACATGGGATATATTAGGGGTGTCATAGACATTAGCCTCCATAACATTACATACGTTTTTAAATGCAGTGCTGCAATATGCAAGGGATCACATCTTTTTCTCACACACCACATGGGAGAGAGCAAGATGCAGGAATTTTATGCTGTAGCACACTTCCTGAAGTGTCAGGGGTCATAGATTGCACACACACCTAGAAATAAAAACTCTATCTGGTGAATAGTGAAAGAGGTACAACAACAGAAAAGGCAACCTTTCTAAAAACTGTCAGGTTTTCTGTAATGCCAAGGGATCATCTACAATGTCTGTGCACGTAACCCAGGCAGTTTTTGCAACCCACACATATGGCACACCTGTGAGCTGCACACTCGGTTTGCTAGGGGATACATTCCTCAAGGGCATCTAGTAGGGGATGCAAGTTATGCACTGGAGTTCTGACTCATGACACCCATGAGAAACCCACACAAATCTCAATGAGCATAGATAAAATGAGGCCCATGCTCAAATCAGGAGTATCATAGAACATGTATTTGGATTGCTCAAATCAAGGTTCCAGTGTCTAGACACATCAGGAGGTGAAATTCATTATGACCCGGGTACCTCTGCTGAAACAATTACAATGTGTACCATGTTACATAATATAATTTTCAGGCAAGAGCTTCAACAAATGGCATAACCAGAGTTTAATGGACCACTGGCAGAACCAGAAGCAGGAAGAGATGAGGACTCTGAGACAGAACCTCCAGCTGCAGATGGTGGCATCTCGAGGCGTACACAGTATGTCATGGTTCTGGCTAACAGGCAAAGGATGCACACACACTCACTAGCTAGGTCAAAGCCTAAAATCCCATGCACATAGAAAAAGAAAACTGTTGCCTGTCAAACTCCACAACCTTTATTTAAACATGTAATGGTTGTGTTCTGATAGCATCAGAGAGGGGCAGCCCCCAGGGATACAATTTGTACCTGCACTAATGACAAGGTATGTGTGGAAGCTGTAACAAAAATAAAAAGGTTACATAATGGAGTACTTTCATATGGAAATATATATATGCCTCTAAGGGGTCCTTTTGTCTGAGGTATAGAATTATGCCAGTAATAGATCATATGTCTAGTGTTTTCAATATACAGTCAAATATTCTACCCAATACTGTACATGGAACAGGTCGATAAAATGTTCAGCAAGATTGAAGAACCTACTGGTTTAATTGCTTTACTTATATTAACTGAAATACAATGAGGTTCAACAATTACATAAGCGATCATTCACAAATGAGTAGGAACATAAAATCTTCTTCTGTAATACATGTTGATAAATGCAAGCTTGTGAGTAAGTAAGCATCAGCTATCCAGTGTGAGGATTAGACATATATGCAACACTAAGTCATAAAGACATGTACAGACATGGGCAGAGCACAGTCATCATCATTTGCTTAAGTGGTGGTGGGCTGGTATGAGGGCAAGACTGACACCAAAGAAGAGAGCATGTGTGAGTAAGAAACACATGTATACAGTGTTCAGGTTCAGCAACAGCAGATGTATAGCACTCAACAGTACCGTTTAGATAGCTTGCATGTGTGCGAGGTGGTATGGGCAAGTGGTTTTTTTCAGTGTGTGTGTGTGTGTGTGTGTGTGTGTGTGTGTGTGTGTGTGTGTGTGTGTGTGTGTGTGTGTGTCTGCATAAACACAATCAAGCATTGTGCTAGCACTACATCCTGACATCTATGACAGGTTTGAGCCATGTATGGTACAGCAGTCTGATCAGCATCATCACCCCGAACCACAAGAACTACCTCTTCTTGGAGTTACAATGATACTTCCATGACCCTGGTTAGAAGTCAGGGTGCTGCCTGAATATGAATGATGTCTTCTAGACAAGCTAACCTCTTGACTACGTCCAGGACCACAAGCCCCCTGAACTAGCATGTCTGGGTGTGAGCACAGTAATTAGTGACAGAGCAGTGTAAGTAGTGCCACTACAGCAGTGGGATCTATCACAGCCATGTCTGCTAACACCAGATGATATAGAGGCTCACAGCCACTTGGGTACCTACTGTTCCCAGCAGACATTCCATCAAGGACACTGCCCAATGCAGTATGTCATTCATCCTGTCTAAGGAGTCACCTACATGCTTCAGGGAGTCACGGATGTCAGAATGCACAACATTTATTATTTGCACTATCTCTTCCAAGGCCCTATTGGAGCATACCTGTGCCTCCACTACAGTCTTGCACATATGTCTAGAGACACTGAATGACACACCAGCATCAGGAGGAAGGTGGACAGCAAGCCTCCTCTGAGCATGTCTACTAGCCCTCCTGTGTGGTACCTCAGCTTAATGATGGCTACATGGAGAATTAACCAGCTCTGCAACTAGAGTAACCACATTATTCTGATCAATTGTGTCACCCTCAACCTGTCCAGTATCAGAAGTCTATATGTCATGGGTCTGCATAGGCATACTGACTGTGTCCAAAATATGGACAGGGGATGTCAGAGCCACAACCTGAGTGCCAGACTGACCACACTGCACCCCCAGACTGTGCCTCTTCATTGCAACCATTATTCTCATTAGAGGCTATCAATACTCTGATATTAGGTGGTAAGAGTTCCACAATGCCACGGCCGTGGTCATCTATTATAACAAGTAATAAACACAACAAAGGGACATAGGAAAGAAAACTGTCAAAACTTTTTTCTTATATGAAAGGTATGTTAAAATATAATACATGCTAAAGAAATACAAATATTACTCTCATTTACACCTGAATCTACTTATATACAGTAATAACAAATGTGTACTTACCATATGCAGGTGGTTCTTTCAACTATAATCCAGATGTTCCTGTATTAAAGGAGGGGAAATGAAAGAAGGCTGATAAGGATCACAATGTAAATGAAACAAGAAAAAAAGATCAGTCCCCTTTACATGTGCAAATTAAGAATGCTATCATACAAAAATCTAGAAAACAGTTGAATTCCCACCCCAAACACTATCCTCTCTCTCTTTCTATTACTATGCTGTCTGATTTACACTTATCACTGGATATCTATAGCAAGCATATAAGATATATGCATATAAAGATATATACGATGACACAAGTATTTTTATTTTGTATACCTGAAAGTTCTGCTTGAGACACTCTGGATCTGTCATCCACAGCTGCACCGACAACAAGGATTCCATGTGAACAGTCTGCTGAGCTATCTGAATCTCTTATAGTGGACAGAAACTCCTCTATTTCAGTTAGTGGTGACTCAATAGCAGGACCAACTCCTATAGCCACCTGTTTCCAGGCAACTGCAGATGTTTTATGGTGGGCAGAGGTTATTATATCACTTACCCTGTGCCGCATCTGGGAGTAACTTCTTCCATGTCCTACAACAGTATTGATGCCAATGACTGCCTGCTGCTATATCCTGTATCAGGCAGATTGGTCAACACTACTTCTCCCTAAGATAAAAACTCCATGGTGATATAAGGCCTGGGTAATGGCATACTTTTCTGCATCAATAAATGGTGGCTTTCAGGATACAGACTTCTTCTTGGTGCCATAAACCTGAAAAAGATTGAAACAGAAAACAGACACAAAATTAAATTTATAATACACAGACAGGATGGCTGTGAACTCTGTTATGTATGAATGCATGCATCCATCATGCACACATTGATTTAAAAGGTAATGTCCTATATGACTACATACAAGTTAAGACAGCTCCCCCCAAAAATATATTAACAAAATTACAACAAATATACCAGTTCTATAATGCGGACAATGGTTGTACAACTGTGTAATACATCACAGCATTAACAATACTAATTCACGGTGTACGAGTAGAAATGGAAAAAAAAATATTATAGTGCCATCTCCACTAGTGTGGAGGATAGCCTGGTAGATATCATAACCTCAGTACATTCCTTGAGCTGCACACATAAAAGTACCAAACTTTGTTATGAAGTTATACTACACTCTCCTGCAGTAACTGTTTAAATTCCAAGAAAATAAACCCTGCAAAATATATATCAGGTAGCATTCTTTTCCAGACTTTGCAATGCAGGAAAATGACTGATATACATGGGCTATGCCAACAGTAAAAGATAAATAAAATACGGCCAGATAAAAACATAGTTTGTATTGGGCATTGCAATTCATCCTTAATATTACATTAAAAACATTCTGTAAGAAATAGCTACATACCTTTACAAGAAATGGTTAGTAGATAATCTTCAAAAGTGTGTGCATTTAGCAGTATCAAGCTGTGCGGATTGAAACAGTCTCCCCACTGTTATAAATTTGCTAGCTAAATGATTACCTTTATGTAGTGCAGGGTCACCCTGTCAACACTATCAGTATGCAAATGAGGTGTCAAACCATTAGCATTTCTGAATACCACAACCCTATCTAAGTACAGGGAAGGTGAATAGGGTTTAGGCACTAGACAACTGCATACACATGCTGTACCACTTCAAGGACAAG
This sequence comes from Protopterus annectens, assembly GCF_019279795.1. Lineage (NCBI taxonomy): Eukaryota > Metazoa > Chordata > Ceratodontiformes > Protopteridae > Protopterus > Protopterus annectens. The sequence continues at coordinate 1,094,787,772 of NC_056728.1, forward strand.
CACTGAGAAGTGTTACCTGCAAATGGCTTGTTAGTATCTATGATTGGTCTGAGTGCAGAAAAAATCAATGTTTCACAGTCCCTTCTCTCTGATATACACTTAGTGAGGGTGTGTCAGGAAGAACAGACTTACCAAAAACTCTTAAAGTACATTGACTGAGTTAGGAGAACAACGTTCCAAACATTCAAATGCTGTTTTAATGACTGTAATGACTGCCTCTTACTAAGAAATGTTGTGCATATTCAAGTGAATGCATTAAGCATTGATACAGATACTCTATGTAGTAAAAGTTAGGCAGCATTGCTGTTAGGAAAGCAAAGATAAGGGAATAATGCACAATAAAGAAGGAAAGAAATACACCTGCATTGTTCACAGTCTTTGTTTAATATTGTGTGAGCACATGGGTATCCTAATTGTTGTCAATATACCATCCATCCAGAAATGTACTGACAAATGAGAGACGGCAACTTAAATAACTTGTTTCTGTTTCTCTTTTAGTGTGACTTGATACAATGTCGAATGTTGAGTACATCTAAGCAATTTTCTCCTTGCTAATTCATGTTATTGTCTGTAACAAATATGGTGAAATTATCTTAAATTATTGTTCTTAATACCATGGCTTAATAGTTCAAATCCATACAGGTTCCTGTTGCAAGATAACAAACTTGAGGAAACATCAGAAATGTGCATTTAAAATCCTTGTTTCAAAATGTGTCTTTTTTTCCCTTGGTTATTTGCATGCCATTTGGCATTGAGCTCCATTGACTGGCAGTGATCATTAGCAGTGAAAGGTAGTTCACTTCCAGAGGTACAAACTGACAAATTTAATTTGGAATGCCATCAATAGCTCAATTAAGACTGGCATTAGTGTGCTTTCATCAGTGCTCTGGACAGTACTGCATGAAGGAATTCAAAATGTCACACACCTATCTCTGTGACACAATTTGTAAATGTATTGAGCTTAGAGAAACAGTAGAGGTGATGCAGTTCATGATCATTTTACTGAAGGAGTTCAAACTAAATATTGACATTCATTTTGGTATATGAAATTGTTGATGTGGGAAACTTGTATAAGGTCAGTATTAACAAAAACTGACAGACAGATATGCCAATTTAAATGATGTCAATATCAATCGATGTGCTACATGATAAATTAAAGCATTTGTGCTGCTCCTTGTCCCTTTTCCATTTCCATGGCATTTCCTAAACTCCTGATATTGTGCAACATAAATGACTGTAATGATGTAACAAGGGGATGTGAGAAGGGTGAATATATCAATGAAATACAGTAGCAGCTCTTCTCGTTGCTAGATATGCACTTCAGTTCATGTCATGTTCCTTAAAATTGTTACCCAAAACTATTTTTGTAAATGCTTTTACTAAATATTGCCTTCTGCATTCACTTTCACAGCTTAAGGGAAAAAGTGAAAAGTTTAATTTTGCTTGTCTTCGGTAGAACAGATAAGCCTGGCATTGGCATGCCAGTGTCAGCACTTTGGATTGTAATGTCTGCAGAGAACGTACATGACAGATGTCCACCTCTGTCACACAAGGTGCAAGTAAAGTGAATTGAGAGAAATAAGACAGATGATACAGCATTTGAATTTTCTTTATAGATCATATTTCAGTTATTCCCAAAATGTATTTTCTTTTTTTGCATGTTGCTCAGCAGCATGTAAGCAAAATTCACTACCAAAGGATAAAAGTGAGAAATTTAGTTTAGGCTGTCTTAAGCAGAACAGACATGCCTGCCAAGGGTTCATGGATGTCAGCAGTCTGGATAGTACTTACTGACTAAATTCCACATCTCAGATAACTATCCTTGCAGCACAATGTGCACTTGTAGTCAAAGAAATAATACAGGTGATGTAGGGTTCGAATACAGTTAATTATTCATTTTATAGACAGTGGTATGCTCGCATATTTGTACATTTAATTTTATCACTGTATGTACAAATCCACTATTCTCACTATTGCCAACAGCCTGTGATCTGTTGTCTGTCCAACATTATTGGTCATTAACTACAAGTCTGACAATGTGTTCTACAAAGTACATTTCTGATGTTGCAAGGAGATGTGACACAAACAAATGTGTCACTTGAATCTACTTCTTGCTCTGGTTATTGGTAAATAAACCCATTGATTGAATTTATTATACTGTCAGCTTTTTTTGAGTCTCATACAAACCACTCAACGTCTTAGAGCAAGAAATCTGGACAAAGTCATGAATAATGGGGGGACAAAGGCCTAAAAATAGGGGCAGATTTTTAATATTGCTCTTACAAACTTATAAAATTGATAGAATAAATAGGTTTTACATTAGCATGAATTTTCTGAAGAGCATGAAGTTTGAAACTCACATGTCTGACATTATTTTCTGACTTCAATCCGCAATGACATGCCAATGATTTGCCAGAAAACCAAAATTTTATGAGGAAAAGATCAAATGTATGAGACAAAAATCTGGACATTCTGAAAAAAACTGGACAGTTGAGAGGTTTGGCCTCATATAATTTTTTTGTAATGCGTTTGGCATTCTCCTCAGCAGTGCACAAACACAGTTCACTACGTAAGGGAAACAAATTGAAAAAAATTAGTTTAGGCAGCTTTCTTTAGTGAAAGCAAGTCTTTTGGCATAGCATGGCTGTCACTATTATGAATAGTACTCAGTGAAGAAAATGTACCTGTCAAGTCACTTTCTCTGTGGCACAAGGTATTAGTGCAGTGAGCTTAGAGAAATGGACAGTTTGATGCAGAGTTCAAATTCTGTAATTTTACAGATGGTTGATTAAATACACATTTACTCACATTTTATGATATCATTTTGCTGTTGTTTAAAAACAAACTATTGTTAGCATCGCAGACAGCATGTGAGCTGTTGACTGTCCACTTTCACATTATTTGTCATTAACTACGATTCTGACAATGTGTTCCACAAAGTACATATCTGATGTTGCAAGGAGATGTGAGATGGATGAATGTGTGACTTGAATGTTCATTTCTTGCTTTTGTCATATTGTCACATATACCCATTGGTTGAATTCAATTTACTGTCAGCTTTTTTCTCTCTCATATATTTTTAATGCCTTTTCCATTTGCTTTCTGCTCAGCAGCATGCAAACACGATTCACTGCCTAAGGCAAAAAGTGAAAACTTTCATTTAGGCTGTTCTATATAGGTAATGGTATGATTTCTTCAGCACTTTGGACAGTACTGAGTGGCGAAATTTCAACTGTCACTTACCTATGTCTGTGCCACAAGGTGAAAGTACAGTGAATTCAGATAAAGAAAACAAAGTGATTAATGGTTTAAATCAAGCTAAAAGATCCTTTTACAAAGGGTGTCAAAATCCCATTTCTCATGCCATTTTTATTAGGAATGTAAAACTAGAGATAAATGAGAATCATAAACATGTTTACTGTAAGTAATGTATCAATAATGCTTGAATAACTAAACTTTTCTGTTTAATCCTTTAATTATTCCCTTATTTAATGCTTCACATATAACCTCAAGCTAATGTGTGTACAATTTCATAAACATTAGAATGATGATAACAAATGCACTTGCATATGTATGATGGGCATAGTGCTTCCATTATAATGACTCATCACATAACCTAACTATGTGTTTAGGACAGCATGACTTGTGAAGTATGCATGTACTGTACCTCAGCCTGTATTACTCAGGTCATACAACTCCATCTATCTGGCATATGCTTACAAACAGAAATACCATGTTTCACATTATTACTGTTGTTTCATGTAAGTAGTACCAATGTGTCTGCCAAACAATCTACATAATTACATTTCTTCAAATGCAGTTGGCAAGGCTATGCATCTTTAGACACAACCTGCTTACATGTGAGATTGGAAATGGTCACCATTTAAAACCTATATTGTTAGTTTGACTTCTGCTGACATGGGTGGTAATGGAGAAAATGATGCTAAATTTAGAGCACAAAGGTGGGATGTTGAGTAGTCCAGGCTTTTTGTGGCACTGCTTATGAAGAGCTACAGCTGCAAGCTGCTGCAGGGAGATTATACTGGGTGTCAGTATAAGGCTGAGGCTGAGAACAGCTTGGCTAAGGCTGTCTCCAGTGCAACTGGTGTTCCACTCATTGGGGAACAGTGTCATCACCACTATACTGACCATAAGAAGTACAAGTAGACCTCCTAAGTCAATGTGAGGCTGAATTTTGAACTATAAATGCCTCTCAGTTGTGTAAGTATACTGATCCATAACCTTTGTATGATATAGCATTAATTATCTAGTCAGCCAACAGTGTTACTCATTATGTTTTCATACACATTTTTTCATTTTGTACTGTACAGCTGCAGAGGAAATCGCAGCAAACCGTGATGTGCACCAGGAGAGATTAACGTGCCTTAGACAGGCACAGGGGTAAGCATGACTCAGGTTCCAATTCAAGCCAGATAACTATTTTCAGTCCCTCAGTCACGAGCATCTTTAGCAGGCATACCTCAAACTTAAACTCAAGCCTGCATACCTTCTCCTATTAACTCTTACTGCTTGCACTAGGAAATGAAAACAACAGCTTAACTATATGTAGATTCAATACCCAGAAGAAGCAGTTAGTTTTTATTTCAGGACAGTATCCCAAAGACATGCAGTAGGTGGATTGGACACTTTAAATTGGCCCTAGGTGTGAGTGTGTGTACCTTCTGTGGAAGGTTGGGTGCGGGCTGGCAACTCGACACCGTAAATCTCCACTGCCAATCCTGAGTGGACAGATGATCCGCTGTGGTGATCCCTAACTGGGAAAAGCCGAAAGAAGAAGATTTATAAAATATTAACAGCAATAATATGACAGGAACAAGTGGGAGTGGTAAGCACTAGGTAACCTATCTACCACATAAGGAGTGGCTCTGGCCCCGAAATTGTAGTTATTGGCAGTTTGGACAATCTCTTCCATCTTTCTCAACTTTCTGATTTGAAAGCCTGCATTTGCACTTGTTTCTGTCCTGTAACTCGTGTAGTGCAGATACAGATTCTTAGTTTTAGCACTTAAATTTGCTTATTCGTGCTCAGCACTTGTTCAGAACTTGTAAGCATTAAATAAGCTACTAATTACTATAGCACTCAATCTTCCTCATTACCTAGAGCAAAACAGTTTTTGTACTTACTTTTCTCACTTGCTTAGAGAAAAACAGCTCTTGTACTCACTTTCCTCACTTATCTAGAAGAAAATAGTTTTATATTCAGACATGTCCAAGAGTCAGCTCCCAGTGTTCTCTCCTGTCTATCTGATGAATTTGGGCATCTTGAGGCAATGTAGAAATTGCCTCATTGACACAGACAACCCTCTCATCCTACCACCCAACACTACAACCTGTGAGAGATGCACTTATCTAGCCAAACTGGAAGTAAAGCTCTCTCCAACCAAGACTGAACTTGACAGTCATGAGGAGAAGGTAAACATTTGCACCACACCACACTCGTCACATAGTCTCACTAAATCTACACCACCAAAATCCACACATAGTAACACAAAAACATTTACAGAGGCTCTCAAAAATAATCTGTCTAAGCAACAGAGATTTCCAAAGCAGAAACGCAAGCAACCTCCATCCCACAACACAACCCAAATGACACATAGCCCACAGACTGAGTGTGCCACTCAACCACAGCCAATAAGGCAAAACAATGTACCCAACACACTAGTCATAGTTGACTTTATAGTCAGGCACACTGATGTCCCACTCACCAGGCTAAACAAGGAGAAGGTTACTGACAGCTGCCTGTCGGGTGCCAGGATCCGCCACATAACCCACGCACTCAGGTCACTCCACAACAAGTACAAATATGACTCTGTCATTGTCCATGTTGGTGTGAATGACCTGAGATGTACCTCCCTGAGCTACATGAAAAGAGACATGGAAGAGCTCTTCGATCTTGTAGCCCAGGCAGGTATGACCATAACCCTGAGTAGCATTCTGCCATCACCCAGAATGATACCGCAGTACAAGGACAGAATGATTGACTTTAACAATTGTCTAAGCTTCTGGTGTCATTCTAAGGGGATCCAGTATCTGTCTGCTTGGGATGACATGGTCAACAGACCACAATGTTTTGCCACAGATGGTCTGCACCTGTTGCCCCTGGGATTGCTGATACTGGCTAAGGCTCTTGCTGCCCCTATAGTGCCTTTTTTAGGCAAGGTTCAAATGACAAATTCACCACCATAACAGGAACAGGCAAGCAAAAACTGAGGGTGATGCTACTCAATGCTAGAAGTCTAAATCTCAAAATGCACTCACTTGAAGCACTCCTTAAAATGGAGAACATCAATATCTGTGCAGTGACTGAGATCTGGTTCAAGGCTCCAGAGAGCACCCCTGCACTACCAGGCTATAACTCATACCACACTTTTCGGCCATGTAACCTTGTCCGAAACACCAAAGGCAGAGGTGTGTCCATATTCATTAAGGATATCCACACCTCCAGGCTAGTTGCTCAGCATAATGCATCCGAGGTTATCCAAGTGCAACTAACTCTGAGCAAAACTGCAATCCAAATTGTAGCTAGCTACAGATCCCCCACCATGCCCCAGCATTCCCACCCCTCTTTTCTTGATGTACTGGAAAATATTAGGGTTCAACCAAACACCCTAATAATGGGCGAATTCAACTACCCCACCATTAACTGGGAAAACTACTCATGCACCAACTCCTTAGCTCAACGCTTTCTGGAATTCATAAACTCCAATGCCCTGAATCAACTTATCCACACCCCCACCAGGGGCAACAATATCCTAGACCTAGTCATTACCAACATGAGTGACCGGTGTTCCACACCTGAAGTCAACTCCTCGTTGATCCAATCCGACCATAGGCTAATCAGCCTTGATATTCACACACCCCCACCCCCATTAAGGAAACCACGGTAAAAAAAATTCTCCAAAGCCAACTTCATGCTTCTTAAGACAGAAGTGGTGAACTTCATAACACCCATGCAGATGGACAATACAGTTACAACTGCTGAATCCTATACAAATGCACTCTATAAGTACAAAAAGAGAGAATACACTGTAGGGGTGAAGTGCCTCCAAACAACAGTAACAAATTCCAAAAAATAGAATGAAAGGCACACCATGACAATTGAAGCAAACCTCAAGCAAGTTCAAACAAATTCAGAAATGTTATTTGTCAGTAAGCGCTTTCACGTCTCATTCGACGCTTCTTCAGACTTTAAAAACAAACTCTGAAATGAATTCTTAAATAATGTTATTCATCATCTGTAAGAACCAAATATCACTAAACTAATTAACACAAACACCTATCTAAACATTAGAATGTGTGTGTTCAAAATCTTTCAAAGAGAGGCTATCACAAAAAGGAGCTTGAGATATTACATCATATTGATCGAGCAACTGATGGGTGCCCCTATATTAATAGGAACAACTACTTGGAGGAGATTGAGACATTACATAAGAAGAATAGCGATACTAGGTAGAATAGGGTTACCGTTCCATTTACTAACAATAACAAGATTATAACAAATGTCATTAAGAATAACTGGAGTATCTTAACATTAGATGAAGGGATCGGTAGGATTGTAGGCCAACAGCCGAGTTTTAGTTATAGAAATACGAAGTCTCTGAAAAGACTGTTATGTTATGAGCGCAATGAGATTAGTAAACCTATCTCTGTTAAGAAAGGAACATTTCCGTGTTACAACTGCAATCAATGTCAATATATTTTGAGCACCAATGTGTTCGAACATCCAGACACTCAAATCACATATAAATTTGATTTTTATGTGAGCTGCACATCTAGGAATGTTGTATATTTAGGTATTTGTCAAAAATGTGGAAACTTGTATGTAGGTAAAACTAATAGGAGTTTAAGGGAAAGAATCAGGGAACACGTCTATGCTATAAGTAAGGAAAATGAAACCAATGCCATTGCCAGGCATGTACTTCATAATGATACTACACATAGGTTTAAGTTCCTGGTACTAGAACTTATATACACTACTGAGAGACCAGGTAATGTGAACAACTTCACTGAGAAGGAAGAGAATAGATGGATAATTAAATTACAAGCTGACAATGGACATGGTTTGAATGATAGAGTTTCCCTGAAACCATTCCTTAAGGACAGACCCCTGAGACATTAAGGGTCTTTAATAAATATTTATTTATTTCCTACATGTTTTATAGTCATTTTACATATTCCTGGGCCTATGTACATAGATTTACTTTTTATATATATGTTTATATTAGTATATATGTTTTTATATACACATATATATATATTTTTTACATGTTTTTATACATATGTACATATATATATTTTTTTTTACATGCTTTTTATATATATTTTTTATGAGCATGATATCTTTCTTATATGTCTTTTTATGTATGTAATATAAGTATTGTTAAAGTTTAGATAGGTGTTTGTGTTAATTAGTTTAGTAATGTCATTGGTTCTTACAGATGATGAATAACATTATTTAAGAATTCATTTCAGAGTTTGTTTTTAAAGTCTGAAGAAGCGTTGAATGAGACGTGAAAGCGCTTACTGACAAATACAATTTTTGAATTTGTTTGAACTTGCTTGAGGTTTGTTTCGATTGTCGTGGTGTGCCTTTCATTCTATTTTTTGGCACTCTATAAGTACTTACACGAGTGCATGGATCGTGCTATCCCAATCTGGTGGTCCCCTACCATAAACAAACTGTACAACAGAAGGAAGAAACTGTTGCAAAAGAGAGTAAAATCCCATGAGTGGAGGAGCTCCCTGGTCAGCCTCAGTAAGAAGCTGAGATTCCTTATAAGATCTCCAAAGCTAGCTATGAAAACAAAATCACCACTAATTCTAAGGACAACCACAAAGCATTCTATAGCTATGTCAAGAATCTTGATGGCAACACCCAGATCTGCTCTGAGTTACAGCACAAAGGTATGAAAATTACAGAACCAACTGATATTGCCAACATCCTGGCAGATAGGTTCAGTGCTAACTTTACCTCCACCTCACCCCCTAAAGGGCCCATATCTATTCTGGAAGAATGCAGACTCCCTCTAATCACAACTACGCAGGTAAAAGCTGCACTCTCTAAAGCCAAAAACACAGCATCCATGGGACTGGACAACATCCCAGGCTGCGTTTTACACGAACTTCAGAATGAACTGGCTCCCCACTTAAGCACCATGTTCAATAATAGCCTCGCATCAGGCTTTGTGCCCACTGAATGGCACACAGCAACAGTTATCCCACTCCACAAAGGGGGAGCCACCACTGATCCCGGGAACTATCGACCTATTAGACTGATGAGCCTGGTCTGCAAGGCCATGGAACGTACCATCATGAAACTCATAAACAAAGACATTGGTAACCTCCAAACTATGGATCCTACCCAGTTTGGGTTTGTGAAAGGCAGATCATTCTCCTGAACCTGATCGATTTCTTTGAGGCAGTCACCAAAGCCGTAGATGAGGGTAAGATGGTTCACACAGCCCATCTTGACCTCATCAAGGCTTTTGACACCATTCCCCCATTCTGGAATTATAGCTAAACTCACTAAACTAGGTATAAATCCCTATGTCACAAGATGGGTTGCCAACTGGCTCACTGACAGAACCCACACTGTAAAAGTTGCAGACTCCAAATCTGACCTCAAAGCAGTGACAACTGGAGTACCACAGGGTTCTATCCTGGGACCCTTCCTGTTTGGTATCTACTTCTCTAAAGTACAGGCTAACACAGAAGGCCTCTGGCTAATGAAGTTTGCAGATGACTGCAAACTAGGAGCCATAGTCAAGTCCCCAAATGATGTGGACATCCTACAGAAGGGCCTTGCTGAGACAGATGCCTGGTGTCAGAGCCATGGCCTCAAGCTCAATGCCAAAAAGTGCAGTGACATCCCCTTTGGTAAAAACTCTGTACCCATGAACTACCACATAGGCAGCAATCTGCTTAACACCGAATGTGTGATAAGAGACCTTGGGACCCAGGTGAACAGTAGTCTCTCCTTTGATAGTCACATCGCCACAGTAGTCAGGAAGTCCTTCTAAGTGGTACACCTCATCATAAAAGGGTTCTCATCCAGGAAAAAAGAGGTTATTGTTCCCCTCTACTCGACACTCATTAGACCCATTATAGAGTACAACGCCCCTTTTGGAATGTACCTCACAAGACATCTGCAGCGGTTGGAAAGGCCACAGAAGTACCTCACAAAGAGGATTACTGGCCTCAAACAAATGCCCTACACTGACCGCCTCAAAAAACTCCAGCTTTACTCCATAGCATATCGCCTACTCTGAGGTGATCTCTACCTAACATATAAAGCTGTGTCAAACCCAGAGCTGTTGGACATGCTACACCTAAAGAAATCTCAATCCCTCCGAGCTACACGCTCTAGGGACCTAAACATTGTCACCACAATAAACAGGACATGCTGGAGGGATAGATTCCTGTCCCAGAGACTTCCCATACTCTGGAACAGACTACCCATCTATGTCAAGCAAAGTTCTTCATTAGTACTCTTCAAGAAAAATCTTGATGAGTGGATGGGAAATAGGAAACACACCCGGGGATCACTTCTGTGTTTCTGCTCAACAGTGGCACAGGAAAATAACTTTCTTGGGTGGCCTAAGCCAGGGAACCTTGTTGGCTAGGCTTACATAGGCTCTTGGGCTGATAGCCTAGTACCTACATATGAAACTATGAACAATTCAGATATGGTACTTGCAATTATTACATTTGAATGAATACATCCTCTCTATCATGTGGAAATAAATGATGCTCTTTCTTATATCTTAGCAGTGAGATTGCTTTAATTTATGACACATTAATAACCTCACATCATATAGGGATGTGGCAAAGGCGTACAATAGTAAATTATCATAACTGTTTATGTATTGCCAAAAAAGTGCATTGAAAATAATCAATTAATATGACATGCCAGGGATCTAATATCTCTATTATGTCTCCCCCACCCTATCTCTCTCTCTCTCTTTTTATGGGGGGTTATAATTTATTAACATTCTGTTGTTTTTATTATTTTCTGCTGAAAACAAAATGACCAGCAGCACAGAGAGGTAGACTGACCACTCTGGCTGAGCCAGCATACCTTCACAGATGGCAGCACAGGCTTCTGGCACTTTAAGTTCACAACCTGTCAGCATTGTCTCCACAATTCCTGCACTAACTGCTCTACCTGCATCAGGTAGTTCTGCCCTGGCTGCTAGTGCAGTGATGCACTCCTGTACCAGTACAGTGGAGGCAGCAATTTTGTCACCTGGCAGGAGCTGACCGAGCTGGTGATGGATATCATGGAGAGAGGTCTCAGTGCGCATATCAGCAGGTTTGAAAAGGTCCTATATCAGATTGCAAAAATAATGCCACTTCTACCACTAAAGCAGGTGTCGCTCATCTGGTCAGGATAAAACAGGCGAACATTTGTGTGTACTGTTCAAACAGCATTATTACACACAAACACATCAGAAATGAAGCTTTGTAACTAAAACTTAAATAAACTTATAAACAGACTGACTACCATACTCACGCATGTTAGTACTCTGGCTGTTCTCTCAAAATGGCACTACTGCCTACACATGCTCTGCATTTATATGCATGCGCTACATCTTCAAATACTTCTTAAAGGTACATACACATGCTCTGATCTACACCACGCAGCTGCTACAGGAGACAGCAATGACAGTTCTGAGGGTGAGGACTAGATTTCACTGCTCTCAAGCTGGACATGGGTGCACCTCTGATGTCCACAATCTATCCCCAGTCATGGTATCCCCTCACTTTTTGCATGCATCACCATTCCTGTCTGTCCTGCATAACCTGTATGTTTGCGTATGCTTCCTAACCTACTCAACCTACCTAACCCTTTCATTCCTAAGCACCTTCTACAACAATCCTCTTCCCCCAAAAAATAGGCATCTCTCCCTCAAAAAAAAAAAAAATGCCCCCATACATTGCTCTCCATTATGCCTGTGTGTAATCTTGACACACTTCATTTCAACAACTGGCCATACAACATTATACTGTTTTTGTCACCCATCACTGGTGTATTGACCCTCCAAAGTCATGAAATTGTGTGTACAATTGTACCTTTATATTGCGAAGAAGTGGATAGTTATGGTGCTCTCCCACTACCCTCTTTTAGTGCCTGTATTTTTTCCCCTGTGTCCTACATTCTATTTACTGACACCATTTTCACCACTGTCCTAGCTACCCTTTTTTCTTATGTTTAATTTGATCCAAAAAATAGATTTATATATTACACACATGGCCAGAAATGGCCCACTGAAAAGCCTTCACTTTATGTCCTCGACATTTGCATAGTGCAACAATGCTGAGTGATGGCCTCTATAATAAAAGGAAAAAAATTGCTGTCCAGGACAAAGAAGGAGCAGGTGCCAAATTGGAACCAATCTCTCCTTTGTCTGAACAAGCAAATAAGGTCACTGGTGAAATCCTTTAAGGCTAACTTCGAGTTCAAATTGGCCACATCCACTAAGGACAATCACGAGGCCTTCTTCACATATGTATGCAATCTCAAAGGTAACACCCAAATCTGCTCTAAACTGGTGGTCAATGACACCACATATACAAATGCCATATATATAGCCAACCTGCTGCAGACAGGTTCAGTGGAAAATTTCATCCCTTTGTCCCTCCATTGGTAAACCAGGACATCCCCAGCACCTGCCCCCCTCACCTCATCATCAGGGAGGACTGGAAGTCTTTAATGCCCTCTCAAAGACAAAAAAATACAGTCTCTATAGGACCCAGTAACATCACTGGCTGTATCCTACATGAAGTCATGCATGCGCTCTCAGCTCCATTAGGCACCCTATTCAACCAAAGTCTGAGCACTGGCTTTATCCAAGCTAAATGGAGAACAGCCACTGTCATCCCTCTACACAAAGGTAGAGTGTCCACTGACCCAGGCAGTTATAGGCCCATTAGCCCATCTAGCCTGATCTGCAAGGCCATGGAACTCATTATCATGGACCTTATAAACAAGGACATTGGCAACCTCCAAACACTTGACCCCACACAATTTGGTTTTGTCAAAGGGAGATCATTGCTGTTAAACTTAGTCAACTTCTTTTAAACAGTCACCAAAGTCATGTAAAAAGGGAAGCTGGTGCACACCACCTACCTTGACCTAGCCAAAGCCTTTGACACTATTCCCCATGCAGGCATAATAGAGAAACTCTCCCAGCTAGGCATTAACCCTTATGTTACCAGATGGGTAGTTAACTGGGTCACTGATAGAACCCACTAAGTCAAAATAGGGGAAGCCACCTCTAGTAGTGCACCCATGACGAGCGGCGTACCCCCAAGGATCGGTTTCGATGCCTCTACTGTTTGAGATATATTTTTCTGAGTTACAAGCCAAAACCAGTGGTCTGTGGCTGACCAAGATTGCAGATGACTGCAAACTGGGTGCTGTCTTACTGAATGCCAAGAAATACATAATTATCCCCTTCGGGGGAAATGGCATTCTCACTAATTATCACATCAATAACAACATACTAAGCACGCAATCAGTCATGAGGGACTTAGGCACCCAGGTTGATACCAACTGACTTTTGACTACCACTTTGCCTTCATTGTACAGAAGGCTATCTACATGGCTCACTTCATAAATAAGGGTATTTCATCCAGGAACAAGGAAGTCATAACACCTCTGTACTCCTCCCTTATCAGACCCATTATTGAGTACAGTGCCCCCTTCAGCATGTACCTTGCCAAGCACATGCAGCAGCTGGAGAGACCACAGAGGTTCCAGACCATGAAAATCCAGGGTTTCAAACACCTGTCCTATACAGATAGGCTAAAAGCCCTTTCCCTCTACTCAGTCTCATACAGGCTGCTCAGAGGTGACCTGGGTCTGGCATACAAGGCCATCTCAGACCCAACCTTGATGAAGTTGCTGCATATCCGTAAGCCAAACTCCACTCTCGCAACCCACATGCAAGGCTTTAACCTGGTCTGTGACATTAATAGAACTTGTTGGCAGGATAGATCTGTGTCTCAAAGACTCCCCCATCTGTGGAATAGACTCCTTCTCCATGTCAAGCAGAGTACCTCTCTAGCCCTTTTTAAGAGGAACCTGGATGACTGGATGGGAAACAGAAAATACACCCCTGGGATTCCACCTCTGTCCCTGCTGGACAGGGGAGACAGGTGCTGACTTTGAGGGAACATGGGCCAAATTCTTGGCTAGGCTTATAAGGGCCTCCAGGCCAATAGCCTAGTATCATCCTATGAACCTATGAGCCTATGCTGAACATTATTTAACATTCCTATTCCAAAAATTGAAGAATTCAGTTTTAGCCGAAGTAGTCCAGTTACTTTCACACAAATGTGCTTAAATCTCCTGCACTATGGGGACACATCATAAATGCCGACTAAAGACAGTACTGTGAAACAGTTACTGTAACAGTTCTTAGGCTGCTGGATGTAATGAACAAGGAGTTCCTATGTGGCATGTTGAGATCACTACTCTGTTTATAGACTGATGTTTTTGCATAGTGTTATGGGTTCAATTACAGCTGTAGGTCAAATTATTATTTCATGCATTTCATATTCCTAGCATATAGTTCACTGCAAACATCTGTATTTGTCTCCATTTGCAACATTTCATTAACATACCATTTGAACATTGCAGCAAGACATCATTTCGATAAACATTGCAGCCCCAACAGGGAGACTTATTAAGCCACCCTTATCCTGCTTATGTTTTCATGTTTCTTGCAGTCCTCTACCCCTTATTACTCCATGTAGCAATTATTTTATTGTACAGGACATGGCAGCTGAATAATGATTTAATCAGTAAGAGTAACACCATACAGTTGTGCATACACGGCCTAGCTCGACTCTGGAACTCTCTACCTCCATCTATCCGTATCACCTCTAACCATTTTATTTTCAAAAAATCTCTTCACTCACATCTTCTATCTCAGTGGGAATGCTCTTGCTCCCACCCCTCATAACTAATACTGGGTATTCCTTTTTATTCCTTTTTATTTCCTTTTCCTTTCCTTTCTCCTACTTATACCCTTGATTTCACTCTAACATTTCTCCTAACTCTTATATTATTATTACTATAGTATCTGCAAGAATATACTACACTATACCTCATAAGTGTAGGACTCTTAATATGTAATGCCTTCTTATTTTTAATTGTAAAATCCTGTTTAATCTGCCTCTCATATAAGTTTTAACTCTTGTTGTATTAATTGTAATTGTTTGTTTATTATCTGTATTGTCTACTCAATTTTTTAACATTGTCTAAACATGTCTAAGAACCTATTGTAACCTAAAATTTCTGGAGCTTTTCTCCCCAGGACTCCATTGAAAACGGGTTCATCTTGACCCAATGGACTATCCTGGTAAACCAACTGCAAATAAATAAATAAAATAAAATACATGTCCCACAAAACACATTGTTGCTATTCATCTCTGCATCTATCTCTGTCTCTCTGTCTCTCTCTCTCACTGTTCACCCCTTCTGCTTCATTAAGTTGTCACGGTTCTTCAATTGTGTTATTTGAAGGGTGAAAAGTAATAATTCCTTTATGGTGTGATGAGATGATGCTGACATGCACAGACAGATTTCTGATTACTTTCAAGGGTTCTAATCCAAGTATTAGCTAAGTGCTACTGACTGTGTTTGGTACACTGTTTTATGTGCACCTGTTGGCTACATATTGTTAGGAGCCACCGTTATCCTGCTTCTGTCATACACTACTTTGTCCCTGCCTGTATCTTCTTCACGTTATTCACATTATTCTTGCACTTCTGCATTTACTGAATGTCTGGTGCCGAGCACCAATTGCAACTAAAGCTAAATGGAAGCACACAGTTTAGGGCAATATCTTGTGAGATTTTGCCTTTGGCCACGTTATTCTGTTGTGCTTTGTGCTGCTGTGTTTAGCTACATTTAGGCAGTTTAATATACTTTTCAAGAAGCTGATGTGTTGAATGTACAGATTACAGCTGTCAACAGGGTAATAAAAAGGAATGCATACATTCTCATTTTCTGAAATCTGCTATCATATGTCAACTTTCTGGAGTATGACTTCCTACGTGGTAAGCAAAGATAATTCCCAGGTATTTATTTTTTCCTTGGAATTATCTACAGGTTTAAATCCAGATACATAAGTTTTGGCTACACTTTTCCTTAACACACCATTATCCTGTTGCTGAATTAATGTGCCTGGTCCCTATTGTGTAGCTTATTTTGTACAGATCTTGACTGAATAATTATGTTGATAAATCAAATAGTAACACAACACAAATATGTGCAGAAATGAAACATGCACTAATGTGTTATTATCTCTGTATTGTGTATTCCTGTCATGGACTGTCCAACTCTCCCTACCTGTTCTGTGTCATCCAATAAACCACTTTGATTCAAAACTGTTTCCATAAGCCATGTTTCCACCAACAAAAGTATGCTTGGTCCCTCATGTGTTTCATAATACACTTGTAGCATGCATATAAGGATTTGACTAAATACAACTGCCATGGCAGATGTTGAAACAATGACTCCAACATGACCATAATGTACATAATTTCTGTATTTCATCAGATGCAATGCTTCTTTGCACAAAAGTCAGCACAGAGCACAATAGATTACAGCTAATTTTGATAATAAGTTCAAAACCTCAAGAAATGATTATGCGTGTGCTAATACTTTGACAAAAGCAGCAGCACAACTGAGCGTGGCAGCATTGTTCTTTTGGCAGCAATAAGAAATAAACACAACAGATACTTATTTGCTTAGGTTGAACATTTACATGTCTATATTGAATTTTTACAACAAGTTATCTTGATTTCAGAGTGATATTAACTCAATTAATTCATTTGGTCAATGTATGTATGTTCTCCAATGGTCACACTTGCAATTTTGCTACAATATTGGTTAATATATTCACACATAGTCCATTGCTGTTATTCTGTAGTGCACTGTCCTATGTCTGAGGTGTCTGTTTGTCTTGTCAATGTACATTGTGCAAGCATAAGACAAGAGAAGTGTGCAATCATCCCAGAATGAAGTGGCAGGAAAGTTCGATTGATAATCCACTGATTTACAATGGTGAATTTCTTTGGCATCCGTTACTGTGAAACAGATACATGTCCCTCTCAGCAATGCAATGTACATGAAGGAGAGTGACTAAATCTTAGTAGATAAGTATGTAATTACATGGGAAAATCACAGTTCTGATGTTGTCCTATGTACAGATATGCATTTGCTGCATAACCAAATTCAGACTTCTCAAGTCGAGCTTGTGACTAATACTGTGTTCTCTCAATTGTGTAGCTAGATAGGTAGGAGGTTTGATGCTCAATATGAGAAGTGTCTCTGTGTGTGTGTGTGTGTGTGTGTGTGTGTGTGTGTGTGTGTGTGTGTGTGTGTGTGTGTGTGTGTGTGTGTGTAAAATGCTTCGTACTATATCCACTTCCCATGATAATTCATTTAACTTTGCACACAGTTTCCTTCTTATCCCACTTTTAACAGAAACATTCTCTATGCAAGACACTGATGAAGTAATCCTGTTAAATGTGCACTCTTTCCCCTTAAGAGTCTGACTTTTCCTGTGGCACTTGTGACTAATATCATTCACAGGTTCATAGATTAGTACTAGGCTAATTGCCCTTGTGGGCCATTTCTTTTCTAGATTTTGTAACTAGATAGGTATGAGATTCAATACTCAACATGTGAAACGTGTGTGTGTGTGTGTGTGTGTGTGTGTGTGTGTGTGTGTGTGTGTGTGTGTGTGTGTGTGTGTGTGTGTGTGTGTGTGTGTGTGTGAGAGTGTAATGGTTGGTGCTGTGTCTACTTCCCATGAGCGAATTCATTTAACATTGCACGCAGGTCCCTTATGCCACTTTTAACAGAAAGATCCTCTCTGTAACACACTGATGAGATCATCCTGACAAAAGTGCATTCTCTACTCTTAAGAGTTAGACTTTTCCTGTTGCACTTGCAACTACTTCTGTCTTCTGTAGTTTGTGCAACTAGAAAAGTCAAAGGTTCAAAGCTCAAAAAGGGGATCTTTTGTGGTGGACAGTGTATAGAGTCAGGTGAGCATGTTTTTCACAATTGTGCTTCTACTCTGAAGAAATGTTTAAACTGCTAGATGACTTTCCAATCCCGTTATCCCACCTTTCACAACAACATCTCTGCAGCACAATGATGAGGTAATTCTTTCTAAAGTGCACTCTCACACTTTAAAAGTCAGATTTCTCCAGTGTTGCTTGCATTTTTACACTGTTCTCTAGAATGTGAAACTAGATAGGTAGGAGATTTAAGTACAGCAGTGATAAATGTCTATGACTGTGGGTGTGACTGTAAATAAATTCAGGATTGGTTTACACACATTTCCAGTGGCAAAATTTCAACTCCAGATATCTGTAAAATTCATTTTACTGCACACGTATCCTTGGCAATACACCGCTGATGTCATTCATTCATAGACGCTGTATGCATCACTTGTACTCATAATTCTCTTGTGGCACTGACTGCTTGCAATGTGCTGTATAAATTGTGTAATGAAATAGTTAGGTGGTTCAAGTCCATCATTCTTAAATAGTATGACTGTGATACTGTCATATACAGTTGCTTACCTCACAACCACCTTTGTGTACACTTCCACTTATGGCATGTAGTTACAGTGGCATAGAGTTAAACTAGCAAATTATTGCATTCCCAGGGGGGAAAGCTTGTTGGCAACACAATGATTACATAATTCTACTATAACTGCAGTATCTCACAGTTTTAGTACAACTTCTTCTGTGGCACATGATATTGATACTGTGCTTTGTAGATTGTGTACTTGCATAAGTAGGTGGTTTGAGTCCAGCTATGAGTGTGCCTTTCATGCTCATACTGTGTAGACTACTCTTCATATGCATATATGATGTGTAGCTGTACAGTGTTATTGTGCCCTTTGACCAATTTATACCCTAAACATCCAGCTAATAGATACAGGTGATGTCATCAATTCAACTGCACGGCAAGAGTTGTGCTGTAAAATGTCATATATTGTTTGCAGTTCAGACACTAACCTGTAGTTTGTGATCTTGGGTGATTAGTTTAAATCCAGCCATTACTGCTCAGGCAATTTTGTTTCAGTCTTACTGTGACAGTACATGTCATTAACACTATTGTCAAACACCTTTGCTGTACATACCTGTCAATTGTCCTGATTTTTGACTCGTATGTTTGGTCTTTTTCTCATAAGATTTATGGTTTTCAGGCAAATCACTGATGATTTAAGTCACTAAAGAATGACACACATACAAGTTCAGACTTGACATCCTTCAGAAAATGCATGCTAATACAAATACAAATTATGTTATTTTAGCAACTTTCTAAGTTTAAAAGAGCAATATTTAAAATATGTCCCTATTTTTGGGACATTGTATCCCATTATGTCATGTTTTGCCCAGATTTATTGCACTAAGAGATTGGGAGGCATGGCTTTGTACACATATAGCTGTTGATTCATCTTTCAAAAAGCTATGATAATTTCTCAGATAGCAATGCTTTTATTCAGAGTAATGATGACGTGATTACATTTTCCTTACATAACATTGGTAGTAATCATTCTCCTCAGCTACAAGAGACTGACACAATATTCTCTGTATTGTTGCCTTAGTACAATTACAGGCACACATATCTCTTGCAACAAACTATGATGCAATGCCATGAAATGCTGACATATCTTACAATTGTAGTGAGACTTCTACAGTGGCACATTCATTCTCTACACTGTGATGTATTTTCTGTAGTCAAATGCTCGTGTGTTCAACATCCACAGTCAGTGACTGTTAGCATTGTGTTACCTTATACTGTAATGCATGAATGACATCCACCACAGTTATAATGTGTACCTTTACAGTGGGAGAGGCCTTCCCTTTCCCTTTTTTCTCAAAGAGATTGTTTACGACACATGCAGCTGATGTAATAAATTAGCATAGGTGGAGTGTCAAAAGACTTCCACTGTGGCACTTGTGGGTCATCTACATGTCATTAGTCAGTCCACTTACATAGCTTGCTGTTTAATTTCAAAAGTGGGCCACATTATATGAACGTATTGATGATTCACAAAAAACATTGTATCTAGTTATTCATATCCGATTTCATGTTGGATAATGATATATAATCACAGGTTATAATTGCATGGCAGTGAAGTGATTATTTGGTGCATGTCATGCTGTGAGTTTTCCGCTGGCATGTGCATTGATTACAGGCTTGTATAGCATACTTACACAGATAGAATGTGGTTTGATTCTGGGACGGTGTGTGTGTATTATATGCTGGAAACAGCTTCCTTGGCAAAGAATCATTGATATTATACTGCTCACATGTATAGTTCTTTTTCATCATTCTGACTAAATCGCGTTGTTAAAATTATGTTTGTAACTTCTTTCTTACCTCACACATTGATTTCAGTTATTTGTGACAATCTCCATTACTATCTCCTGTGGCACATGCAGTCACTGCAAAGGTCTGTAGAGACAGCAGTATCATAGGCAGGGGGTTGAATCTGGTGATATCTGTCTACTGTCTGTCAGACAGCAGTGACTTACACACAAAAAAATTGTTATGGCACAGTCAAAAAGGCCACCATTTTCAGGCTGCTGTCCTACAAGGTAGGGCATCCATATCCCTTATGACAGGAAGATACTGTAAGCCCTTTGTTCTTCATAACACAACAGATGTGCATATTTCTGTGGCATCCTTGATTGATATGCATCTTTCTGATATTTGCCCTGGCACATGTTTGAAAATGACACGATGCTAATGTTTATTATGACATTCATTGCTCACAGGCATTACCTCTTCCCAAAATAATTATACTCTGTATTGCATGTCTTCATCCAAACATTTATTTATTACTGCAATTGTTTCTGGAATACTATACAGCTTAATGGCAAATGAAGGTTTCCATAAAACATTTCTCACTGTATGGCATGCTGTCAGATCATCAGAAAGTGTGACTGGTCTTCTGTTACAAGACTTTCTTCTGTGTTGCTGCTGTTGAATTACAATTATGTTACTGTTCCCTGTTTTTCCACGTGAACATGCCCAGTATAATTATGGCTGACATTTGTACAAATTATCAGTGGAAAACTTGAACTCATGAAATGTCATACAATCTGTGTGGTCATTTGTCACTTATGAATGTTAACTTTTATTATATTAGCATTTCACATTTACATGACTATACAACACATGCTTGTCTATTACATGTTTGTAGGTGATAAACCCCTTTCCTATGGGTGCTAATAACATTTGTTTGCAAAAACATGTCCTTTTCTGATATGCATGACATGACAGCTGTAAGGTTATTTTTTTCTTGTATAAACATGTTGAGGCAGGGAATACAGCAGTGCTGTTGGCTTGCATAAATAAATTCTCTGTATATACATCGCATATGCAATAACTGCAGTCTATGCATTAATCCAATAATCTACCTTCTGTTCTTGCTAACTGTTAGCTCAACATTTTATTAATGTGTATCACAGTAACTCCCCTTTGTTACACTGCAGTAAGAACTTCAAGTTGATAAAGACTGAAATATGATTTGTCAATAGAAAGCATAGCTCTCAACTTGTTAGTGCAATAAATTTGGACAAAGCCTAAGACAAATGGGAGACATTGTTAGCATGTCCATTTTTATTTTTGTCCATAAGTCAGGCATCAGTATATCAATATGACACGATTAATGTTAGAAATGTTTCTTTGCCACTTCAGCACATTTGCCTGCAGTATCTGAGCTCAATTTCCCCATTTCCTCTCCTCTCTTTATTACTTCTGCAGGGCAGCTAATGTTATTTTTGTACAATTGCCCTGTTTTACTTCCCCTTGTACTTGCCCTTAATATTTCTGGGCTACAGCACATGCTCATATATTAGGTTACTTCTGCAGGGCAGCTAATGTTATTTTTGTAGAATTGCCCCATTTTACTTCCCCTTGTACTTGCCCTTAATATTTCTGGCTACAGCACATTATATATATATATTAGGTCTGCCTACAGGCATGCCATTATTTTACAGTGTGTGCTCATGCTTGCAAGCACACTGCCATGGCCATGAACACTATTGCTGGCCACAAAAGGTGTTTGCAAATGTGTAGGTGTGATGAGCAGCATGTATATTCGATTAACGCTGCTGCTCATCATGCTAACACACTTATATCGCATATGCTTAGCGAGGTGCATCCATGATTGTTAATGAAATCCCAGGAATGTCTTATCAGAAGTCTGAAATGTTATTTGTTTTCAATATTTTAATGAATACTTCATCTGACATGGTAAATTTTTATTAATTCTGCTCTACATTTCTTTATATTTTTTTATTGCATGACAGCTCTGTTTTTTTAAGAAAAGGTGATATTGTGCTAATCCTCTTTAAGATGGAGTTTCAGCATGAGAGATTTATGTCACTGCTATATAATAATGCACTTGGAGTAAAGATCTTTTAAGTGAACACATCTTTCTCCTTTGCTTCATTATTTATGCCATTCTAGAACTGCTTCAGCAGCAATATATTATACACATTAGCTGAGGACTACATTTTTGTAATTTATGAACATGCTGCCATGTTTATTTGTTTCAGAATAAGCGGTAGACATTATTCACTGATGCATAAAGATGCTGATGCAGTGATCTACATCTTACAGGTTGTATTATCATTTTGCATTGTGATTATTTTTTAAATCAGCAGAGGCATTCCATGTCATGTTGATGTTAATAATATGTAGGTATTACCACCTGTCCTGGTTTCCGCATTATTCTTTGTATACATATTGTGGTTCCTTGTACTGAGAGTCTGTGCTACTATGTTGTTATAAAATATATTTCAATACTTTCTTTCTGCTGCAGATAATGGCCTTAATTACTTTTGCCTTTTACCAAGGCAGATGTACACAGAGGTATGTTTAGTAAATAGCTACCTGTCAGCTCTCTGGGAAGTGATCACCATATAATGCTGTTCTGCTATTGAGAGTTGATTGATGCTCTTTACCCAGTTATCTGTTCCTGCTTTCCCATGCTGTCGCTGACTAAGTTTTACAGTAGTAGGCTTACTAGCCATAACCCTGACACATGGCCACTGAAACCCCCTCAGAGTCATGTGACCACCTTCCTCTATGTGCATGCGTGTACACAGTAACCTCACCACTGACCTCAGCTAAACTCCAAACAATATGAGTCAGATGATGCATTTCTGAGTGGATGTGTTACAAACTATAAGGCAAAACTGAGAGAAATGCACTGGCTTTCTGGCTGTAGCTGTACAGGATACTAACATAACGCATTACAGCTCATCCACCTACCTCTCCCAGTAGGGTAAAAAGTTGGAAGATAAGCAGGTACAATGGACATTGTTCCCTGTATCAAGGACTACTGCTAAAATGGTGTTGAGTGGGTGCTAGGTTAGAGAAATTAAACTGTTAGTAGTCTACACATCTGGGCAGTTGAACTAGAACAGGTGTGTGGAAAACCTATACTACAGGACCTTATTCTCTTAATGTGAAGTTTGTGAGTAAAGCAAAAAGTGAAGGCTTTGTGATATTCAGATCAGATTTTCTATTTAAGGACACAGGCACATTCCTTAACTGTGCTGTAACTAGGAGGTAGATTATCTGTTTTGTCTCAGCATTGCCAGTTTAACTATTAAGGACATTTGATCCACGTAGAAACAATGAAAATAATTCACTAAGCAGCATACCTTTTAAATGTCCAGATTTTGCAGAATGTCCAGGTTTTTGCCTCATATTCCTGGTCTATTCCTTAAAATTTGTGATTTTCTGAATGTTTTTGACAAATTCACTAGATAATGGCAGGCATTTGAATTTCAAACTAGATATCCTTCAGAAAATGCACTGTAACACAAGACATTTTATTCTAGCAACTTTCTAAGTTTATAAGAGTAGTATTTAAAATTTGTCAATATTTTCAGGATTTTGTCGAGCCCCCTTTATTTTTGCTTTGTGTAGATTTTTTGTACTAAGAGGCTGAGAACTATGCTTGGCTGTAGTTTATCGGGAGTAGGTAAATACCAGAAGGGGAAAAAGCTGATTAAGTTCATGACACAATGGTGGGTACTGTGGAAATCTACTTAAGTGAGATATATATATATATATATATATATATATATATATATATATATATATATATATATATATGTATATAATTTCTCCCATAATGCATTACTTAGAGTTAGTCAGCTGTTTGATGCAGCCTCTCAGAATAATTGGTCAAAGGTACATAAGTAACTGTTTAACAAATGTTTTTGACTGAAGGAAATGTGATGCATTTCTCAGTGGAAAGTTCAAGAGGAAGAACTGTAATCATATTCCACGGGGAAGTGTACTGTGCTGTCTGTGGTGTTATGACAACAGCATGAAGCAAAGTAAAAATGCTTACTTTATGACCTACTAATGCAGACAAATGAGGCCTATAAAACCCATATTTTCTAGCAGACAACTCTGACCACTCACTAAACATTATTCAGCAACTCCCTAAGGCAAATAATGAGTTTATACTTCATCCAGCTCAGAAATTAGGAGATCATCCTCCCTGTCCCCTAAAAAATAAAACCTAAAGTGAATGTAAAATAACAGAAACACTGCAGTGATATCATAAACTTTGCATTGTAAAGGATCAGGATGCTTTAATGTTGCCTTTTTTTTACAAGATGGGGGAACTAAAATTAAGGCTGGAGCCATGCATGTAATAACCTATGTTTTTCTAAGGCACATTCTGGCCTCCTTGGTGCCAGACCTCCTCACTTGATGCTGCCATACCCTGTCTTATATCAGGATACTAAAAATGTCACCACAGCCTGTCATATTTAAGCTGCTAGACGGCTGAACCACAAACCAGTGCGGAAATGTCACTCCTCCCAGTGCCTCGTCCTCTAAATTGGATTATTTTCTTTCTGTTTATATTCAGGATTTCATGCACAGTAGAATTGCAGCATGCAAACTATTCAAATGAAAAAAACAGGTTGAATAACTCTAGTTT
This sequence comes from Protopterus annectens, assembly GCF_019279795.1. Classification (NCBI taxonomy): domain Eukaryota; kingdom Metazoa; phylum Chordata; order Ceratodontiformes; family Protopteridae; genus Protopterus; species Protopterus annectens. Next base: position 1,094,812,811 of record NC_056728.1, read on the forward strand.
GACTCCTGAGAAGTACAGTTAACTTTACTGCAATGTCATTAATAGAGGTAATACAGATGCAGCTGAATGTCTATCTGCTTGTTGCAAACTGAAAACATCTTATCAGAATCAACATACTGCTCCACTAAACTTTGCTTAAGTTAACTTGCCTAGCCTTTCATCCATTCCTTCTTTTTTTGTTGTTGTTTTTTTATAAAATGTTTTGTACTGCCTCTTTGCCTGCGCAGCCTTTTAGAAGAATTATAGCTTCACCCCATTTTTCAGGACTACTGCAGACTGTACCTAGCATTTCATTATTTTACTAATAGCATTAAATGAGTAGAGAGGCAATTACTTAGAAGAGATGCAAAATATGGACTATTTCAACTAAAACTGAAGAATAAAACCTCTTGCAGTATGCAGGAAATCAATTCTTTTCAGCAGTTCAAAAACTTCATTTAAGTTGTACTGATTTCTCCTACCAGCTCTTCTTAGAATATCTATCAACTGTCCAGCTTGTCACAGAATGCCCAGATTTTTGCTTAATATTTTCAGTCTGTTCCTCATAAAATTTGTGGTTGCTTGGAAAAGTACTGAGAATTGAAATGACTAAATAATGACATGCGTTTGAGTTTTAGACTTTAAGAGAATGCATGCTAACACCATCCCTGTTGTTCTAGCAACATTCCGAGTTTATACGAGTAGTATATTTAAAATCGGAACATATTTTTGGGCATTGCTTCCCCCATTATCTTAGGCTTTGTCCGGATTTCTTGCACTAAGAAGTTGAGAGGTATGCTTTCTATAGCTAAGTCATATTTCAGTCTTTATCCACCTGAAGTTCTATAGGTGTTGAAGAGAAACTGCATGTTTGGCTTTCATTGCTTTTAGAATAATGAATTAGATTCTGAACAATTTCATAAAGCAAAAAGGCACACGTCCTTTATACTCTGTACCTTTGTGCCAGCATCAACAGAATAGGAGAGCCCATTCATAAATCTCCTATCGTGCAAGTTCAGACATTGTGCCATAAGCTGTAAAGTGACAATGAACTGCAGTGTTATACAACAACGGCATGGAATAGCTAATCGATAATTCACATACTGCTGCTGCAACATGCTGTGTCTGTGGCCTAATTGATTAAATGACGTATACTAAGGCCATCTGTATGCCTGAATATCACACCATGTTACATTGTCATGTTGTCCTGGGTGGTGCCCTTTAAACCTCCTTCTTCCTTATAACATACTACAGTGAGTCAAGACCCACACATCTGTCACTGTTTCTGCTCTCAAGTGGAGCATCTGCATCTGTTTGTTCAGCTTATGCTGGGTTGTTGCATGTGCACTCATCACATAAAAAGGCACAATTATTATACCAAGCTAATAAAATTCAATGATATGAAAATGATTCTCATCAGCATTTCATTCATAAAGTAGTTTTAATGTATGCCATCCTGCAGTAATTCAGAGTAGTGACTGAAGGAAATGGGATGTGAGAGGAGGGGAACATCCTATATGAGCCGTGCAAAACAGTTTGTAAGGTCGGATGGTCATAGACAGCAACTGAGGAGAAAACCACAGATATGAGCATCACACCTATAATCTTATAAGAGCTAGGATGATATGGTGACCTTAAACAATGACCAGTGTACATTTTTTATTATAAGGATCAAATGGTAGTAAAGGGGTGCTGATTTTATTATTTCAGCACTGGTGGAAGAAGAGCTAACTTAGACAACATGTGCTTTTAGTACTGTCAAAGTCTATTAGTTGGAGAATAAGATCTTAGATATGAATACTGTAGTTATCATTATATCAGCTGGGGAGGAAGTGGATATGATAGACAACAGATGTATTGCTAACTACATGTGATGAGGTGAAGAAACTCTAGAGATGAGCTGTTTGATTTTTATGTAATAAATGATAGGAGGGAGTCCCTATACAACAAGCATTAGCATTTTACAAAGGATGGGGATTGTTGCCAATGACCTTCCTATTTATTGTAAGGGAGAGCTAGTGCAAAATAAATTTGATTGTAAGCACATTATTAAGAACTCACAAAGGGCCTAGAGTTAAACATGTCTATATGACTATACCAGTATGAAGGAGAGACAGACATTATGGCTTCTGTTGCACTATATGGCTCAGGGAGGTATACATTCCCAACTTGCAATACCATCCTTCCTTTGTGTTTGTAGGTTGTCAGATAAGCAGAGTTTGCTGCAGTATTTAGTGAATGTTTCTGATATGCTGTCAGAGATACCTACTAACATGACTGACCTGGGTCTCAGAGTGCACAATCTGTGCTAATGTGCATTTTGAAGATTTTGTGACTTCAAACCTGTGAACGTGTTATTTATGCTCTGACATACCAAAGTAGCTGTAATGAGACTTGTTCAGTGCTTTTGGCATACAGTGATTTTATCATAAATACAAATGAATAAAACATTTAGAAATTCTATACCATCTAAAATAAAGATACAGTATCAGATACAGCAAAACTGTAGTATTCAGTGAACAAAATAAAAAGAAGAGAATAAAACTGTTCCACTCCTCATTACAACTTGAGACATACCTCCCTAGACTATATGAAGACAGAATAATGAAGCTCTCAGAATATGTCTGTGACAGGTTTGAACCTTGCCTTGAGCAGCATCCCACCATCACCAATAACACAATGTAGGACATGGTAAATAGTCCTAACTGCTTTGCCAGGGATGGCCTGCATCTGTCCACTGAAGCATTTATATTATGCTGTCGAAAACTCAAACTGTCGATAGCATAATAATCGACATGAAAATGTTGTAACCCTCGAACATCGAACACACCAAAAAAAAAAAAAAAAAAAAAAAAACACCCAAACACAACACAAATTGCTCTATGCAGGGGGCCAAGCCCCCCTGCATCCCCCCCCCCGCTACTTAAATATACCAACTCCGAGATCGCACTGCATTGCAGTAAATGAAAATCTCCCCTTACCGAGATGGCGCAATGACTTTTGCTTTCGACATTTTGGTGCTGACAATATCAGCTTCGATATTTTCGACCTTCGACAGGGTGAAGTAGACCCCCACTGAAAGCTTTCATATATTGACAAAAACCTTATCCATCTCTGTAGTGCCTTTTTTTAGGTAGTCAGTTTATAAAAGCTTTGAAGACAGCAAAACAAAATTCAAAAAACATGAAGGTATTACTGTTCAGCATTAGAAGCATAAACAGAAATCTATACTCCTTTTGCACACTCATTACCCTAGAATGCATCAATATATGCATCATCATGTCTCTGTGATGATGCATCAATATATGCATCATCACAAAGACATGATTTAAGAATATTGAGGGCACCCATACCTCTCAACCTCTTAGTGCAAGACATCTGGACAAAGCCAAAACTAATGTGGAGACAAAGGATCAAAAATGGGGATGATTTTTAAATATTACTCTTACAAACTTAGAAGGTTGATAGAATGACAGATTTTGCATTAATATGGATTTTTCTGAAGGGTATGAAGTCTGAAACTCAAATGTCTGTCATTATTTTTTTACTTGAATCTTCAATGATTTGCCAGTGATTTACCAAAAAAACAAAATTTTATGAGGAACAAGCCAAAAATATGAGGCAAAAATCTGGACAGTTGAGAGATAAGAGAGCACCCCATTAGTGCAACATTTCTACATTTACCAGTATTTAGACCCACTGCACCCAAGAAATTATAGTGGGTCTATCTACTTCCACCGAAGAGTACCCCAAGGTTTTGTCCTTCGGCTACTCCTTTTTTGCCTCAACTTTTTAGAGATCAAGGCAAATGCTGAGGGCTTATGGCTGACAAAGTTTGCTGATGACTATAAACTTGGTGCCATCATAAACTCTTCAGAAGACACCAAGCTTCTTCAAGAAGGACTGTCACAAGCAAAAAGCTTGTGTCAGAATTTTGGCTGAAAACTAAATGCCAAAACATGCATAACTGTAACCTTCAGCAAGCAAGATGTGCCCTGCATCTATCTCACTGACAACACTCCCATGAAAATTGTAATGAGGAACCTAGGAATACATATAGACAATGACATGTCTTTCAACCATTATGTTCACTATTTTTAGAAAGTCTTTCTTTACAGCATAGCTTATTAGCAATGATATGGCATTAAAATCTAGAGAGGTGATCATTCCACTGTACACTGCACACTGCACTCATTAGGATAATGTGTGGTCAGTGGTGATGATGTAAAGTATTTTGTGTCTTTCACCCAGTAGTGCATATGGTGTTACCTTTTGGCATGCTAGTGCTGTATGCCAGGCATTCTCTAATGATCACAATAGTGACCCAAAACATCCATATAATCTCATAAAGAATCAGCATCAGCAACAACAACAGCCTAACTTCACAAAACACAGAAGCAGTATGTGTCATTTCCCATGTCCACTTACAGGAAATGCTAATTAACTCATGCAACCATGACCATTGACATGCATTGTACATTCACAGACAGTAGAAGATGAAGCTTATAATAAGGTTAAGTGCAAACCTGGAATGTTCCTAAACATGTGTTTGGATTTGGTCTAGATGTTTTAATTGTCTGGACACCTTAGGTTGTCCACTGTAGTGTATTTGCTGAAGTCCTTCTCAATGTCTTGGTGTATAAGCAAGCAATAATGCCCAACAGGGGGTGTGTTAATGTGTAATTAACACACACCCAGATGTGTTATGAGATGCGATGCTGCAGGTGGAAGGTCTTTATACCCTTGGAAGGGCATTAATTACATATTAACATGCACACTGAATGGCAATATTGCACTTATAGAACTGGATCTATGTAAAATTTTTGTGTTTTACTTACTTATAAGTACTATTTTTTTATATATTTTTGATGTAAAATAGTTCCTCCTCCTAATGTTTAAAACTTGCTGTTACATCTAAAATATAACACTTTAAAAAATGTCCAGGTATTTACTTTATTTTTTGGTTCCTTACTTGAAACATTTGGTTTGTTGCCAGCAATTAGTGACTGGTGTCACTAAATAATGACAGAGATTTCAGTTTCAGACTTTCATTTTGTTTAGAAAATTCATTGTAACATAAATACTGTTATTTAAGAAACTTTTAAAAGAACAATTGAAATCTGTTCGTATTTTTGAGCCTTTGTTCCCCCTTTATTTTATTTATCTAGATTTCTTTAGCTGAAAGTTTGAGAGATATGCAGACCTCTTTACTACTGCTGCCAGAGGTCAATCTCTGTCATGCAGACGCACACACACACACACACACACACACACACACACACACACACACACACACACACACACACACACACACACACACACACACACACACATGCCTTTGCTTCAGGAAATGCAAGCTGACAGAAATCCTAATGTTCAAGTAGTGTTGTGATTTTATAACAGGTTCATTTAAAATATGTTCCTATTTTAAACCTTTGTCCCCTCTTTATTTTATGCTTATTCAGATATGTTGAGCTAAGATCTCTTATCAGAAGAAATCTGGAGAAAACAATATATAATGGGGGAAAGGCCCAAAAATAGGGACAATTAATATTGCTCTTACAAACATGAGAGTTGATAGAATAACAGGTACCCCATTAGCATGAATTTTATGGAGGGTACGGAATCTATAACTCAAATGTCTGCCTACATTCTTTGACTTCAATTCTGACTGATTTGGCAGAAAACAAACTTTTATGAGGCACACACCAAAGATATCCAAAAAATATGAGGCAAAAATCTGGACAGTTGAGAGTTATGTCAAGAGGTTTGCAGACCTCCTAACTGCTACTGCCAGGGATCGCTCGATCACTTTCACTGTTCATTCTCACTATCTCTCTTTCTCACATACAGACACACACACACACACACACACACACACACACACACACACACACACACACACACACACACACACACGCACAATATCTTCTGCTTTCATGTATGCATACACTCCCACACATATATAAATATATACACACTTTGTTATATTAAGTTTCCCTTTTTTATTTTACACTCGCTAAACAGCAAAAGTCCTGCTTAGTGAGTGTAAAATAAGGGCTCTATTGATCTTGCTGTTCACTCTCTCTCTCACACACACACACACACACACACACACACACACACACAAACACAGATTCAGCAAAAGTCCATGCAGGAATAACTTATTCCTGCACGGGAGGGACCGTTCTCGTGCAGCACGGCAGGACGCTATGTATGAAGGCACGTTACCATGCTGTAATACATACATGGGGTTGTGTATGAGCACAGGGGGTGTTTTTGAGTGCAGTGCTCTCACAATACACACACCTCCTACAGACCAGAATTGCTGTACAACAAATTAAAAAGAGCGAGATTGCTTGTTAGACCTCTCAACCCGTTAGAGTAAGAAATCAGGACAAAGCCATAAGGGACAACTGTGAGATACTGCTATTACAAACTTACAGAAAGTTGATAGAATAACAGGTTTTGCATTAGCATGAATTTTCTAAAGGGTATGAAGTATAAAATGAAAATGTCTGTCATTTTTGTCAAACAAACTTCAATCTGTAATGATGTGCCAGACAGCCACAAGTTTATGAAAAGTGAACCAAGAATATAAGGCAAAAATCTGGACATACTGTGTGAAAAGTTATATGTCATCAACGTTTGCAAAGCACAGTCCCCAAAAAATAAATCTTTCTTATTTTCACATCTGCAATAAAGTTTAAGTATAGCTGCGTGGGTGTGCCCATTGTTTAGCTATGCTCAGCCCAGCTTAAACAGCATGAGAATTTAAATAGCAGCAGACATCCAATGTATGCAATAGTGCAATAGTGTATTAGTTAGAGCATACGCCTTGTATGTAGTCATTCATGGTTTGAGCTTCACAAAAGCCATTGCCATTTTGTATGTGAAATCCTTAAAATTTTAATTTATTAGTATATTTATGTAGGAAGTAACTTATATATCTGAAGTAGGAGATTCATTTGTCTGCAACCTGTGGGTTATGGATCCGATATCGGATCCGAACCGGCATGGTTTTCCAGCTATGGATCCGAGCTCTCAGCTCCTCCCCTCACCCATAATGCCCTGCTCTCCCTACATGACCTCAGATCTAGTTTGCCGCGCTGGTGACCAGATTGGTTTTCTTGAGCTCTACAGCTAAGTGGTTTTCTAAAGTTTTTCTACAGTTAAATTTAACTTTATTTGAAAGTTTGAGTGAACGTTTAGGTTTCCCTTTTTGATAGTTAAACTTGTTTAGTTATATTAATCTTTTTTACTTAGTTTCCCTCCCCTCGCTGGTAGCGTAGTGTGTGTTTGGGCCTGTTGTGTGTCTAGTTTACTTTTACTTTTTACTGTAGTTTAAGTAATAACTAGGCTCTTAGGATGTCAGAACAACCTAAGGCTATTTTTTCGAAGTGCTCCGAGTGTGGCCATAAGCTTTCCCCTGCTGATGGCCACACTCAGTGATGCCTTGGGGTTGAACACCTCACTTCTGGATGTTCCATTTGTGCAGGGTTCAACCCCAGGGCATTGAAGGAGCGGAGGTCTAAGCTGGTCCTGGCGGGACTTTTGCCCCCGGACTCGGCTCCGACCTCCGCTCCTTCGGGGGGAACCGTGTCTACGGTTACCTCCTCTCCGGCTCCCCCTCCTCCTCCTGGGACTCAACCTCCCTGTAGTGGTTTGGAGGAGAGGGAAGCTAGAAAGAAGGACCGGAGGGAGAAGCACCATAAGCAGCGGGCCGAGACCTCTGTTTCGGCCCCGCCTGCCAAGCGGGCTTCTCCTCCAGCCTCCTTGACTGCTGGTTCTCCCCCTTCTCGGCTCCGGTCACCCATGTGCTTTTCACCGGGACCTGAGGAGGAGGAGACCAGATCTCCGTCGAGGCTATCCAGGAGGCACTCAAGGCCTACCTCGGTAGCCTCGTCGAGATTGACCTATAGCTTATCAGACGCTGATCTGGACTGGATGATGAGAAGGTTCATCCAGGCCCAGATGCAGATGGGAGTGCTCTTGCCTCCCCCCCCCTCTGGGGGGGAGCTCGACCCCTTTCTTTAAACCTATTGCTCCTTCTCCGACCCGCTACCTGGGTTCGGAGCAGTTGGAGCCGAGCAGCTTCGGAGCCGGGGGTGGGTCGGCGCCGATAGTACTTGGTACTTCGGATCCGACCCTGCCCTCGAGTGCTTCGGATCCGACCTCTCGGAGCCTGGATCTGAGCTTCGGATCCGGGAGGATCAGTGCTCCTTCGGCACCATCTGTGTCGGAGCGCACTGTCCCCTCGGATCCGAGTGCTTCAGCGCCAGCTCCGATCCACTCCTCGGATCCGAGGGGGAGCCGATTGTCAGATCCTTTGGTCGAGGTCGGCTCCCCTTTGGCTTTTGATGTAGTGGAGAGGGCCCTGTTGAGGGTCTCCGGACCCCCGGCACTTGCTTCGGCTCCGTCCCGCGCTCCATCTGCACTGGGCCAGGCTTCCACCATCCGGCCATTGGGACAGCCCGCTCCTTTGCCCCAAGTTGTTCCTTTGGAACAAGTCACTGTTTGCGAGGAGTCCTCTGACAGCCCCCCGGAGGATGCCCCCCGCAAACATACATGCAAAAGGAGGCACATTGACTCCCCCGAGTCTCTCACAGAAGACACGGACTTGGAGGAAGGGGAAGGCTCCCCAAGATCACCCCCTGAGGATGTCTCATTTGGAGACATCATGGAAATGCTCCATATAAGGGGGGGTGGTCTGCCCCCAAGTCTTCCTCGGACGAGTCCGTGTTCTTGGAGGCATTTGAAGCGGGCCCGTCTACCTCTTGGGTGTCCCCTCCTGCCGACCCCCTGGTGGACCTCATTACCACCAGGGCATGGAAGGAACCGGACACCATGGAGCCAATCCCAAAAAGGCCCGACCGTATTCTCAGTCCCCCGGCTGACCGTGCCCATTGGAGTAAGGGGCCTCCGGTAGATGCCATGTTGACGGCGGCTGCCACCAAGAGGGAACTTGCTCAGGAGAGTCCCTCAGTCCATCCCCCGAGCAAGGAGTCTCGGATGATGGACCGCTTGGGGAAGTGGATGTTTAGTTCAGCGACCTTTTCAGTAAGAGTGCTGAACTACCTGGCACATGTGATTAGGATACAGCGCGATCTTATTAAAGAATATGCTGCATCCCCCCCAGAGTCCATGTCGGAGGAGGACAAAGTATTGCACTCCACCCATATGGCCACTCTTAGGTCCGTCACTAATACCTCTATGCGGTTACTGTCCCACGCTACGGAAGGTGCCGCTAGAGCCGCAGGGGCAGGCCTAGTTACTAGACGTCAGGCCTGGCTCCGTCATTGCGATTTCATGGAGCCCTTCAAGGCGTCATTTGCGAACGCCCCCTTCGATGGTTCTGCCCTCTTTGGCAAAACTGTTCGCGATATCTTGACCCAGAGCGAAAAGGACGGGAAGACGCTGTCTGCTGTCGGAATCCACTTCTCTGTGCCCCAGAGGCCCTATTCTAGGAACCAAAAGGGCCAGAAGAAGATGTGGTTCCAGAAGTTGCAGCAATCCCAGCCCGCTCCGGACAACCAGTCCTTCCGTGGCAGAGGAGAACAGGGAGGATGCTGCCCCAGGGGCAGAGGGGCTCCCAGGAACTTCGGGTCCAGAGAACCCTTCTCTGAACGGCCCGCGCAGCAGCCCTGAAGGGTTGCCCGGCTGCTCCACTCTGGAGGCAGTCGGGGGATGTTTTTCAGAGCACCTAGCGGCATGGGAGTCCATAACAACAGACCGCTGGGTCCTCCAAATCATATCCAGAGGATACCGTATCCCATTTCGTCACATGCCAAAATTGAAGTCCCGCCCCGACGTTCCACCCGGTCAGTGGGAGGCCGCTTTGGCAGAAATTGGCCGTCTGCTAAAGAAAAGAGCCATCCAGCACGTCCCCCAAGACCAGATCGGATCAGGGTTCTACTCCAGGTTCTTTTTAGTGCCAAAAAAGACGGGGGATCTAAGACCAATTTTAGACCTTTCACTCTTGAACCTGTCAGTTCCCAAAGAGAAATTCCGAATGGTTACGTTGCAGTCTATTCTCCCCCTTCTGGGAGAAAATCACTGGATGTGCTCCATAGACCTCAAGGATGTGTACTACCATATCCTAATGGACAGGCGCTCCAGGAGGTTTCTCCGCTTCCGGCTGGGAGCCAGTCACTACCAATTCCGGGTCCTTCCCTTTGGTCTCACCACAGCCCCCAGGGTGTTCACCAAAGTATTAGCAGTGGTAGCGGCCCACCTGAGGCTTCAGGGGGTGCAGGACTTTCCCTACCTGGACGACTGGCTTCTCACCGCCCCAACAAGGCATCTACTACTATTGGTCCGAGACTGCTTTCTCCATCTTGCTCCCCGTCTGGGCATCACAATAAACACAGAAAAATCCAACCTAGTACCCACACAGTTCATAGATTTTATAGGTGCCAGGTTAGACACGAGGAGATTAAGAGCCTTCCTCACTGCGGACAGAATTCAAAATCTGCAGCTCCAGGTGCGGGCCATTCTCCACTCAAGCTCAGTTCCGGCGGAGTTGGTCCTGAGGGCCTTAGGGTCCATGGCGACAGCAATAGCACTTCTTCCTCTCGCCAGGTTCAATATGCGCATCCTTCAATGGACACTCCTAGTTCAGTGGTCGTATCTTGCTCTTCCTATGCATCATCCCATTGCGATCAGCAAGGCTTGCAAGCGGTCCCTCTTGTGGTGGCTACACTCTCCAGATCTCCACGGAGGCCGCCCCTTTTGTGCTTCTCCCCCTCTCGCCACAGTGACCACGGATGCCTCCCGCCTTGGGTGGGGGGGCATTTTGCAGGCCGGACGGTCCAAGGCACGTGGAACGATTCAGAGACCTTACTGCATATCAACGTTCTAGAGATGAGAGCAGTGCTCTTAGTGTTGCTAGCACTTCAGACCTTTCTTCCCTTGGGAACAATTGCGATTCAATCGGACAACATGTCTGTTGTCTGGTATATCAACAAGCAAGGAGGAACCAGGTCTTACCCTCTTTGTCGAGAAGCCATGAGAGTGTGGGAATGGGCAATCTCCACCAACCGCTTTCTCATAGCAACGCATATTCCGGGTCGGTCCAACATCCTTGCGGACAAACTCAGTTGCACCATTCTCACCCCTTACGAGTGGCCTCTCAATACTCAGGTAGCGGAACACATCTTCGCATGGTGGGGAACTCCTTGTTGCGATCTTTTTGCGTCTCCCTCAAACACCAAGTGCGACAGTTTTTTTGCTCTAATACCTCCTCCCGGAGGTACCCCAAGAGACGCTCTGGTGCATGCTTGGCCACCCGGTCTTCTTTATGCTTACCCCCTCTTGCCTCTGATGCTCCAAGTTCTTCAGAAAGCCTCTCGGTTGGGGTGCAGAATGATTCTCATTGCCCCATTTTGGCCTCGACAGATCTGGTTCCCTTTCCTAAGGTCTCACTCAGTGAATCCTCCTTGGATTCTAGATCCCATTCCGGATCTGATATCTCATCCATCCCGCTTATCACCCCCGAATCTGGACAACCTGAAGCTGACCGCTTGGCTGCTCCAGTTCCACTCCTGATCAGGACTCCCGGTATTTCGTCCCCTGTTAAGGCCATCCTGGTGGCGGCTCATAAACCATCCACTAGGAAAGTCTACCGCAGTAAGTGGAAACGGTTCTCCTTGTGGGCGGAACGGCAGGGCCTAAACCCCTTCACAGTTCCCCTTCCTCTGGTGCTTGACTTCTTAACCACTCTTTTTAATGATGGTGCCAGCAGTTCCATGGTCAAAGTACAACTTGCGGCAATTTCTCATTATCATATTGGTCATGACTCCAGTCCACTGATGTCTGCCAAATTGTGTAAGATTTTCCTAAAAGGTACTTTTCTTCTCAGGCCCCCTGTAAAGCAAGTGGTTCCTCCTTGGGACCTTTCTCTGGTCCTCCAGGTCTTGACCGCTCCCCCCTTCGAACCGGCGGCTACGGTAGATCTGAAATTTTTATCTTTCAAGACAGCCTTTTTAGTAGCCATTACCTCGGCCAAGAGAGTCTCAGAACTTCAAGCATTATCAGCCAAACCTCCTTACTTGGTCTTTCATCCGGACCGTGTATACCTCAGGACCAACCCGTCCTTTCTTCCTAAGGTAGCTTCTGAAGCAAACATTAATCAATCCATTAACCTCCCTGTTTTCTTTCCTAAATATCAAAACAAGGGTGAATACAAGCTTCATTCCTTAGATGTTCACAGGCAACTTAGATTTTATCTAAACAGGACGGCTGGTCATAGGCAATCCGACCAGTTGTTTATTTCCTTTGCTAAATTTAATTTGGGCAAGCCAATTTCTAAAGTCTCATTATCTCGCTGGATTTCACAGTGCATCTTATTGGCTTATCAAGCTTCTGGAAGGCCCGCACTGGAGGGTGTACATGCCCATTCAACCCGGTCAGTCTCTACCTCGGCCGCCTTTAAGGCTAGGATTCCTCTAGATGATATTTGTTCAGCAGCCACTTGGGCTTCATCTCATACCTTTATTTCCCACTACAAGTTGGAACTTACATCTAGGGGTAGAGCATCCTTTGGCTCTGCGGTGCTCCGGAATATCCTTCCATAATGGCCGCCCAAGATTCAGGTAGCTGGGGACTCTGTCCCACAGGTTGCAGACAAATGAATCTCCTACTTCAGATTTAGAAGTTATGTACTCACCATAACGTTCCATCTGAGTAGGTGTATTCATTTGTCTGCAACCATCCCGCCCTCCTATCCCCCTGGCCTTTTCAGTTTCCTGCATATTATGTGTTACCCTTTTCAGGGTATTCATGCTGTTGGCAAACTCAATCTGAGGTCATGTAGGGAGAGTAGGGCATTATGGGTGAGGGGAGGAGCTGAGAGCTCGGATCCATAGCTGGAAAACCATGCCGGTTCGGATCCGATATCGGATCCATAACCCACAGGTTGCAGACAAATGAATACACCTACTCAGATGGAACGTTATGGTGAGTACATAACTTCTAATTCTCAACCAGAGTAGTGTATTAGGCCCAGATTGAGGTTTCAGTGTAATAAAGTTGTGAAACCCCCCCATATAAACACAAGTGCCCCATACAGTATAGTGACAAAAGAATAAATGTAATGAAAGCACATTGTGAGATGTCAGGGAAGGTAAACAAATTTATAATATGTCAGGAATGATGAATCAATCCCATGCAGGTGGTAGTCCATAAAATAAAATGTAAGCAATGCTAAGCATTGCACAGCTATCCTGACCGGGTATAAGCATTGTGTAAATATGAATGCTAAGCAATGAGTAGCCCAGTTAAGTGGATTTGCCCATTGGTAAGCAGTGTTGAACTTGCCCCTTTAAGCACTGCCAACCTTAGCTAAGCAGGTTTGCCCGTAGCTTAGCTTAGCTCAGCATATTCAAAACTGTCCAATCACGGCAAAGTGTGGGAAATCGGCCTTATTTAAACCTCACAGGTGGGAACCAGTTGTAGCCCCTCACTGTAGGCAGTATGGCTGGTTTAGGAGAAGGCATTCACTTTCGGGTGCAGGACACAAATGCATAAATAGACTTTGTCCCTCACAAAGAGGGACAGACAGTAACCCAAATTAATCTTCAAAAAATAAGATACTCTGCTGTCTTGACCAAAGCCTTCAATTAGTAAAACATTAAAAAACACACTTGCCTTGAAGACAAGAATCAATCAACACTTAATTACAGATTTAGTTCAGCAGCCTCCAATTACTCTCTGTAGTTAACCCCAAGGGGGAAAAGTGTCAGTTGTTACAATGTAAATGGATCCTTTACATAACAATGCTTCACTTCAAACTGTACTATCACACTGGCAAACAGAATTGTGTGCAAAACAGTAAGCTCTAACCCACCACTGTCCCCATTTTGAAATGTATGAAAATGTACAGCCATATACCTTTACGTTTCTTATTAGTAATATCCCTCACATGTTCTAACAAATTAGGTTAAAAACATTTAATACCCCTCCCCCATAAAATGTCTTACAAGGGCATATAACAGCGTTCTCTGTAAACTGACCTCTTGACTGTATAGGGTCAAACATGTTGTCCAGCTGTGGCCCTCATATTTATGGCCTCTACTCCACAACATGTGTGGGAGTCCACAACATTACTGGAATGATAGCAGGAATGTCAGCACTAAATAATATTAGACCATACCTATCAACCTCTTACTGCATGACATCTGGACAAAGCCTGGTATATAAGTGTAGGACAGAGGCCAAAACACAGGGCCATATTTAAAATATTGTTGTTATATACTTTGAAAGATGCTGGTGTTACAGGATTGGTTGCAACATACCCTTTCTGAGGAATATGATGTCAGAAACACAAATGGATGTTGCCATGTACTGATAGCAATCAACAGAGAGAATGCCACTAATTTGTCAAGAACAACACCTGTCTGGGGAACAGACAAAACATAGCAGAAAAAACTCTGGCCAGTATGTGGATAGCCCCATGGTTGAGAGCTACTCAGACAGACTGCATTACATGCAAAACTAGCATGTACACACACACCCTGTAAAAGTAGCAGTATTCAAAGCATGTAACAGCAATACTCACACTCTGTCCCTAGATCTGGAACCATATACAGATATGTAGTTGGCCTGTGTCCACAAGTCTTGTTGTAAGAGGTATTCCTACCTGCAGTCTGTAACACTGCTGCCCTCACACATGAAGGATGTCTTCCATACAGGCAAGGTAAAGGGACAATGCCCACATGAAGTAGTCATTTATAGTAGTGGGTTGCTATGACATTAGCTATTGGAAGAGCTACATAGCTGCCTGCATGCAATTAGCAAGTGGGGAACACCAACCGGTGCAGAGGCCATCACCTGATCATGAACATCACCTACAAAAGCCATGATGCAACCTATTCAAGCCAGCTCAATTCCTGTAGTGGATAGAGATAGAGAGAAAGAAAAAAAACCCCAAACAAAACAAGGAAAACATTCACTGAAACACAGAAGAGAGCATAATAATAAAACAGGTATGTGAAACATGTAAGCATGTAATTGAATGTAGTACTTGGTCTGTAATAATGGGATAGATGATTCTGAAAGAATTATATGTGCCAACAAGACTTGCTATAATGATGTATTGCTGAACAACTACTATCGGCATAGCATCTGGCTCTATCTGCAGTGGGCCATAACTGTCAACTGTACTGATATTCACAGAATGTCAAAATTTACCCACCGTAGTGTTTGGCCTGTTCCTCCTAACATCTATATTATTCTGGAAACTAGCTGGGGATGGAAGTCATGAAGTAATGACAAACACTTGAGTCTCAGACCACACCACCTTCAGAACAGTCATGGTAATGCAAAATGTATTATACTACAAACTTCATAGGTTTGTAACAAGCATATATAAGATCTATATCTGTTTATCCCCCCAGTTTTAGGCTTTGTCCAGATGTGATGCTCTAAGAGGTGGAGACGTAGGTTCACAGCTGAGGAGCCTGCCTCACCCTAGGAAAGGACAGCTCACATATGGCACCCACTAGAATGTCTGTCAAACAGTTGTGACTGTGCCACTGCTAGGCTAGTTAATGGGATGTTGTTCATATTCATATGTTACCTGTGAATATGAGTATTATACATGTTTGTATTGTAAATCTAAGATACCTATATATGGCATGCGCATAGTAAAGTACTGCTGCAGATGTGTGAGTTAAACTGCATGTGATATATTGAATTAATAACATTCAACTGTACAGTGTTCTGCCAGACAATAGTCACAGCTGTGACTGATATCTGTAGTCACATACACATATAATTGGGTTATGTCATCTGTATTAATACATTGTCAATACTGATTTCCCTGTTGTCACCCATTGATGTGGACCATTGTCCAGAAGTCCTGGTATAACAGGTTGAGAAGTATGATTGAGTTGCAAGACTGTAAATACAGTGTGCCATACTGACATGGAACACAAATGTATATCAGGTATCCCCTGGGCATGTGTATGTATACGTATGTTCAGCTGAAAGGCACAAAAGTAATAATATGGGTTACAAGCAAACCAGAAAATAGGTCTTGCATGTTGCACATGTGTGTAATATCAGTGTCACTGCATACAACAAAATAAAATGTGTACAGCTACTGATTGTTGCATTGCCATGACACTATGTGTACTACAGTAGGCATGATTATCAGGTAGTAATCAGAGAAGTGTACAACTGTGTTGTGAGCCACTGTCCATGCCTACCACTAACAGCTATATCAACACCCATATACACAGGATATCAAACGTGTACACACCCCTGTTGGAATGTCAGGTTTGTGCGGTGTATGCCAATGAGACCACAGAAAATCATTTCAGAATGTTTCTCACCTCAAATGTGATCCATAACTTGTACAATTCTATTAATAAAGAAACAAAGCTGTTTCAAGGAAGGTGAACAACCATTGCCAAGTGAAGATGTGTCATGCTGTTAGAGTACAAATCAAGACAAATGGATGCTGTAATCATCTCAGCAGGTGTTTACACAACATATCAGTTTAAGGGTGTGCACATACATTCAGCTGGCTTACTGTACTGAGTATTATTTCCCATATGTTTTCACAGAACAGATTGTTATGTTTTCAATTGAAATGAGCAGGCTATAGGTCACATTACAGGTGGGGATTGTGTTGAAATGAGCTTTTGTGGGGTCATGTTTCAATTGCACAACTACCAAGCATTGTAACAGGGCTGTGTCCACTTTATATCCACTGTAGCTATATGGAATCAGCAGTACCTGACCTGTACAAATAGCCTCCACCAATGATAGAGTAACCCCCCTTAGTGGACAACAGCAATACACAAAGCACATAATAGGCTGCTATAGTGGCTGTACAGGGGCACATAGGTGCAAACCACAACTTGGAAGCAGGTCCACCTCTGTCTGAGCAAGTATGTAGGTTCACAGGTGACTTCCTGTAAGGCTGACTATGACTATAAATCAGTAATATCCACACCACTCTGGCCAATTGCAACAATGTCTCCACATATGTAGTCAGTCTCAGAGGCAGTAACACAATTCAACCTGTACTGGGGGTAAAGCACACCTCATGCACACATGCCATGGATACAAGAAACCTGTATCAGACAGGTTAGGTGGGAATAGTGCCACTCTGTCCACAACATTTGTACAGGGGGATATGCACATCAACCACACTCCCGCCCTCATCAATGGTGAGCAATTATCTAATGGTTACTGATGACAGCAACAGCAAGTCTCCATGGGGCATGAGAACATCACAGTCTGCCTCCTACATGAACTTGGGCATGTGCTCACAGCTCCATCACACACTACAGTCAAACACAGACTTGCCACCATCCACACACCATCCACATGGAAGATGGCCACTGTCATCCCTCTACACAGAAATGAATGGAGAATAGAGGATTATGCAATTAAGTGTCCAGCATTGGGGGAACTAGACAGGTTAGGGCCAGGAGTGTAATGCAAGATGCCAAAGCCATGATAGCTTGCAGTATTATGGCATAATCTGGATTATTTGCAAGTAATATCCACTGTTGATGTGCAAGTGGACAACCGTATGAGGTTCTGTGACACGTTTTTCTGTTTATGACTTCCAAGTAATATGCAACGTCCATGGCTGCCAGCATTCACAAACACAGAGAATGACACCTTAATACAATATGTCATACAGCATTACAACATATTATTCAGCCACAGAGCCCAGGATCTGCAGGAGAGGACTGCCCTGTGGAACAGGCTCATCCACAGGGTAAACGTTGTTGGCCTGCACAGCCAAAATTATAAGCAGGTGCGGCATCATTGCACTGACATCATCCACCATGCCTGTCAGCGGGCTGCTGCCATTGTGAGGGACTGGCTAGCCACAGGTTGGGATCAAGCCATCCAGCCCCCACTGACACACGCTGAGGAGGTCCTCAACAGTCTTGGAGCACCCGCCCACCAGACAAGCCATCAAGCTGAAGACAGCATTGTGGAGGTGGGTGCCACCCACACAATGGACAAGGAGCATGCAGGTAAGGCCCAGTGCACATTACTAGAACACTGTTGCTTATCCATTTTTGTCTGTAAACTATCTACATGCATATATCAGATAAGTTAGTCTGTTGTTAGAGTGCAGTAATGCACAGATCTGCATAACCCTTAGTATTGGGCTTTGTACTGTTGATGTGCTGTAATGCTGCTTCCACCATGTACCAATGCCATAGGTGTGGCTACTGACATTACTTCTCTCACACAATTATTTAGGTCCCTCTGGTATACAACTCGGACAGCAGCCTGTAGCTGGTGAGTATGGAGTTGTTTTGTTCAGGTTTGCAAATACACCGGCCATGTTAAGGCCATGCTATTTGCCATGCACACATTTAACAAACCTACCTGTAATGCATGCTGTACTTGTTCATTTTTGTTGATAGTAACTGCATTGCATCTCAGTGGTCACCATGGTGGCATATCTGAAGGGTATGTAAGATTCCTGCAGTATACCTCACACACCATCAGTGCAAGGTAAGCAGACAGAAATAAACAAAATGGTGGGACAAATGGCCTACAGTAGGGACATGTATGAAACATTACCCTTATACAGTGGATACAACAGTGCATACACCACTATTACAATGGCAACTGTTCCTGATATATAAAATGGCAGACCACACTAATATATTCCACATCTTTTACAACTTGTAATGTGATCCTAACATGAGCAATGAGTGTGTAATATAGAATCCTATGTTAGGACAACAAATATGGGGTATACAAACCTTACAAAACACTGGAAGTATATGTGTGCACACACTCCAAATAACATATTGTGGAGGCAGCTTTTGATGTACTGACAGCATTAACTCTTCTTGAATACACACCTGCCACCAAGTACAGGGACTCAATGTCACACCAAGTAATGGTCTGCTGTCCAAGAAGTATGTCCATGACATTTGCCCAGTCACTTGCAGCAGAGGCAGCCATGGCTTGCACACATCTTACAAAGCATGAAATGGATCCGATATCCAAAAGGTAGCAGTCAGGAGTGGGAAAAGTAACCTTACCTCATCATTGCATATACCATGGCAAACAGTGTAGACAGTGATCTAGATGTGTATTAAATATAGGACGACAGTGATGTAGAAAATAAACAGATGCCCATCCAAAACAGGTGACAAAACATGTTGCAAAGTGGTCATGGAGGCTGTCCAGAGACATGCAGCAACACTGAAGGTGTTGCAGGAATGTCTAGCAAGTACTGCCTGTGTAGTACATGTGTTGACAATTGCCTGGATTCTGCATAAATGTGGCCTATGGGTTAGGGTAATCAGACAGAAGATTTGTCCCACATGAAACATCATCCAGGGGTCTATACAGGTAGCATAAGCATAACATCAAGTCTCCCAAAGTCATGTGTTTCAATGTGGAATGGTTTCAACAGATCAAGGTTCAAACCTACAGACAGTATTCATAAAGATACATGTGGTGCACAAGCAACACCTCACTCCACCTCAGGGCCACCATCCCCAACTTTTGGCTTGCTGATGCCAGTGTACACTTTTGGGTTGCTGTTCATTAGCTGGCACTAGGCCAGTAGACATGGTGGATGGAATTTGGAACACTGCAAAATAACACTCATGTGTGGCCCATAGTTGCCAGGCATCTGCAATAAGGCTGAGGATAGGGAGGGGTGTCACTTTGAAACACAACAGTGAACTGAAGCATACATCCAAAGCTAGCTAAGAATGGCTGTATCTGAACACAATCAAGGTTATGAATTGTGCCAGACATAACTCAGACTCTACAGCAATAGTGAAGCTACTGTTTGACCCTCAAGGGCTGTGTACATGAGCTGACCTTGAAATCTGGCAGAGTTGAGGGACCTTTGTAGGGCAGACAGACCAAATAATGCCAAGTAAAGATGGGCCATGCTAGTGTACCCCTTCCAGGAATAGTGACTGCTGTAGTTCATTTAACAGGTGCTTAAACAAACCATTGTGTTAAGGGTGTGCACACTTATGTAACCCACATATTGTATGCAACTCATTCAGCATCTCCATGACTAACACATTTGTTTGATACTGCATTGGATTGCACACGTCATATGCCACATATCAAGTGTGTGTAATGTTAACAAATGCAGTGTTGTGGCCCCATTGCATATCATAGAAGAGGCTGGCATGTCAACAGGGGTGGGTACACTCCTCATATTCACATTAAGCTGTGGAGGTTGTCAGTGTAACCAGATTTTATTGCAAATACATGCACTGTTGTTAATGAGATCTGAAAATCAAAGGTCAGGCATTAATTATTGGCATAAGTCCTCATATCATCCCAGTTATGTGTCAGAAAAACACATAGGAGCTGTGAGCAACAGAGCAAACATAACTGCCAGACATATACACATTCAGCAATGATTTGTACACGTGTGAGGTATGGAGCACAGTACATGCCAGTGTGCTGCACAGGTGCACAGCAATAATGTGTACATGGTTGCAGTGCATTCAAAGGGAAGGGGCATCACCTACTAACACAACTCATGCATCACAGTGATGCATATCATTGGTAACAAGGATTACAAATGGCTGCAGTGCATGCTGTTGAGTGCCATATGTCATGCATGTCAACTGTTGGGTAATGTGAGGTCTGTGTAATTTCTTTGTGTCTCCTCACCTGTAAGTGTGTGTGTGTGTGTGTGTGTGTGTGTGTGTGTGTGTGTGTGTGTGTGTCTAGAAGTAAATCATAATGTATAGCTCTTCATTTAAATTTCTTGTCTGCCCCTCACAGGTGGCGAGGTGGGTCAGGGTCCCTCCTGCAGTCCTGCAGGCAAACTGACGTTATTGTCCATATAGACTCTGACAATGATGATAGGCATAGAGAGGCACAGACAGGGTTGTCAGGGGCTGAATCTGTGCCCTTGGTTGGCATCCCACTTTTATCCACCCCATCCTCGCACACAGACACAATGCCCACACATACCACATCACCGGTGGCCATAGATGAGGGACAGTTGGCAGGTGGTGGCATGGGACAGGATAGTGTGGTGACTATGACAAGTGTGTCTGTACACCACAGCCATAGCTGGATGACCGGCAAAGTCCCATACAGGAAGATGGACAGGGGTGCTCGTAGGAGGGCTGCTGGCCATCATACCCCTGGCAGAAGTGCCACAGCAGGTGTTACCAGACGCATGTTTTAGGCCATCATGGAGGCACAGGCACATATGGAATGTTACACCACAGATAGTTTGAGGCTCCAGAGGGCTACTCTTCCTGCTGTATGTGACTACATCTGTGATGATGCAGATGTCCACCATTATTTTGCAGAGGTCATGGATAGATGGTTGGGTGAGATGGTGTGAATCCTCGACTGTGTGGTGTCTGTCATAGAGCATGCGGTGGGAGTAGGGCATCAGCCATGTGGATGTAGGTCAGCAACACCAACAGGTGGAGATCTACATGGACGTGCAAAATCTCAATCCCGTTCCCATAGTGGCAGTACCAGCAGTGCAGCGGGTGCTGTCCACTCCACAACAAAGCAGGCCACATGCACATGGTCCTGGCCAGTCCCAACAGGGACATGGATCCAGTGGACAACTGTCATCATCAGGGGAGAGTAGCATATCTTGGCTTCTGCCTGATGGTGATTGTGCAACCCCTGGAAGGTGCAGTTCCCATGTCTGTGGCTGGACACAGTGAACTGTACACCCTGCCATGTACATTCTGCTGCTCTCCAACATACTCCTGTATAGGGCAGCCATATGGCAGAACTGTGTGCATACATACACACACACACACACACACACACACACACACCAACACAGCTATGGCACCTCCATACCTGCACACATCATGTCTGCACTGGCCATTTAATGAACAACCCCCTAACACGCACATGATGTCAACCAAATGGCTCAGCCTAGGCCTCTGGCAAACCCACACCATACCTTGTGCATATGATGATACCTATGCCACATCCCAGGCCTCTGGCAAACCCACACCATACCTTGTGCATATGATGATATCTATGCCACATCCCTGTCATCCATACCATCGATGCAGGGGCATGCTAATATGGTTCTGATGCACAGGGTCAATGTACTAAAGTTTAGCAAAGTAATGCTGTTTAAAGTGTTGTCAGCTGGAATGTTTAATGCTTATATGTTAGGGTGTGTACCTTTCCAGCCATGAAGCATTATTGCTGTTATTAACACTGACTGAATGTGGTCTCCATAATGTATTCTGTTTGTGTTCTAGGTGTCTGTGTGTCAGGTGTATGTTGGTCTGCTGTCCCTTCTTACAAGGAGTGTGGCACTGTGGTAACACATTGACTATGTCATATCCCGGGTACAGCTGCACACAATTAACAGGTCTGTATAAAAGTTACTGCATGTGCCACATGGCTGATAGCTCTAAGGCTTGCATACAGGTGAGTGCATGGTGGCTGATATAAGCAGCTCATCTACAGTGAACAATGGTAACTGTACTGGGTGGCACACACCAAATGTTTGTGAATAACACACACATAGAGGCTTTTGTGCTGATGCAACACACAGAGAATACTGTTCATATGGATGTACTTTGTTTTGCAGAGAATTCATTTTGGCCTATGTAATTCCACCAAGATCAAATTGCCAAAACATCACATCAGTAAATAATCAGTCCGCCAAAAGTAATTTCATTGCAAATGGTACTGGTAGGATATATGTCCCTTTCCCCAATGTAGTGCAATCCTAGAGTTGGTATACAAAGGTGTGCTGGTGTGGGGGCAGAGCCCCCCACTTTAGAGGGTGTGGGGTTGTGTAGAACCACACAGAGTGTGATTAACAACTACTTAACCTCTTAACATAAACTGGACAGTATAACAGTATACTAAGCGGGGGGATACACACAATACCCCCAATGTGGGTGGCTGTGCCCACAACAAACACACCTAACTATATATACCAACTCCAGTATCTCTGTACAGCTGTACGGTGGGAAAAAGGACATTTACACATCCACTACTAGTTTTGATGGAATTAATTTCTACAAGATGATTGCTTTGCAATGTTACCTTTTGCAAGTTAGTTCTTGGACAAATGATCTCCTGGGAAATATAATTTTCTACAAACTGAAGTAGATCCCTACACATACACACACATTTACTTGGCAATATTGAGATTAGAACCCCTACCTAGGTACTTAATGCTGCTAATGTGTTTGGCCCTAATTGCACAGAACAAAGAGCTTGTAGGGTGAGGTGTGTCCCGAGCTTCCTGTAAAGTGAACAACATCACCAGGCCTTGTGCAGTATGGTAATGACAGATGTACTGGGTGTTCATGGACAATACATAGTATAACATACTGACATATACACATTGACAAACACATACAGTCATAGACACATTTAACAGACCTGGGTTTAGCAGTGTTGACAACCTTATCAGTGAGTCCATACTGTTACAGAAGTTTTGCACACAGCACATTCATTATTGGGCTGAAGAGTGCCATGAGTTACCTGTATGGTTGATGGTGACAGCGGTCCTCATACAGTGGACCTTGGGACATATACTGGGAGTACCATGGTGTAAAGACAGTATACCCAGCACCCCCAACCCCAAACTGGATATTGTACTCACTGGAATCCATGATAATGCTCTGACATGCCCACAATCACACATTTACCAGGACTGCAATACAAACCCTTGTCTATCTAATTATTTCTACTACAGGGATATGCATTTGTTGCAAATGCCACAGAGATAGTAGGGTGAGGGTTTTGTTATTGCTCTCCTAATGTCAGCAACATCACCATCCTTTATAATGTATGGCAAGGTTTAGCGTATTTGGAGAATGAGGCCTCAGAATGCTGTCTCCTACAAATATGCACACTCACACACACTTGCACACACATGCACACACACATACTCACATTTACCAGGACTCAGAGGGTAACCCACACCTATCTACCTAGTGTTATACTGGTACTGCAACCTCCAGGTAGCCCATAGGGTGAAGAGTGTAACAAGGTAAATGTAATGTGAATTACAGCAGCAGCCCCTTCTAAGTGTAGCAATGGGGGGTGTAGTGGGTGTGAAGGCCCTCAGAGTATTTTCAACTACAAGTTTACAAACACACAAACACTGGTATACTCAGTAATACACACAGACACATTTGTCAGTACTGAGGTCCATAGGCGCAGGTGCTCCTAGGTGTGTACCAGGCTAATGTCCATGGAAAGATGAGAAGAGTAGGGGATGTGGGTACACTGGTATCATGCCACCTGACATTTGACAGCAGGCCATCTATCAACTACTGCAACTTGAGTGATCCCCAGGGTGATAGTTAAATTCAACATCCACTCATCTGGTTTTCTCTTGAAGAGGGCCAGTGAGGTGCTCCAGTTGACATGTATGCAACATATATTGCATAACATGACTAGTGTCTGGGTTAGGGACCTATACCCAAACATGTTCTGTTGACTGTGGTAGTCTGGTTGAGGTATCCATGTACACAGACAACCCTCTCCTCCTCCCAACAAATTCCAACACATGTGAGAGATGCAACCATATAGCCAAACTGGAGGCTAAGCTATCTCAACTTAGTACTGGCATAACCAGTCAGAAGGAGAAGGAAACCACACTCACTACAATTCCAGTCTCACATAGACCTACCACGACAGCAAATCAAACACATAAACAGACAAAAACATACTCGGAGGCTCTAAATAAAAATCTGCCTAAGCAGCAGAGACCTCCAAAGCAGGCACCCAAGCAACCGCTACCCCAAAACAAAACATGTGCAACACATAGCTCACAAAGCCAGTGTGCCGAACAGTCACAGCCCTTAAGGCTAAACAACACACCACTGATACACTTGTAATAGGTGACTCTATCATCAGGCACACTGACATCCCGCTCACCAGGCTGAACAAGGAGAAGGTCACAGTGAGCTGCCTGTCGGGCACTAGGATCCGCCACATAACACAAGCTCTCAGGTCACTCCAAGGCAAATACAAATATGACTCGGTCATTGTCCATGCTGGTGTGAATGACCTGAGATGTACCTCCCTGGACTACATGAAAAGAGACATAGAGGAGCTCTCTGAGCATGTAGCCCAGGCCGGTATGACCCTGACATTGAATAGCATCTTACCCTCACCAAGAATGATGCCACAATATGAAGACAAGATGATTAATTTCAACAATTGGCTTAAGTATTGGTGTCATTCAAAGGTAATCCAATGCCTGTCAGCCTAGGATGACATGCTCGACAAGCCACGATGCTTCGCTAGGGACAGCTTGCACCTGTCACCCCTGGACTTTCGGATATTGGCAAAGGCTCTTGCTTCCCCCATAGTGCCTTTTTTAGGCAAGGCTCAAAAGACAAACCCACCTCCATAGGTATCACAAGGGATAAGAAACTAAGAGTAATGCTACTCAGTGCCAGAAGTCTAAACCTCAAGATGCACACACTCAAAACTCTCCTTAGCATGGAGAACATCGATATCTGTGCAGTAACAGAAACCTGGTTCCTGAGAGCACCCCAACACTACCAGGTTATACCTCATACCATGCTTTTCAGCCCCAAAACTTGGACCGAACCACAAAAGGAGGGGGAGTATCAATATTCGTCAAAGATACCCACACCTCCAGGTTGGTGGCAAAGCACGAAGCATCAGAGACTATCCATGTGCAACTAAACTGCCTTCCAGTTTATAGCCTGCTACAGACCACCCTCCCAAACCCAGGAACCCCACTCGGCCTTCCTGAGAACACTGGAAAATATGAAGGTCTCTCCAAACACCATTATATTGGGCTACTTCAACTACCCAAACATAGACTGGGAGCATTACTCTAGCTCCAACGCCCTAGCCCAAAGGTTCCTAGAATTTATAAACTCAAATGCTATGGAACAACTTGTTACCACTCCCACAAGAGGGGAAAACATACTGGACCTGATCATCACCAACATGGGGACTCTATGCTTCAGACTAGAAGTGTATCCCTCACTGGTAAGATCAGACCATAAACTAATCTCACTGGATATTCACATCCCGACCCCACCCCCTGCCCAGAAAACCACAGTGAAAAACTTGTCTAAAGCAAATTTCACACTTCTCAAAACTGAGGTGGAATCCTTCAAAGCCCCCGAGCCTGTGAAAAATATGGCCCAGACCGCAGAATCCTTTATAAACGCATTCTATGAACACCTTCAGGAATGCATGGATCATGCAATCCCAAATAAAACCAAGACCCAGTCCTCCAAAGGCAGACGTCCTGTCTGGTGGACCCCAGCCATAAACAAACTATACAATAGAAGGAGGAAGCTACTACATGACAGAGCAAAATCCCAAAAAGGGAAGGCATCTCTGATCAGTATTAGCAAAAAACTATGGGAACTCATAAAATCATCTAAGGCCAGCTTCAAGAGATAAATTGCACAGGACACTAAGGATAATCACAAGGCTTTCTTTAGGTATGTTAGGAACCTGTGTGGAAATTCCCAGATATGCTCAGAATTAGTCCAAAATGACAAAAAATACATCTAACCCACAGACATTGCCAACATCCTAGCTGACAGGTTCAGTGCAAACTCCCCCCCCCCTCCCCACCAAGCAAATATCTATCCCAGTAGAGTGCTGCCGCCCTGACATCTCAGATGCTCAGGTAAGACCTGCCCTCTCCAAAGCAAAAAACACAGCATCAATGGGACCAGACAGTGTCCCGGGCTGCGTCCTACATGAACTCCAAGAAGAGCTAAACCCAAACATAAATCTACTGTTCAATCTCAGCCTTACTACAGGATATGTACCCAAACAGTGGCGTACAGCAACAGTGGTCCCTCTCCACAAAGTTGGCGCCTCAACGGATCCTGGAAACTATCACCCCATAAGCCTGACTAGCTTGGTCTGCAAAGCTATGGAAAGGATCATCATGGACCTCATAAATAAAGATATTGGGGACCTACAGACACTGGATCCTACCCAGTTCAGCTTTGTTAAGGGCAGATCCTGACTCTTAAACCTAGTCAATTTCTTTGAAACAGTCACCAAGGCCATTGATGAGGGGAAGGTGGTCCACACAGCCTACCTGGACCTCGCAAAAGCCTTCGATACAATACCCCACTCGGGCATTATAGATAAGCTCACTAGCTTAAATATAAACCCCTATGCCACTACATGGGTTGCAAACTGGCTCAAGGACAGAACCCACATGGTTAGAATTGCTGGAGCCATGTCAGACTCCAAAATAGTTACAAGTGGCATTCCACAAGGCTCAGTCCTGGGACCTCTCTTGTTCGGTATATATTTCTCGGAGGTACAGGCCAACACGGAAGGACTGTGGCTGACCAAGTTTGCAGATGACTGCAAACTTGGTGCCATAACCGACTCTCCAGCCGACACAAGCATCCTCCAAAAGGGCCTCATAGAAACAGACAACTGGTGTGAGAGCCATGGCCTCAAGCTAAATGCCAAAAAGTGTATAGTCATCCCCTTTGGCAAAAACAAAGTGCCCACAAATTACCACATAGGTGGTAATCCATTAAGTACAGAAGAAGTAATTAGGGACCTGGGGACCCAAGTTGATAGCAATCCCTCATTTGACAACCATGTGGCCAAAGTGGTTAGAAAAACATTTTAGATAGCCCACCTAATCATGAAGGGATTCACATCTAGATCAGGGTAGGTCATCGTGCTTCTTTACTCATCCCTCATCAGGCCCATAATTGAGTACAATGCCCCTTTTGGGATGTACCTTACCAGACACCTGCAGCTACTGGAAAGACCCCAAAAGTACCTCACCAAGAGGATCAAAGGGCTCAAACAGATGCCATATGCTGCCCGGTTAAAGAAACTCCAGCTCTACTCAGTGGCATACCGCCTGCTCAGAAGCAATCTGTGCCTGACATATAAAGCCATGTCCAACCCGGAATTAATGGACATGCTGCACCTCAGAAAATCCAAATCCCATCGAGCTATGCGCTCAAGAGACTTGAACCTCAGCACTGAAATAAATAGGACATGCTGGAGGGACAGATTCATAACCCAGAGGCTGCCTTCACGCTGGAATAAAATCCCAGTCCAGGTTAGTCAGAGTCCCTCATTGACTCTCTTCAAGAGGAATCTTGATGAGTGGATGGGAGATCATAGGTTTACCCCGGGTATCACTTCTGTGTCACTGTTAGACAGAGGCACAGTATACTAACCTCGGAAAAGAGCATAGCAAATTTAATTTAAAATGGGTGGCGAAAGCTAAACACACTCTGGCTAGGCTTATAAATGCCCTAGGGCAGGTAGCCTAGTATGACCCTATGAACCTATGAACTATGTGGTGCATACAGAATGGGGTTTCCTAGCTGTGGCATTCATAACACAGCTGGGCAGACATGCCAGTGTCAGTCAATCAGAGATTGCCTGTAAGCAGCCAAGAAGAATGTCTGACATCTATACAGAAGACAGAAAGAAAGATAGCCAACATGTTATGCATTAGGATGAATGTTTCAAAAGATAGACGTCTGAAACTGATAGGTATGCCATTACTACATGACAGCAGTCCTCAATGACATGTCCTAAAAACATAGTAGTCTACAGTTAATATCAACAAATCAGATCACTATCCAATAGGAGATACATAAAAACATACAGCTCAAACACCAAGAACACTATAGTCAGTGCTCCGAGTCCAACTTTGCGTGCAGGTGTGTATGGTTCCAGTACAACAATCTGCAATCTACTCTTACTTGGAAAAGCACTGTTAAAAGTAGTAATGTAATGACACAATACATGCAAGTGTGACTGCATATAACCTGGGATACTACCCAAGTATGAAACACATACAAAGAGAAAAGATTGTGGTACTACCCATGTATACTCAGGTGTCCAATACAGTATACTCACACCACTTGCTACTGTAATAACAGGACATAGAAGCATGTTATGTACATGGAATTAAATACACTTATTAAAAATGTCATTAGCCTGCTATTTGATCAGCCTGGAATGTGATCACTGGTTACCAAGGCTAAGCTATGCTTAACAGGTTTAAACATTGGTTAAATGTAAATGCTAAGCAGATTTGCACACTGATAAGTGAAGTCTACACAGGGTAAGCGTGTATTCATTTAACCATACGTTAGCAGTGCTTACTATCATGCAAATCCCTGAACACCATCTTAAAGCCGCTTTAAAGCACTTTAATCACCCTGTCTTCATCAGCCCTTGTTCTGGCCAGCAACAAAATAAACAGCCCATGCAGGTCTTGAGCCCAGGACCCTGTACACTACAATTTCAGCACTTTACCACTAAGCCATCTGAACTGCAAAAACATCTGTTGCTTTTTCAATTATATCATTCAATACATGTACTGAATAGTAGTGAACAACTGCTTTGAGTACTACAATTGTTTACTAATTGTTGGTGAAAGCAGCATAGAATCAGTCATGTTTCTATAACTAAATATAAACATATCAGATAAATATGGTGAGATACAGCTGAGAAGGAATATACAAACTCATGTTTACACATAAAAAGGATATATATATATATATATATACATACATATGTATATATATATATATATATATATATATATATACACACACACACACACACACACACACACACACACACACACACACACACACACACACACACACACACACACACATATATGAGCTGCCAGGCATGTCACCAAGCACTGTTTACACTACAGGCAGACTGCCACAACACTAACTCAGTTTTCCTATGAGGGAATACACATGTAATTGCAAATATAGCAGGCACTACAGGCATGTAACAGCATGGAGTAACCGACACCAGTGTGAAAGTGCATACCCACAACTAATTTCAACACAGTCATAGTCACATAATAGTAAGGCTAATTAATAGTGCAGTATATGGACTATGTGAACAAAACCCATCATCATGTTTGCCACTCACACACTAACTCTACATATACTGGCCCAATTCACAGTGTAGTCTGATCCTTGACTGTGTGGTATGGGACATGTCTCAGTCTGGCCCTACAAACATATAAGCTGATAGGGTACCAGAAACTGGAGCAGCATGCAACATCAGATAGAACAGGAACCAAGACCACTGACATCTACTCCAGTCTGTACACAGGCCAAATAACACATTCACAATACACTGCTATACAATACTGACACTCTATCAACAATCATCATAAGTACACAGACCTCACTACTGTACAGGCTACAACAGAATTTCTAGGCTTTGTCCTCAAATATAAGGCCTCCTATACATAACATGTCTGGCAATCTGATATATCACTGGCTTGATAGCTGGAATGATGTCAGTAAATAATGATATACTGTACATATCCTCCTTTTACTGCATGACATATGGACAAAGGGTGATGGACTTAGGGGACAGAGGCACAAACACAGGGGCATTATTGACCTATTGCTGTTATAAACTGATAAAATTGCTGGTGTAACAGGATTTGTTGTAACATATCTCTTCTGAGGGATATGAAGTCAGTAGCAGACATGGATGTTACCATTTACTGATTGTAATCATCAGAGTATGCTAATGAATTTATACAGACAGAAAATGTATAAGTAACACACCAAATCTAAGACTCCAAACTCTGGCCAGTCTGCAGATAGCCTTATAGGTGAGAGTTTTCTCACCCACATAACACTGTCATGTCAGTCTTTAAATCATGCAGAACAGTCATATCCGTACGAACCCTGTTAAACCAACATTACTTTAAATGTAAAATAGCAATACGTACATACTGTCCCCATGTCTGGTACATCCCCCTCCTGTTTGTTGGCCTGTCTCCACAGTGTTTGCTGTAAGAGGTATTTCCAGCTACCGTCTGTGATGCTGTTTGTCAGATACCCACATGAAGTCCTGCTTACAGTGAAGGAAAAGGGCCAACACCCACATGAAGTGCTTAGTTAAGGGAGTGTGTTTCCATGCAATTGGCTATAGGAAAGATACCATAGCTGTTCCACATGCAATTAGCAAGTGGGGGACTCCAATTCGTGCACAGGCCATCAGCTGATCATGAACATTACCTAGAAAAGTCAAGCTTCTCCCTATGTAAAACAGATGTATTTCTCTACATCTACTAGAAAGAGAGAGAGACAGAAAGAAAGAGAGAAAGAGAGAGAAAGAAAGAAAGAAAGAAAGAAAAAAGAAAGAAAGAAAGAGAAAGAAAAAAAGAAAGAAAACAAAAAGCAAGACCATCACAACCAAACTACAAAAAGACATCTGTGAGACACACCAATCTACCTGTGAAATACAGCAACTGAAACAGGCAAAGAAAAAAAAGGTATGTGACACAAGTAATCATGTAATGGAATGCAGTAGGATTTATGTAAAAGAGGTAAATAGAAAGTTGAACAAATATTTCCCAACAACACTTGCTGTACTGATATACTACTGATCAGAACCTATGGCCATATCATCTGTGTCTATCTGTAGTGACATAGAACACAGCTCATGTCCTGAGTCAGTCACATATGATTACTACTACTGGAGTGTGGTTTGAACAATACTGTCTGTGACCCTCCTAGGCCAGCTAATGGTATGTCACATATATTCAAATGTTAATTGTGAGTACTAGTATGATATACATGTGTATATATATATATATATATATATATATATATATATATATGTGTGTGTGTGTGTGTGTGTGTGTGTGTGTGTGTGTGTATGTATATATATATATATATATATATATATATATATATATATATATATATATATATATATATATATATATGTAGTAACCCATAACGGGAACAGTTCATTTGTAAAACCATGCATCTGGATTCATGTATTGCACTTACAAGGCAGGCCACCTGTGAGGGCGGCAGAAGTTGTATCAGCATGATGTTTCAGTCAGGTATGATACCTCATGCTGCCATATGTCTCAGTACACTCACTGTGGCCTATTTGTCTATAATATCACATCTATGGGCATTGTTAAGGCACACAGATCATTTCTGACCATGCATAGGTTGCAAACATATGGATATGTCAGACACACACACACTTCAACTAGCATTATGGCTTGACATTTCACCAGGTTATTGTATCAAGAAGTGTGGCACACCTGAGATCCATCAACAGTACTCGTTCATCACAGAAGTAGCCCCAGTACTTGGTAGTTATGTCCACCCCTCCTCCATGTTTGTACGGCAGTTATCTGTGCTTTCACCCATTAACGTGGAGCACTTGTCCATTCTGAGGCACTGTTGCAACTGCCTCATGTACACAAACAACCCTCCCCTCTAAACTCCAAACATGCAGACCTGTGAGGGTTACCCATATATCACCCAATGTAGACATATGTACTCTCCAGCAAAGACTGGACTAGCAGGTCATGAGGATATGATCAACACCAGCACCACACCATGTGGAACATGTAGCTCAACATGACACCCATTTTAACAGCCATGACATACAGTGAAAAGCCACACACCCACCTTCCTAGAGGTACTCACTGGACATTTACCCAAACAGCATAGATCAGCAAGACAGACACCCAGTCAGACACTGCGACATGGCACACACCAAGGGACACATATTTAACCTACACAATGTTTCCCTCCACCTAAGCTCCTAAAGTTAACCACCTTGCACAATACAGTGATCATGGGCAACTCATTACTGAGGCGCACACATATCTCACTCACTAAGTTAAATATGGCTCAGGTAGGAGCCAAATATCTATCACATGCCAGCATTCAACACATGACAGAGCCAGTCATGGTATTCCACAACAACTATGAGTACCACTTTGTATCCATGTGGACATGAATGACTTGACAAGAGACATGATTGAACTCTCTGATTATGTGGTCCAGGCAGGTGTGATAGCAGACCTGGGCAGTGTACCCCTGTCACCCAGAATGATGCTGCGGTACTATCAATAGATTGACTGCAACATTGGTTTATGTGTTATGTGTCATTCTCAGGGTATTCAGTGCATCTCTGCTTGGGATGACATGATTGACAAAACCCAATGACCTGCCACAGATGTCTTACATCCATCACCACTGGATTTCCAGATGCTGGCTAAGTTTCTTGCCACCTTTATGATGCCTTATTAGACAGTGTTCCTGATGTTATTACCACCATAACAGCTACACGTGTACTCAATCTGAGGGTCATGCTGCTCAACAGTAGACATCTAACTGTCAGGATGCAGTCACTCAGAGCAGTCATTAGAGTGGAGGACACATGTCTGCTGTAATGGAGAGGTGGTTCACCGTAGCAGACAGCAGACCTGAATATCAGGCTATGACATATTCCACATCTGTCAGGCCCCAAAAATGAACCACACCACACCTCCACAGGTGGTATTGTCTTCATATTCATTAGGGGTAGGAACACCCTTAGACTAGTATCCCATCATAATGCATTGGCGATACTTCCAGTAAAACTGCCTAGGGGTAATAGTGCAATCCAGACCATAGCCTGCTATGGTTCCACATCTAGGTCCCTACACTGTCAATGCACATTCCTCAACATTCTGCCATCTATGATGGGCCAACACAACACTGACATAGTATGAGTCTTCAACTACCCCTCCATCACCTGGGGAAAGTGGTCAAGTGCCAGTACAGTGGCCCAACAATTCTGGGAGTCATCATTTCCATTGTCCTGGACCAGCGCATACTGACGGCCAGTAGAGGATGCAACAACCTTGACCCGTGTTGACAACTTAGATATGGGACTGTTGCTCATCCACAGATGTCAATCCCTGTATGGTGAGATCCACATAGGCTGTAATCAACATGGAACTCAACATGTCAGCTACAACCCCCACAAAGGTAACCACCTTGCAAAACCTATCCAAAGCTGGCTTTGCAGCCATGAAAACAGGGGTGGATGACTTCACTGCACCCAAGTCAATGAGAAATGGCTGCATGACTGTAGAAATCATACACATATGCACTGTACAAACAGATACATTAATGCATGGTATTAGCCAGAGTCAACTGAACCCAGACACTGTCCTCCAAACACTGGGAGACAATGTGATGGCCCTCTGCCATTAATAAAGTGTAGATCAGAAGGAGGACACTGTTGCAGAGAAAGGTGGTGTCCCATGACTGTTGAACTCCCTTATTAGCCTCAAACACAACTTTGGATCACACATGGAATCCCCTACAGACATATATCATGGCAGAGATACAGCAGACAATGACAACAGTCACAACAGCCTTTGGTAGTTACATCAACAACCTCCACAGCATTAAACACAACACATTTAGTGCCAGCTTTACCCCTCTCTCCCCCCACAAGTGAAGTGGTGTCTGTCACCAGGATGTAGCCCTGCAGCATAAACACACGGTATGGCAGTGTGGTGACACATCCACCATGCCATAGGCAAAGTACAGTATGTGCACAGAAATCTCTGGTCTGAAACACAGTGATTGCATATGCCTCACAAATTATAGGGCTGAGGGCTATACATAGGTATATGTTGATTTACATCTGTTGTAGAATGGAGAATGTTATGTGTTGTTGTTTGGACACACCTCCGATTGCTAAAAACCACAGCCACACTGGATATTCATCAAACAAATACACTGGGATTACTATTCACACACACACACACACACACACACACACACACACACACACACACACACACACACACACACACACACATTTGCCAGTACTGAGTTCCATAGGTTCATTGCTTCATAGGAATGTAGTAGGTCAATGGGCCTGAAGGCTGTACAAGGCTAGCCCAAGGAATACCCTGGCATCAAGCCACATGAAAATAGTCCCTAGTGTGGCTCTGGAGTATAGTCACTGGAGCGGTCCCCAGGGATTGGTATTGCATTCCCCATCCACCCATCCAGATTTCTATTGTGGGTGGCCGGCGATGTGCACTGCTGCACATGTATGTGATTTATATTCCATAACATGGACAGTGTCTGGTTTGTGCACATGTCCCACATGCATGTTCTTTGAAGTGTGGAAGTGTGTTTGAGGTCTGTAGGGCATGTTGTGTGGACAGATTGGTATCTTCAGAAATAGCATTCCTGACCTCATTTGTTGAGACCTGGCTATGTAACTGATGTAGTGATTGCACCTACCTAGACAGTATGATACGGGGATTCACTGGAATTATTGGTGTCTGTACATACAGGGCATGTGTATAAGGCATGGTATTCCCTTTATGGAGTACGTTTGCAGACTCTACAGTTGTTGCAGGCGTCCAGTGGGGAATATGGCAAAAGGGTCACTGTACACATTGATTGGGCTAATGAGGAGATGGAACAGGGTTTCATGTCCTTTTACTTACTCCATAACACACACTCCATCAGATGTGACACATCAAAGTACTTACTGATGTCAGTGGTGCTACTGTGGTCGATAGGCATGTAGTCCACTGTAATCACACCATGGGTAGTATCTTGAGGCAATTTGCAGGAGAACTACTGATATAGTGGTTGCTGCCTAGCCAAGAGTGTTTGTGTATGATCCATGGGTGGAGAGTAGTCTCTGATTATTATAAGGTTCGCCTATATTGTTCACTAATCCATATTGTCACATAGTCATTGCACATGGCACTAGACATTTATGGCTGTGGATTGTCTACACCAGCCTCTATGGTGTTTGACAACTGTTAGCCTTGTAATGTGGACATTGGGACATATAGGTCCTCAGTATAATAATGTAGCAAAACCCACCCCACAATGGATCCTCGTATTACACAATCACACCCACACCCTCCCAGGATACTGATGAGACACACACACACACACACACACACACACACACACACACACACACACACACACACACACACACACTCTCTCTCTCTCTCTCTCTCTCTCTCTCTCTCTCTCTCTAGCTCTCACTTGCCACTACTGAGTTTTAAACCCCTACCTACTTATGTATTGCTACTACAGTATCACACATTTATTGCACGTGCCATAGAGCTTATATGTTGGAGAGCTGTCCAAAGGTATCTTTGAAGGTGAGTGACATCAGCAGCACTGCTAAAGGAGGGGTAAGGAAAGTGTAGTAAGTGTGAATGACATCAAAATCAGGTGTCAACAAAGATGCACACAAACTCTCTCACACTTTCACAAAAGCCAGAACCAGAATTAGAACTCCCACCTAACTAGATTGCTAGACTACAGTATTATACAGTTATTGCGAGCACCACAGAGCTTACAGGAAAATGACTTGCCCAAAGGGTTATTTCAAGATTATTGACATCAGCAGGAGTGCTAACATGGGCAATGGAAAGTACAGTGTGTGTGAATGGGCCATAAATCATTCCTCTGGAAATACACACACACACACACACACACACACACACACACACACACACACACACACACACACACACACACACACACACACTCACTCACACACAGCTTTACATTTGACAGGACTGAGTTTACAAATGCTACAGGAATACTTATTTGTACTATAGTGTTACACAGTTATCACAAGCATCACATACACTATAGGGCTGAGGGCTACCAAAAGGAATGTCTACAGTGATTGACATCAGCACATCATGTGATATAGGCCAATGGGATGTGTAATGGGTGGGACAGGCCTCATAATGGAATTCTCTCTGTCACTATCTGTCTCTCTATGTTCCCCACATGTGTGTGTGTGTGTGTATGTTTGACATATTATACTCTGTTGGCCTTAGATATGTGTGAATATTCCTATCCAATGTGTGTGAAGCATAAATGGTGTACAATTTGGTGTGTGGGTACAGACATCTGCAAATGACAGATATGTTAGTCCACTGTGTTGTCAGACATGGGCTTCATTTCTCTAAGTGTAGGAGCATGCCCAGTATGACCTTCTGTATTGAGTGTGTGAATCCATTCGGGGTAGGGTTGTACTCCAGTCCAAGGTTTGGTGTTCTACACCTACAGCTAGCAACCTGTTTCTGCAGGATAGCTGTGGATAGGTTGACAATATGGAGTCACAGTGGGTGAAAGAGAGGGGGATACTGTAACTATTGCTGTTTGTGCTGCTTGTGTTACATGATTGGAGTTAGCAGAGATATTCAGACATATGTACTGTTTTACACTGTGATGTATTATGTCATCAACTACTGACAGATATAATTATTTGCACACAGTTATTTACCAGGAAATACAAGATGAATGAAGCTGAGTTCAGTATTGTGGGCCACAACCTCCACCTTCTTGCACACTCCTGCCATCTGGAAGGGTAGCTACAGACACTTGCTGA
The DNA here is from genome assembly GCF_019279795.1 of Protopterus annectens. Classification (NCBI taxonomy): domain Eukaryota; kingdom Metazoa; phylum Chordata; order Ceratodontiformes; family Protopteridae; genus Protopterus; species Protopterus annectens. The sequence continues at coordinate 1,094,849,969 of NC_056728.1, forward strand.
TGGGTCTGTGTAAATGGTCCAGCACCTTGTTAGTATGGTGGCTGAGGATCCCCTTCTTGTACATATATTGACTTAACAGATTGGCCATATCCTGCTTTGGCCATACCTCACAGTTGTACAAATTCATCCAGGTTACCCGCAGGCAGGGCTCATATATCTGGTCAGTTCCATGTCACATTGTGGTTTATGAGCATCTTTTTAGCCACCCATTAATGGGCTTGCAATTTGTCAACATGGCTTTGCATTTGTGTTCTGTTGACTGTGTTAGGTTGTTAGTTAGGACCCCATGAGATACCATACACTGGCACTATGGGTGAGGCACAGGCCTTTGACAGAGGACTGTAGGCCATTTGGTAGTGATGTGGGCCATTTGTAGCAGACCAGTGCATTCTGTTACTCATACATTCCCAGGGTGTAAGCCAGTGGATTCCCCAGGGGTGACAGGGTAGGTGTGTGAGGTGTTAATGGCAATACTTCCTGTCCATATTGATCCATTGGTGTGGATGCAGGCAGGGTGCTGCTTACAGCTAGGGACACACCTGCATAGCACACCTCTTCAGCATGCTGCATACAGAAGAGGGGTCATATTGTACTCATTCCCAATAGCAAGGATATGACCGGTGATAAACTTGTGGCTGATGGTGAGGTGAGTTGAGTGCATGTGTGATATGGAAGCTACTTGCAACTGACTCATAGATATACCTGGGACATTCCCCTTATGCTGCCTTGTGCGTGGACATAGGCAGTCTTTCATTACTTTATAAATGTGCCTTTTGTGGTCTGCCTGTGATTGGCCAGACTACACCAGTGTTCCGTACTACATGGACAACTAATGTGCTGCTAACCTGTATGTACAATTCCAAAGTTGTGTGCAGTTGACAGTAACATTATATGCACTCTGTCTAGGGTGCTTCCACCTGTGTACTGTGTGTATATATGGGCCCACATTCATGGCATGTCCATCTTTCAGACGGTGACAGATATTGACATCTGCACAGTGAGCATGGATGACTGCTGACATGGATATCGCTGAGAAGCATTGTGGTTGGCACTGCTGTTGTCAGAACATGGCCCTGTCAACCACAGTACTGCCCATAGGCCACTGAGACACAACTCTCCATGCCTACATGCTGACCACTTCCAGGCAATATTGAACACACAACAACCTAACACACAGACCCCTGCATATTGTACACATGCAACAATCTATCCTGGAGATTGGGCCAGCTCAGGCAATCTGTGCTCCACTGATATTACTCATCACACTTACATGTTACTGCATTTCTACATAGAATTGTGGGGGGAGCACACCTGATGACTTTAAACATTTGCTATGACTGTACTGGTATTTCAGGTATTCTTTTGTCTTCCATTTCATATTGTATTCTGACCTATCATGCAGGCTGGATGCATATCAGTAGAGTACAGATCTTAGGTTTTATTGATCTACATTTCAGTTTCAGACTTTTTATCCTTCATAACTAACATACAACTGCCAGACCTGTTGTAGTCTGTCTGTGTAGGTCTGGAGGGGGGCTGTTCATCATTGCCATCATTTGGAGGCCTTAGCCTAGCCATTCTTTATGATTATCTACACCTGTCCTGCTGTCTGAGGCTGATGGTGGGTATGTGAGCCTCACTGACATGCATGTGTGTGTCCTATGGGCACCCACAGTTATTTGGGCCACAACATATACCGCAGTGGGATTTGTCACCTTGTCTAGTACTGCCTAGTATGTTGACACCAGTATTTGTTATGGATTTCATGCTGTCCATATAGGTGTCTGCTATCTGTTGCCATCCCATTTAACCACCCAGTTCCCTTGCATGCTTGCATCCATACCATAGATACAACTATCAAGAACATACTACTCCATTCAGTAATTGATAGGAAGAGTGACTTACCTTGTAGCTGGGCCAGTATTGAGGATGGTGCTGGAGGGCTGACTATGTTGGATGCAAATAGTACACTCCCTAAACAAGATAAAGCACAGATAGTGTCATGTTTGGCATCTCTTTTACTGTATGTGTAAGTCAGAGAGAGGTGTCATTCCCTGGGTCCCTACCATGCCAGTGTATGTGCTATGCCTTGCATCTTTGCCAAGGCCTGAGCATACTGGCATGCCTCCTTCTGCCTACAGGGGTAGGCTCAGGTAGTTCCTCCTCCGAGTCACTCAGTGTCTGTGATGGCCCTGGCAATTTTGGGGGGCTGTGTGGCTTTGGCCCGTGCTGTTCCTGCTGCTGCTGTTTCCACAGGATTATATTGTGTAGCATGGCACATACTATGAATATTTGTGCACATGTAGCTGGAGAGTATTGCAAGGCTCCACCAGATATGTCCAGGCAGTGGAACCATGACTTGAGCATCCCAAACACACACTCCATAATGATTCTGGTTTGTGCGTGTGCCTCATTATGGAGTTCTTATTCAGGTGCGTTTGCATTTCTGAGGGGAGTCATCAGCCATGGCTCCAGTGCGTAGCCAGCATCCCCCACTAGGTGGCCATATGGGATGTCCCGACTGGCAAATGAATGTTAGATCTGTCATATGCCAGATGTGGGAGTCGTGAAAGCTTCCAGGGCTGCCAGCACACACATTCATGATTATGCCCTGGGCATCGCATATGACCTGGCAGTTGATGGAGGAGAAGCCCTTTTGATTTATGTAGACCCTACCCCACTCACCAGGTGGTGCTTTGATGTGTATGTGCGTGCAGTCTATAGCACCCTCTACCTCAGGGTATTCTGATATTTGGTGGAAGAGATGCATATTGCTGGTCAATGCCTCATGAGTGTTGAGGAAATATATGTGCTCACTTGCATGTGCTGACATGGCATCCAGGAACTGGTGGAGTACTCTGGATGCTGATGCCTGTGAGATCTCCATGATATCCTCAGTTTCCCTTTGGAAAGTACCTGTGGTTAGTATTATTAAACCTACACATACCTTAGTATCCACTGGTATGGGTTCCCCTCTGTCGGTTCTGTGTGTGAGGTGGGGCCGGCACAGCTCAACAATCTGCTGTAGAATGTCCTTGTCCACCCTATAGCACTCCACTATCTCCAGCTAATGTAGCTTCTGGTAGGTTACCCTGGGTCTGTACACTCTTTTCCTCCTCCTCACTGTGGGTTAGTCATCAGCATTCACATCCTCACCACCCTCAGCCTCTTGCAAATATTGATGTATGAGAGTGACAGCAGCCCCTAACATTTTGTTAGTTTTGTTAAGTAAAATTTCCTTGTCTGTGTACACACCGGTGGTGTAGAGTTTGTGGGAAAAAAACAAACTGAAAGGTGGTTGCATAATTTATAGTAGTCTGCTGGGCTGCTGCCTGTGTAATTTGCTGATTCTGATGCATTTCACCTGCCAGCTATGCTAGTTCTCCTTGATTGCCTTCCTACTGCTGTTTCCCTTCCCATTGCCTTCCCATTTAAGCCCCAAGTAGTGCAGCACATACCCAGTGCTCAGATGTGAACAGTGATGCTATTTCCTGTTTTTTCTTTGTTTTGTTTAAAACCCAGTGTGTGGTACTGACACCCATTTAAGCAAGGAAAACAGTGCTCAACAATGTGAGACACACCCCCTTCCTTGGCTGTGCTTAGCTAAGGGAAAACATGGGCCACAGAGCTCCAATAAGCTTTCAACATGCATGATGCATCCCCTTATGAGGTCATCCACCTCTTATACAATGGTACTGCTGCACCTACACAGTTGGGTACAAGCTAACACTGAGCGGAAATCTGTGATTAAGTATCAATCCCCTCATTTGGATAAACCAGAATGCTAATCCATAGTTACCACACTCACATTGAGCCTTCCCTTAGCAACCATTATTCCCTGGTATTGTTGTCTTATGATGCCATTGGCTATTATGGCAAAATTCAGATTTGGGTATAAAAGCTTATCTCCCCCTTTTTTTTTTTATTTTCATGGTGATCCCGTTTGCCCTACCCTTAAACAGCCGAGATCGACCAAAAAAATAAAATTTGTTTTTTATAAGATTTCGCCTATTTTTCATGCCAATGGCCATATATTTGGCCATTGGCATGCTTACTACATAAAATACATGCTTTCTTTCGAGCTGTCATGCCTCTGTTTTGTAATTTGCAAAAATGTATTTGGTTAATAATAGAATACATTTTTGCAGGTTACACTATTCCTGAACAGACATCTGCCTGCTTCCTGCATCATTAATTCACCTCATTTGCATGGTTTTCACCAGCAAATGAGGAAATTAGCATATGGCAATGGTGTCCATGTGGGAACAGTGTAGGGGCACTTGTTCACTTCTCAGGGATTTGATCCTGGATCACTTGCCAGCCATATTGCATGCAACAGCTGTTGCACTAGTCCTGCACTCCGTGCAGAGCTTGCTGAATCCAGGGGAGAGTCTTCTCTGCTTTCATGCATGCATTCACTCACACATGCAGAGAGAAACATAAAGACCCTCACACACATGCGCACACACACACACACACACACACACACACACACACACACACACTCTTTCGGTTTCCTTTATTTTTATTTTACACTAACTAAACAACAAAATCACTGCTTAGCAACTATAAAATAATGGCTCGATTGATCTCCCTTTCACTCACATGCATACATGCAACTAGACACACACACACACACACACACACACACACACACACACACACACACACACACACATACATACTTTTTCTTTTAATTTTCTTTCTTTTTATTTTTTTTACATTTTACATTCGCTAAACAGCAAAAATGCTGCTTAGTGGGCATAAAGTAATGGCGGACATTAGGTTTTTCTGTCCAAGCTTCACAGCGGCTTGATATGATGCTGTGAAGTTGTGGACTCGTGTTTCAGTGGGCATCATTTCTATATTAATACCCTGTTGGAGAACATTTGTTCTCCAATCAGGTTGTGATCTATAGATCGCCCATTCTCTAATTAATAATATGGTTATGCCTCATAAGCTCTATCAATGCCATCTGAGATTCCTTATCAATTTCTGGAGTAAAAGTGCTGGGCAGCATCCAGGAGCCAGACAATGCCGTTCATACTTCTTACAGTATAGTCTAAAATAGATGTACATAGGTGCAACAGAATGAAAAAGTTGCCACATCCAGTCACAGATATATATCAATGGCAGTAAACACCATCCTCACGTGATGGTTATATACCTGGTACAGCTGTGATAAGCCAGCATCCTGCCTGCACTATTCTGGGTATGGATCAAAGAAGCATTGTACATCAAACTAACTTTTAAATACATGCATCATTGGTTATATAACCCAGACATATGTATGATGTAGAATATAAAATCAGTTTTGTGCCTGCATTGTATTTGTGTATATCTTCCAAAAGTAATGCACATGTATTGTAGAAGACCAGCACAACATCAACAATGCACACACACACATACACACACACACACACACACACACACACACACACACACACACACACACACACACACACACATACACACACACACACATTAACATGGAAAAAAACACACACATGCCATCATAATACTGAGGCACATATAGTTTTAAATGCTGCATGATATAATGTAATGCATATGTTGCATAACTGCACAACACAATATGATATTGAGTGGGTACATCAGTTATACAGCACAATCAGACATGTATGCAGAGACTGGCCATTAAATTCCAGAAAAGGCCGCAGTCATCTGTAGGGATAAATAGCTATGACAGTGACCCTACGTGCAAGGGTCTGTTAATGATGGCATCCATTTTTATTACTAAGGGTATAAATGCATGTCAGTGTAACATCTGAAAATGTTAATGGGACAGAAATATAACAACCAAGCCACAATGAAAAGGACATAAAAAATAAAAAAGAAGAGTAATGCATACAGGCACATCTTCCCAATACCTGTTAATTAACATAATTAAGTCCATCCACAATGTGCACATCAATCATTGATAATATTCCCCGCCCCCACCAACAGGACACTTGAGGGAACATCATAACTGTGACCCTTGAAAGTTATATATACAACTTCAAAACCACACAGTGACAGCTTCAGACAATGTTCTGATGTCTTAGGATATCTATGCAGGCCACCCCCATGGCTGCTGTAGATGTGTGGTCTGTAGAATATATGGTGCCAACTCAGGTATAGATTATCTAGTATGGAGTTGTATCCACCATTCTCTATGATTCTCACATTGCAATCATGTTCTCCTTAATGACCTGAACAATGTCACCAGTGTTGTAAGCCTCAGACCAGTTTCCTGAGACAATCACACAGTGCTGAGACAATCACCCAATGCCACTCTGAACACTAAACTTACCTGAAAAGGTCATTGCATATACCACCTCAAAGATATGTCACATTATGCTACCACTTCAATGACTAATATTAGACAATACTGTCTGTTCACAAACAATGCTGTTCAAATTGTCTTTAAGGGTAACATAGCTCTGGATACAGTTTGTTGGGTCAAGTGCACCAAACAAAGGGTGGCATCCAGTTACTGCAACCCCTGGTTCATGGGCTCATCTTGCCCTAGTATGCTCCATGTGAATTCAGAAATGCAGTCCACTTTTGCAGTGAAATCTAAATCCATTCCAGGTCCAGCATATACAACCAACAGCACTCCATGAGTGAGTACATGTGAATGTCTGTGGTGGCAGAATTGGATTCATACAAATTAGATGCAACAGATACAGGAGAAGTGATTGTTTAATGTAGCATCTGTGCCCGATTTCTTTCATTCAAATAGGAAGGTTCTTCATCATCTCCTTCAACAGTGTGATAAAACTCACTGTCTTACCATGTCATCAGTACTCTCAGAGCCATCATGTATGCTGGAGTCACCTGATGCCTCAGAATTACCCTCTAATAACTGCTGCATATCAGCTTGGACATAATTTACTTTGTTTAACAAAAATCTGAAAAACTTGACCTGTAATATTTGCACTTTCCTTACACTATGCAACAAATCCTTCTTTTAGATGATTCTATATCCTCAATCCCAGATAAGGCAATTATTAGGAACACGTGTGCAAAGCTTATCGAACCTGCAACACAAACAGGTCTGCTAATGCTACAGTACTCTCCACATGCAATCCCATCACAAGCAGTAGCACCTAGGAGACAAACAAAAAATACCATGTTTATTTATTCTTTGTTGACAGATTAGTGGTATATTTTCATGGACGTCCAGAGGTGGCATCTCAACTAGAAAGGGTAACTTGGCCAGAGCATTAGAGAACTTCACCTACACTTTTCAAAAAGAGCCATGGGATCTTTTACATCCTCAAGTTAACATTTTATCCAAAGGACAATGCAATGGGGAGTACAACCCCTGAATGCTACACCTCAGGGTTAATGATCTAGTAAGAAATTCCCAGAGCTTTTTGTTTCACCAACACCAAAGTCAAGTGTACTACCTGTTACACCTTTGACACTGCTCTTATGTATTTCAACCAACCTGCCATAGTACACTGCATATATCATGCCCATATGACATGCATACTGATCTGATGGAATAACCCTAGGAGTATCTGTCACCTGTGTCTCAAATGTAGAAGCCCTTCACCTGCCAAGCAAGAAAACAGTTACAATAGTGAGTGGCTGTATCACATAAGATCATTACTGTAACTTTCTACTGTCAACATACAACTGCATTGAGGGGTAACCAGAAGTTCTTAATGCATGAGATTACACTGAAACTGGTGTTCCTACCATGCATGAGACACTAATCCATCATGAAACTGTCTGAAGTCCGATGGGAGCACAGCCATTGATGATCTGTGCAAAGAAATGTAGCTGGAGGTTACCCTTGTGATGTGAGCTATCTCTCAATAGCAGAGGTAGAAAAGTTATGGATTAAATGTTAACTGCATCTGTTGATACATTGTGTGCCACCTAAATGAAACTTCCTAGAAGGGCAACTTGCATTATTGCACCAGCTAGATAGAGCAGTGCATATCAGGAACACATCTTCAACAGTGGTCATCTCTGCAGGTGGACCCACTCTCAGCTGTCTGTCGGGTGGACAGGTACACCTGATATGTCCTTCTGTGTGCCATATCACAAATATCAATTAGTCTCACTGCCACTACAAACCCACACTCATAACACGAGAGCTCAGCAGTTCCCCAGATTGCAGGAGCTTGAGTACTTAAAAGTTCAGATAACAAGTACTACATTTTGCAAGCAATATGAGTAAATGCACCATTTTATTCAATATTTTTTTGCTGTGGAGGGTAAGGACCGTGGACCCTAGAACTTAATTATTCTCACTTTGAGGTTGCTGCATCTTGACAAAAGAGTGATTTCTGACAAGCAGTGTAATGCCTGACTCACTCTTTCTCTGGCAGTTGTGGGATCAGACAAACAATTGCAGTTAAATAAATAATGATCATTATAAGAATCAAGCTGTTAAGGCCAAGCACCTGTGTAATGAGCTCAGGTAGTCTGAGCAATGGATATGAAGCCATTAGCTTATGGTAACACTATGGCACTGACAGACAGCCTCCAGCTGTACTCAGGAGGGTTTGTATCAACTGAAATGCAGTTCCATATTCCTTTACCTCCAGAGTTGACAGGTCTAACCAGACTGTGCTCATGGGAATACTCTGTGAATAAGGTTTTCATTTCCCTAGGGAAACTGACTTAGAACCTTCTCTGTGTAGCTGACATCACACAGGGAATTGAGAAACACTAGGCAAAGTAACTGTCATAGACAATATTTTGTGAAATCACATTTTTATTACTTATTTATTTACATTTTGTTGACTGGGATAGTCAAATTGGATACATCCCCTTTTCAGAGGAGATGTAGTAAAAGGTTCTAGATACAGAGAACAGTTATGCATTATAGCTGGTTTACTCACACAAAACTATGCTAGCAATTATAACAGTGAAAGCAGGCATGAGTATTACATTTTATTTTGTAAGTACATTCTAATATTTAATCTGATTTTTTAATCCATATAATTTACTCTAGCAGAAAACAATTGAAAAGTTGTCAGAGAGGTCTGTTTTGAGGAATTGTTCTGGATAATAATGGATAAGACTGGATAGGGCCATTTTTTTTCAATGGTAAATTTCCATTGACCACAAATGTCCCTTTTAGGGGAAACCTGAAAACATTCTTTATAAGTAACTTGTTCGGTGTCTTTGCACAGGCAAATGGAAGCTGGGAGAATTAAACCATGGACTACTATTTTTATAGAGCCTGAGGGATACTCTGGTGTATAAGACAGTTACAGCAGAATTGCAACATCTTGCTATGTAATCTACTATGATTATCAGGAATCTATCAGTGGTCATTATGCTGAAAGATGCCATTTCTGTTTTGTGGCTGGGGCAGAATCATATTTTGTGTTTGTTATTAATGAAAAATCATTAGGTGTCTTGGATGTCAAAATCAAAACTCATCGTGATGGCTTTTCCAGGTGTAAGCAGTCTTGGTGTTGCACTTCAGCAGAGTTTTATTCAAATATTTCTATGTAATATACTGAAGAACTGTTTTGTCTGCTTTAGATGATGGATATGTGTGTATGTGTATGTGTGTGTGTGCGTGTGTGCGTGTGGGCGCGTGTGTATGTGTGTGTTTAAATTCTTTCATTTAGTTAGGATTTGTAATGTCCTGGTTGTTAAACAATTCACGAGATTCAGCAAGCTCTGCACAGCATGCAGGAATAGTGCAGGAGCTGCTGGAGGCAACACCGAGAGATCCAGGAACAAGTTCCTGGGATGTGCACGAGTGCTCCTGCACTATTCCTGCATGGAGACAACTCCTGTATGCAAATTACCCCATTTGCAGGTGAAAACCATGCAAATGAGGTGAATTTGTGATCCAGGAAGCTGGCAGCTGGCCGTACAGGACTAGTGTAATCTGCAGAAATGTATTCAGTTAGTAACCGAGTACATTTCAGCAAACTACAGAACGGAGCCATGACAGCTCCAAATAAAGAGTGTATATGATGTGTAAAGCATGCCAATGGCCATTGGCAATGAAAACAGATGCAAAAATAAAAAAAATATAACTTTTATTTTTTTGTCCAATTTCGGCTGTTTAAGCATAGGGCAGCGAGGTGCAAATGGGATTGGCTGGAAAATAAAAGTAAAACCTTGAAAAAAGTATTTTCTGCAAAATCTCAATTTTGCCATTATAGCCAATGGCAGGCAGAAGACAACAGGGCCAGTGAATAGTGGTTGCTAAGGGGGAAGGCTCAGTGTGGGACTTGTAACTAGACATTAGCATGCAATTCTATGCAAATGAGGGGAATGATACTAAATCACAGATTTCCCCTCATGGCTAGCCTGCACCCAACTGTGTAGGTGCAGGAAAGTCATGGTGCAAGCCTAAGAGTTAGCTGACATCATAAAGGTGTGTGGCAGGCATACTGTAAGCTTATTGGAGCTCTGTGGCTCGGGTTTGCCCTTAGATTAGCAGAGCTAAGGAAGGGGGTGTGACTGAAGCTGCCAAGCACACTTTACATTGCCTAAATGGGTGTGTGCACTTTGCACAGGGTTTTAAACAGAAAAAAAAAGTAAATCAGGAAATAGCAGCTCCATTCACATCTGAGCACTGGGTTTGCAAGGCACACCTTTGGGCTTAAACAGGAAGGCATTGGGAAGGGAAAAGAGCAATAGGAAGGTAATTAAGGAGAACTAGCATAGCTGGCAAGTGAAATGTATCAGAATCAGCCAATTACACAGGCAGCAGCCCAGCCCAGCACACTGCTATAAACTATGCAAACACCCTTCCCTCTGTTTTTCCCCACAAACTCTACACCACCGGTTTACACAAATGGGGGCATTTTACCTAATAAAAACAACAAAATGATAGAGGCTGCATTTGCTCTCATAAATCAACATGTGAAAGAGGCTGAGAGTGGTGAGGATGAGAATGCTGACGACCAGCCCACAGTGAGGAGAAGGAGAAGAATGTATAAGCCCAGGGTAACCTACCAGGGGCTACATGAGCTGGAGATAGTGGAGCACTATAAGGTGGACAGGTACCTCCTACAGAAAATTGTTGAGCTGTGCTGGCCCAGCCTCACACACAGAACCAACAGAATGGAATCCATCCCAGTGGATACCAAGGTATGTGTAGGCTTAAGAATACTAGCCACAGGTACCTTCCAAAGGCCAACTGGGGATATCATGAAGATCTCACAGGCATCAGCATCCAGGGTACTCCACCAGTTCCTGGATGCCATGTCAGCACATGCCAGTGAGCACATAAACCACAAGGGCTTCCCCTCCATCAACTGCCAGGTCATGTGCGATGCCCAGGGCATTATAATGAATGTGCATGCTGGCAGCCCTGGAAGCTATCACGACTCCCACATCTGGCATATGATGCAGCTGTACCTGAGATTTGCCAATGGGGACATTCCATATGGCCACCTAGTGGGGGATGCTGGTTACGCACTGCAGCCATGACTGATGACACCCATCAGAAATGCACACACACCGAACAAGAACTCCATAATTAGGCACAAGCACAGACCAGAATCATAATATAGAGTGTGTTTGGGATGCTCAAGTTATGGTTCCAGTGCCTGGACATATCCGGTGGAGCCTTGCAGTACTCACCAGCTACATGTACCCAAATTGTCATTGTATGTGCAATGCTACACAATATGATCCTGCGGAAACAGCTGCAGCAGGAACAGCATGGAACAGGGCCACACAGCCTCCCACCATTGCTAAGGCCTGCACAGGCACAAAGTGACTCAGAGGATGAACAACCTGAGCCTGCCCCAGTAGGCAGAAGGAGGCATGCCCAGTATGCCCAGGCCTTGGCAAAGAGGCAACACATAGCATATACACTTACATGGTAGGAACCCAGGGAATGACACCTCAGTCCAACTCGCACATACAGTAAAAAGGATGCCAAACATGACACTACATGTGCTTAACCATGTATAGGGAGTGTACTATGTGCATCCGACATAGTCAGCCCTCCAACAGCATCCTCAATACTGGCACAGCCACAAGGTAAGTCACACTCACTATAAATTGCTGAATGGATTAGTAAGTTCTGCTACCTGTATCTGTGGTATAGATGTGAGCATGTTTGGGAAATGGGTGGTTGAATGGGATGCCAGCAGATAGTAGACAACTATATTGACAGTATGAAATCCTTAACAAATACTGGTGTCAACATAGTAGGCAGTACTAGACAAGGGGACAAAACCCACTGCAGGACATGTGGTGGTCCAAATGTGTGTCCACAGGACACACACATGCATGTCAGTGAGGCTCACATACCCAACAACAGTCTCAGCCAGCAGGACAGGTGTAGACAAACACAAAAAAAGGCTGTGACAAGGCTTCTGATTGATGGTTATGGAGAACAGCCCCCCTCCAGACCTACACAGACAGACTACAACAGGTCAGGCAGTGGGATGTTAGTTCTGAAGGGTAACAAGTCTGAAACTGAAATGTAGGTCAATAAAACCTAAGAACTTTAGTACACTAATATGCCTCTGGTCTGCATGATAGGTCAGAATACAGAATGAAATGGAGTACCTGAAATACCAGTACAGTCATTGCAAATGTGTACAGTTGTCAGGTGTGCTCCCCCCCCCCAAATCCTATGTAGAAATGTAGTAACATGTATGTGTAGGTATAATGACAGTGGAGCACAGATTACCTGAGCTGGCCAAAGTAGCAGGATAGATTGTAGCACTTGTACAATATGCATGGCTGTGTGTGTTAGGTTGGTGTGCACTGTATATTGTGTGAAAGTGGTCAGCATGTAGGCATGGTGGGTTGTGTCCTGGTGGCTAATGGCCAGTACTGTTTATGAAATGGCCAAGTTCTCACAATTGCAGTGCCAAGCACAATGCATCCCAGCAAGAGACATTCCAGCTGTAATCCATACTAATTGTTTGGATGTAATATCTGTCACCATCTGGAAGATGGACATGGTACGAATGTGGGCCCAAACATGCAAACAGTACACAGGTGGAAGTACCCTAAACAGAGAGTGTATAATAGTTACTGTCAAATGGACACACTTTTAGAATTGTACATACAGGTTAGCAGCACATTAGTTGGCTGTGTAGTATGGAATACTGATGTCATCTGGCCAAGCACTGGCAGACCACAAAAGGTACAGGTATAAAGTACAGAGAAACTGCTTATGTCCCTGCACAAGTCAGCATAAGTGGAATGCCCAACGTATATCTATGAGTCAGCTGCAAGTAGCTTCCATAGCACTCATGCACTGAGCTCACCCCACCATCAGCCACAGGTAGCTCACAGGTCTTATCCCTGCTGTTGAGAATGAGTACAATATGACCCCCACCTCTGTATGGGAATAACCACAGAATGCAGCATGCTGAAGAGGTGTCCCATGCAGGTGTGTTCCTAGCTGTAAGCAGCAGCCTGCCAGCATCCACACCAATGGATCAATAAGGACAGAAACTATTGACATTAACACCTTGCACACCTACCCTGTCACCCCAGGGGAATATAGTGGCTTGCAGCCTTGGACTGTAGGAGTGACACAATGCACTGGCCTGCTACAGATGACCTGCATCACTACCAAATGCCCTACAGTCCTCTGTCAAAGGCCTGTGTCTCACCCGTACTGCCAATGTATGTTATCTCATGGACTCCCAAATATCAATGTAACATAGTCCACAGAACCCAAATGCAAGGCCATGTTGACAAATCCCAGTAGCATGTCCACCATGTCTCACTGCATGAACTGTGGACCAACCCTTAAATACTGCTGAGATGACATGATAACTATAGGGATCCTTATCAGATAATGTTTGCATAATGTTCGGAACAGGATAGAATAACAGTGGGAGGGGGTAGAAGCATGGACGTCATGGAGCGTGTGAAGTCTAAAACTCAGCTGTGTGCACATACTATCCCTGCCTGCAAACACAGGAATAGGTGGCTACAAACCTGCTTATAAACCACAATGTGAAGGGGTAATGACCAGAAATATATGCCCTGCCTCTGGGTAACCTGTGTGAAGCTGTACAGCTGTGAGTTATGGCCACAGCAGGATATGGCCATACTGTCACATCGATTGAGGTACAAGCATGGGGTCCCCAGTCACCACAGTACCAAGGCGCTGAACCATTTACACAGAACCATCAGCAAGTGTCTGCAGCTCCCCCTCCAGAATGGCATGATTGTGCAAGAATATGTAGGCTGCAGACCACAATACTGGACACAGCTTCATTCATCCTGTGTTCCCCAGGAAATTACTGCAAGCAGATATGTATACCTGTCAGTAGTTGATGACATAAACATTACAATGTAAAACAGTACATATGTCTGAATATCTCTGCTAACACCAAACCATGTAGCAGAAGCGGCACAGACACAATTACTTCCAGTAACCCACTATCCTTTGCCCATTGTGACCCCATATTGTCAACCGATCTACAGATTTCCTGCAGAAACAGGTTTCAAGCTGTAGGTATAGACCACAAAAGCCTGCATAGGAGTACAGCCTACCTGGAATGGATTCACATATTCACTACAAAAGGTCATACTGGGCATGCTCCCACACTTAATGAAGCCCATGACTGGCAACAACAGTTGACTATACATATCTGACAGTTGGAGATGTTTGTGCACACACTCCACATTGCACACCAGTCATGCTTTGCACACACATTGGATAGGAATACATACATATATCCAAGGAAAACACACTATAATAGGCCAAATTGTCACATACATAAATGTGTGGAAGAGAGTGACAGACAGTGACAAAGAGCTTCCCATCATAAGGCCTGTTATCAATCACTGTAGACATTTGCTTCTGGTTTCTCACAGCACTATAGTGTCTGTGGTGCTTGTGATAACTGTATAACATGACTGTACAAGTCAGTATTCATCTAGCAGTTGTATACACATGCCTGTTAAATGTAAACCTGTGTGTGACTGAGTGTTGTGTGTGTGCTTACAGATGAATGGTTTATGGCCCATTCACACACATTGCGCACCCCATTGCCCTACTTTGACAAGCCTGCTAATGTCATTCACCTTGAAATATACCTTTGGTGAAGGAGTAGCCCTATAAGCTCCATGGCACGTGCTATAACTGTGCAATTCTGTAGTAGTTAGGTAAGAGTTCTAATCCCAGACATGGAAACTGTGAGACTGTGTGTGTGTGTGTGTGTGTGTGTGTGTGTGTGTGTGTGTGTGTGTGTGTGTGTGTGTGTGTGTGTAGGGATACATTCTTTTGTGGCCATTCACAGTCACTACACTTTCCATTGCCCTACTTTGACAAACTTGCTGATGTCATTCACCTTGAAATACACCTTTGGAGAAAGAGTAACCCTTTAAGCTCCAGGGTGTGTGCTACAACTGCGTAATGCTATAGTGTGATGTACTAGTTAGGTTGGAGTTCTAATCGCAGACAAGGCAACTGTGAGACTGTGTGTGTGTGTGTGTGTGTGTGTGTGTGTGTGTGTGTGTGTGTGTGTGTGTGTGCGTGTGTGTGTTTGTCTGTGTAGGGATCAATGCTTTTGTGGCCATTCACAGTCACTACACCTTCCATTGACCCACTTTAGCAAGCCTGTGGATGTCATTCACCTTGAAATACACCTTTGGAGAAGGAGTAACCCTATAAGCTCCATGGTGCATGCTATAGCTACATAATGCTGTAGTGTGATGTACTGGTTAAGTAGTTTTAATCCCAGACATGGCAACTGTGAGAATCTGTGTGTGTGTGTGTGTGTGTGTGTGTGTGTGTGTGTGTGTGTTTGTCTGTCTGTGTAGGGATCAATGCTTTTTGTGGCCATTCACAGTCACTACACCTTCCATTGCCCTAATTTGGCAATCCTGCTGATGTCATTCACCTTGAAATACACCTTTGGAGAAGGGTAGCCCTATAAGCTCCATGGCGTGTGCTATAACTGCGTAATTCTACAGTATGATGTACTAGTTAGGTAGGATTTCTAATCCCAGGCATGACAACTGTGAAACTATGTGTGTGTGTGTTTGCTTGTCTGTGTAGGGATCCATTCACAGTCACTACACTTTCCATTGCCCTACTTTGGCAAGCCTGCTGATGTCTTTCACCTTGAAATACACCTTTGGGGAAGGAGTAGTTCTGTAAACTCTGTGGTGCGTGCTATAAATGTGTAATGCTGTAGTGTGATATACTAGTTAGGGAGGAGTTCTAATCCCAGACAAGGCAACTGTGAAACTCTGTGTGTGTGTGTGTGTGTGTGTGTGTGTGTGTGTGTGTGTGTGTGTGTGTGTGTGTTTGTTTGTTTGTCTGTGTATGGATCAATGGTTTTGAGGCCATTCACAGTCACTACACTTTCCATTGCCTTACTTTGGCAAGCCTGCTGATGTCATTCACCTTGAAATACACCTTTGGTGAAGGAGTAGCCCTGTAAGCTCTGTGGCATGTGCTATAACTATGTAATGCTGTAGTGTGATGCACTAGTTAGGTAGGAGTTTTCATCCCAGACATGGCAACTGTGAAACTGTGTGTGTGTGTGTGTGTGTGTGTGTGTGTGTGTGTGTGTGTGTGTGTGTGTGTGTGTGTGTGTGTGTGTGTGTGTGTGTGTTTGTGTATGGATTGATGCTTGTGAGGCCATTCACAGTCACTACACTTTCCATTGCCCTACTTTGGCAAGCCTGCTGATGTCATTCACCTTGAACTACACCTTTGGTGTAGGAGTAGCCCTGTAAGCTCTGTGGTGCATGGTATAACTGCATAATTCAATAGGGTGATATAGTTGTTAGGTAGGAGTTCTAATCCCAGACATGGGAACTGTGAGACTCTGTGTGTGTGTGTGTGTGTGTGTGTGTGTGTGTGTGTGTGTGTGTGTGTGTGTGCGTGTGTGCGTGTGTGTGCGTGTGTGTGTGTAAGTGTGTGTGTGTGTGTGTGTGTGTGTGTGCATGCATGTCTCATCAGTATCATGTGTGGAGATAGTTGTGATTGTGTAATAACAAGACTCATTGTGAGGCAAGTTTTGCATTTTTATTATATGGAGGACCTATTATATGTCACAATGTCCACCTTACAAGGACAAAAGATGTCAAACAGCAGAGAGGCTGGTGTAGACAATCCATACCCCTACATGTGACATTATGGATTGGGGAACTATATAGGCAGCCCTTGTATTACCCAGAGAACACTCTCCACCCATGTCTCATACACAAACACACTTGGGTAGGCAACAACCACTATGTTGGTAGTTCCCTGCATATTGCCCACAGAGAGCAACCATGGTGTGATTGCAGTGGACTACAGAGGACATGGCACCCTGTTTCATCCCTACAATAGGTAAATAATTGAATACAGTGGTCCTTTGCTATGTTATCCACTGGACGCCTGCAACAACTATAGAGTCAGCAAATGTAACCCACAATGGGAATACCATGCCTTATACACATGCCCTGTATGGACAGATGCCACTAACACCAGTGAATATCTGTATCATGCTGTCAATTTAAGTGCAGGATAACCTCAGTTCCATTGCCAGTTCTCACCACATGAGATCAGGAATGCCACATCAGATGATAAAAATCTGTCCACACAGCATGCCCCAGACACCCCAGGTTTTCTTCCACATGTCACAGAACATGCATGTGGGACATATGCACATCCCAGACACCATACATGTTATGGAATATAGAACACATACATGGCAAGCATTGCACAGCACTGGCCACCCACAATAGTAACCCAGATGACTGGATGGTGAATACAATACCCACATGTGTTGGCCAATCCAGGGACTACACCCCTGAGCCACACAGCAGACCATTAACATGTGGCCTGATGCCAAG
Source organism: Protopterus annectens (assembly GCF_019279795.1). NCBI lineage: Eukaryota > Metazoa > Chordata > Ceratodontiformes > Protopteridae > Protopterus > Protopterus annectens. The sequence continues at coordinate 1,094,867,738 of NC_056728.1, forward strand.
CTATACCCTTTGCCTAGCCTTGTACAGCCTTCTGGCATAGTCATCCACTACACACCTGTAAAGCAATAAACCCGTGCATGTCAGTACTGGCAAACCTGTGTCTGTGTGTGTGTATGGAGAGTAATGATTTGGAAGCCATTCATATTCACTACACTTCTCATTACCCTACTGAAGCATGCCTTTTGATGTCAGTCACCTTCACATACCCTTTGCCCATATATCAGCCTGATAACCTCTGTGGTGCATGTGAAACCTGAGTAATACTGTAGTGTAGCAAGCAAGTTGTTTAGGAAGTCAAATCCTGACCCTGTCAACTGTGATAATGTGTGTGAGTCCCTGAGAGAGTGTGGCTGTGTCATCCTTGACAACTGATTTTGTGGACAGGCACATGTACTACACCTACCTTATCCCTCCTTTATCACTGTTGATGATGTCACTCACCTTCAAATATACCTTTGGACAGCTCTCTAACATGTAAGCTCTGTGGCGCATGCAATAACTGCATAAAAATGTAATAGCAATTCATAGTAGGCAGAGGCTTGAAACTCCATACTGGTAAGTGTGTGACACAAGTATGTGTAGCTTTTATTATCCTACCCTTTCCTTTCTTACTTTGTCTCTGTCAGTCTCTCTCACTCTCTCTCTCTCTGGTAGATGTGGAGAAGTACATCTGCTTTGCCTAGGCAGCAGCTTGTGTTTTGTAAGTGATGCTCATGATCAGCTGATGGTCTGTGCACAAATTGCAGTCCCCCACTAGCTGACTGTATGTGGAATGGCTGTGGTAACATTCCCATAGCTAATTGCATGGAAACACACTTCTATAACTAGGAACATCATGTGGGTGTTGGCCCTTTCCATTCACTGTGAACAGGACTCCATGTCAATGTTTGGCAAACAGCACCACAGAGGGTAGTGGGATATACCTCTTACAACATACACTGTGGAGCCAGACCAACAAACAGGAGGGGGATGTTCCAGACATGAGTACAGAATGTAAGTTTTGCTCTTCTACATTTGACGTAATGTTGGTTTAACAGGGTTTGTGTGGATATAGCTGGTCTACATGATTTAATACCTGTCATGACAGTGTTATGTGGTTGAGGAAACCCCCAATCGTAAGGTTATCTGCAGACTGGCCAGTGCTTGGAGTCTTATGTGTGTTGTGTTACTCACAAATGACCTATCTTTAGAAATGCAGTAGCATAGTCTGAGGATTGCAGTCAGTACAAGGTGACAGCCATAAGGGTTACTGACTTCATATCCCTAAGAAAACATATGTCACAATAAACCCTGTTACACCAGTAAATGTATGAGGTTATCACAGCAACATGTCAATATTGGCCCTTTGTTTGTGCCTCCAGCCACAACTCCGTCAACCTTTGCACTATGTTATGCAGTAAGAGGTGCATATGTTCAGCACACCATTATTTATTGACATCATACCTGATAACAAGTCAGTGAAACATCAGACTGCTAGACATGTTATGTATATTAGGGGTTATATTTGAGGACAAAACCTGGACATTCTGTTGTAGTGTGTACAGTAGTGAGGTCTGTGTACTTATGGTGATTATCGACAGAGTGTGTATTGCATATATGTACCTTGGTCTGTGTACAGACTGTGGTAAATGTTATTGGTCTTGATCTTGTTCTATCTGATGTTGCATGCTGCTTCAGTGTATGGTACCCTATTGGCATACATGTTTGTACTGCCAAACCCACACATGTCCCATACCACAGTCAGGCATCAGAATGTACTGTGTATTGGCCCAGTATATGCAGGGTTAGTGTGTGAGTGGCACATATGAGGATAGTGTTGATCAGACAGTCCATATACTGTAATATTAAGCATGCTTACCATATGTGGCTGTGGCTGTGTTCAAATCGGTTGTGGGTATGCACTTTCACACAGGTGTCTGTTACTCCATGTTGTTACATGCCTGTATAGCCTGCTATATTTGCAGGTACATGTGTATTCCCCCATAAGACATGTAGGCCAGTGTTGTGGCAGTCTGCCTGTAGTTTGCACAGTGCTTTGTGACATGCCTAGCAGCTCAGTGTACTTACCCAGTGTGATGTTATGTCCAGATATTTGTCAGATGTACTGCTGCTGGGCCACCATAACTGTTGTGTATTTCTGACAAAGCAGTGGGATGCAGTACAGATGTATGTCACTAACTAGTGGGTAGTATGTGGGCTTGTGACCTCTGCTCCTCTGGTTATTATGTGTCAGGACAGACAGGAGTGTGTGAATGCATAAACTGTGTGAGCATATGTATTCCAGTATTTATGAGATATACCCATTTATATGGTTGTTAACATCTACTTTGTCAGGCTTGGTCCACACGTCTTGCACTAAGGGGTTCTCTGTATACTACTGGACTGACCAGAGTGTGTCAGACTGCCCACATTTATTTGTCATATCTCTGCTGTATTCCACAGGACCATTACTGAGATATCTGTGGTACTGTACTATGATGATCTTGGGATGTCTGTCAGTAATTGATGGCGTACATGTTAATATCAGATGTGACTTCCCACACACAACATTTCTGTTAAGACAACCACAGTTACAGTAGCAACAGTCTACATTTATACCTGCAATACTTACATGACATCCCCTTGCAGTAAGAGGTGGTGACTATTGGTGCTGAGGTATGGCTCCACAACATGTTCTGGACATATGTTAAACATATATGTGTATATATATATATACATATATATATATATATGTGTATATATATATATATATATATATATATATATATATATATATATACACACACACACACACACACACACACACACACACACACACACACACATATATATATATATATATATATATATATATATATATATATATATATATATATATATATATATATATATATATATATATATATATATATATATATATATATATATATATATATATATATATATATATATACACATAAATCTATATATATCTACATATATAGACATAAATATATATATATATATATATATATATATATATATATATATATATATATACATATATGATATAAATACACACACACACACACACACACACACACATATATATATATATATATATATATATATATATATATATATATATATATATACAGATAGATCTATATATGACCATATATATAACGCAATATACAGATGTATATAAATACATATATATGAATATATATATATATATATGTGCATGTACATGTACACACACACACACACATATATATATATATATATATATATATATATATATATATATATATATATATATATATCCATCTCCTTGTTATGTGTAAACATGACTGTTGTATATACCTTTAAATATACAATATTTATATTTAATAAAATTAATTTATATGTTATGTATAGATATTTATAAGAATCTTGGGGGTAGGTTGAAATGTATTTTTTATTTGTTTAATTGTGTAAGTTCATTGAGGTATAGGAGAAAATGTGAATGTGAATTGTTTTATTAAGAAAAAATGTTATTTAAAAATGTTATTTGGGAATTCACCCTGTGTTGGGTTAATGTATTTAATATAATCATGATATAATGTGTAAATGTGTATGTGTGGGGGGCACATGTTTGTATTCTAAGCTGCATAATATTCAAAGGAAACCATATCATTGTTTAATTGATTTAATTGTTTAATTAAATGAAGATGAATTAATGCTGAGATGGAATATAAGCAACTGCTTGGATCTTATGAAGGTATTCCATTGAAGGCCTGTGAGGCCGCAGTACCAGAATGTATTGAATAAAGAAAGAAAATTGGCAGCTACAGCAGTGCTCAGTGTATTTTTGTTTCAGGAGATTTCCTCTATTCCAGCCTTTTTGGAACTTGTGTGGTTTGGTGTTTGCGTCATGTCATTTGATGGAGCTTCTGCTAGTCCAGGTGTTTTGAGAACACAAACTGAAATGGGGAAGTTTAGATGTACAAAGATGTGAAAGGAGAGAGATAGTAAAATGTTTGAAAATGATCCATGGTCTGTGGGATGGACTGTTGAGTAGATGAAAGGTATGAGCAACTGGAAAATTGTTGAAGAAGGAGGTTGTCATTATATTATGATATTAAGTTGTTAAAAAAATATGTGGACATGAATTTAACTCCTCGAGGGTTAAGAGTTGACAGGCTTCCAGCATATGATTTTTCAGAGGAGGATAATCCAAATGTGACACCAGTGAATGATGGAAAACATAGCTTTATTCCAAAATTCAGACAAAATTTTCCACACAAGCAGGAAAAAACAGACAAAAACTGCAAAAACTGAAAATCATAGAGTTAAGCGCTTTCATTCCCCACTAGGGACTTCCTCAGAACTATTCAGTTGTTCCCAGCACTCTTATAGCATTACATTTAAAGTCACATGCCCTATATAACACCATAAATTTTAATTTCCTAAAAACAAATATAAAAAAAATATAAAATTTTAATACCTTAAGTCACACAACTAGCCCCCTATAAAATATATATACATATATTATGAATGTTGCATGTAATACAAAACCAGGTATTTAAAAACCATATATATTTTTCATTTTCAAATAACAACTAATGCTTACTGTTTCATTAATACCCAGATAACTAGTGGCATCCAGCATTAATTGCCACTTCATTTCACAAACTTCAAGAACCTCCCTAGGCATATTATCTTGTTCGTTAGCTTTTAATTGCTGTAAAATCAAAAACTTAAAAGCATGACTAGGAAACTCGACAATGTGTCTGCTAAGGGCATTGGAATCTTTTTGATGTCTTATATCCAATGTATGTTCATAGATCCTTGCCCTTAGCTTCCTACATGTTTCCCAACATAAAACACCACACATGAGGTACACTTTGCCAAATTAACAACATTATCACTTTGACAATTGAAGGACCCCCCAATGTGCAAGGCCTTGCCATTCAACATAAATTTGTCTGTAGTGGTAATGACCAAGAGGCATTGCGGACACATACCACATCTCAAATTCCCAGCCTTTTTAAAAAGTATATATTTTCTTCCTACCCTTACCAACCTGTTACATAATAGTCTTCAAACACCTATCCCTTCTAAAGGTACATTTTGTTTTTTTACAATTATTAAACAGCTTTACTACATTCCTATCCAAGGATAATAAACCCCAGTTTTTCTCCAAACGTTTGCAAATCGATGGTGCATCTTTGTTGAATGTTGTAATAAAATTTTATCCAATAGAAAAGTTATTCTTTCTATCTCTTGGATGGTTTGTCACAACACAATTATGAACACTACGACCCAAAATGGGTACAAACCAAGCATTTTGCCTCTTCCTAAAAACTCCCCCCTTTACATTATCCAAAAGTCATGGGGATAACCCCTATGCTCAAACATGTTTTGGATAAAACCCACTTCTTGGATAAAATCACTTTCCAAAGATGTCATTCGTACCAATTGCCCCTTAACTATAGATCTTTTCTGAAAAGTGGGGTGGCAGCTATTAAACTCTAAATAAGAATTTGAAAAGGTTGGTTTCCTAAAAATCTTTGAAATCAATTGTTTACCAACTCTATCTACCCTGATTTCCACATCCAAGTAGGTAATAAGGGTGTCATTGAATGCATAAGTAAATTTGAAACAATCAACAGTATTGTTAATAAAAACAAAAAATTCCATTAAAATATCTTCAGTGCTATTCCAAATCATAAAAATGTCATCCAAAAATCTTGGAAAATATTTTATAAATTGTATATATTTTGATTTAAACATATATTGATCTTCCCAGAATGACATCACATAATTTGCATATATCGGGGCACACACCGCACCCATGGCAACATCTTTTACTTGACAATAATATTGACCCACAAATTTTATAAAATTATTTCTCAAAACCATTTCCATAAGGATTATATAGGCATTAATGTTGTCTTGATCATACAAGCTTGTTACTTGTAACTATGTTTCTAACCATTTTAGGCCATCATCCTGAGGTATAATTGAAAAAAAATTGCACACATCAGTAGTGACTAAAATCATATTTTCATCAAATAATAACCCATTTAGATTTTCTAGAAACTCCCATGAGTCTTTACATATGTATTTAAAATGTTGCAATCCTCTTTTTAGATGATGGTCTAGTTATTTGCCTATAAAATAAGTTTTACCTCTTTTTGCATCGACTATAGGCCTAAATTTTAAATCCTTAAGCCCCTTATGAATTTTGGGCAAACCAAAAATGATAGCTATAACAGGAAACTCATTTTCATGTATTTATATGAATCCAAATCGATTTACCCTTCCAATAATATATCATCCAAAGCAATGTCCAATCTACTATGTGCAATATTAATTTCATTAATTGAAACCTCTTTATAGGTATCACTCATAAGAAGCATATTCATATAATCAGAATAATCCACACAATCCATGACCACAAGCCCATTACCCTTGTCAGGTTTTATATAACGCACTTCACCATCTGCCATAATGTCATTCAACAACTTTTTTCCTTTGTCAGTTAAATTATCACCCATACCACAGCAATTATTCTTATAAATTTCCCTTACATCCATTTCACAGGCTTTTTAAAAAAATAATAATATTGCATAAGGGAGGATTAAAAATGCTAGATCTAGTTAACCTTGAACTATTAAAAACATTTATGAAGCTAAGGGCAAGGATCTATGAACATACATTGGATATAAGACATCAAAAAGATTCCAATGCCCTTAGCAGACACATTGTCGAGTTTCCTAGTCATGCTTTTAAGTTTTTGATTTTACAGCAATTAAAAACTAACGAACAAGGTAATATGCCTGGGGAGGTTCTTGAAGTTTGTGAAATGAAGTGACAATTAATGCTGGATGCCACTAGTTACCCGAGTATTAATGAAACAGTAAGCATTAGTTGTTATTTGAAAATGAAAAATATATATGGTTTTTAAATACCTGGTTTTGTATTACATGCAAGATTCATAATATATATATATATATTTTATAGGAGGCTAGTTGTGTGACTTAAGGTATGAAAATTTTATATTTTTTATATTTGTTTTTAGGAAATTAAAATTTATGGTGTTATGTAGGGCATGTGCCTTTAAATGTAATGCTATAAGAATGCTGGGAACAACTATTTGAATAGTTCTGAGGAAGTCCCTAGTGGGGGATGAAAGCGCTTAACTCTATGATTTTCAGTTTTTGCAGTTTTTGTCTGTTTTTTTCCTGCTTGTGTGGAACATTTTGTCTGAATTTTGGAATAAAGCACTGTTTTTCATCGTTAACTGGTGTCACATTTGGATTATCTAGTTGGTGCTGTTCGAGTTGCCAGTTTTCAGAGGAGGAACTTGACCTCCTGGTAAAATGGAAATCTGTCTCTTTAGCTTGTACTACTAACTGGCTAAAGATTCTCATTAAGAGAAATACTCGTGCCCACGAGAAAGTGCGGAAAAATATCATTCAATTGCAAGAGACATTAATTAATGACACATCTGAGGCCAATTATTCCAGTAAATTACTTGAAATAAAATCTGGCATTGCCAAAAATAGAAATAGATGTGGTCGCTTGAAAAAAAAAAAAAATTATCGCATGATATCGCTGATTATAGCAGCGGTATAATTTTTTTCTTGGCAACACAAAAGAAAAAGAGGGCATTCAAGGTAAACAAGCTTCAGAAGAGGAAGATCTCATTCTGGTCCGTTCTCGTGAGAGACGTCAGTATCATCTGGTGAACTAGCATCCAATGGTTGGAAGAATGTGTCCTTTGAGAATGTCAGTAGAGTGTTTGAAGGAGCAGCATCTACAGATGATGGCGAGGTTGCGGAAGACCAGAACCGGGTGAAACGAAGAGGAAGAAGGTTCCAGGGAAAGGGGAGAAGGAATTAAACTATCAAGCGGGACAGTTTAAGGTATGTTCCATTCAGTCAGTTGATAGTTCTCTCCCGGAGAACCTAGAACTGAATTTGTTACCGCAGAGGGTGAATAATTGTGATTTTAATTTTGACCTTCCCCTGACTTGTTCGATATCTGAACATGATGTTCTTTCGAGTACGTTTGTTCTGAGAGATATGATAGGGAATGAAATAGGTAAAGCCAAAAAAAGTTTGGACATTGTGAATCTCTCTGATTTGGTGTTATCTGAGGCAATGACAAGTGTCTTGCTTAAAGGCATGAAATATGTGCCAACTTTTTTTCCTTCACTAGTTGAAGTTGTTAATGAAATCAAAGTGTTCTGTAGAAAGTTGAATTTGAGGGAGTTTTTGGCACCAAGAAACAACATAGTCTACAGGAAAATAAAGCAAGTTTCTTGATTGATTCTGATATTGACATCATGGAAGATTCTTTGTTGGACATTACTTTACATGATAATTCATTTGTTTTTGGGATTTTGAGAATGAAAGTGTGGAAGATGAATGTGAGAGAAATAGTTCAACTAATGTTGTTTTTTCAACTGGGTATGGTAAATTAAAAATACCTAAGGTGCCTTATGTCAGTTCTTTTGTACTGCCAAAGAATATAAATGCAATCTGTCTTTGAATGTGCATTGGTTAAACAGATTGAATTTGCATACTGTAATTTTATGTCAAGCTGTAAATCATGGAATTTGAGTAGAGAGCAATGGTTAGCCTTAAAACAGTTATGTGCTGTTACTACCCAATATGAATTCACACAGGCGGATAAGGGTGGAAATTGGGTGATTTTAAACAGAAGTGACTGCAGTAATATGGCTTTGGAATTGTTGTCAGATGACAAAGTTTATAAAAAATTACCTGGTAATCCAGTAAAAGAGTTCAATGGGAGGCTGTTGGAGTTATTAGAAAGGGGAGAAATACTGGGTTTCTTTGTTCATGGGGATGTTAAAAAGTTGTAATTGAAACATCCAAAAGATGCCAGTTTTTTTTGTTATTCCGAAAATTCAAAAGTCAATGACTAAACCCTCTGGTAGACCGATAGTCTCAAGGGTGAGCTCTTTTTTTACAAAATATAGGCATCTTTTTGGATTCCTAGTTAAAGGTCTAGCTCCCTAGAGTACAATCATATGTTAAAAATACCTCTCATGTGTTGGAAGATATAAAGAAGATCCAGTGAAACCTAAACCTTTATCTTGGCTGCGTGGATGTTAAGTCTCTGTGCATCAACATCAATATCAAGATGGGCCTAGAAGCAGTAGTTATAATGTTGGGTGAGGGTCATAAACCACTTATATTTGTTAGTTATTAGAATTTGCTTTGATGCAGAATTATTTTGTTTTTGAAAATGATTATTATTTGCAATTGGAAGGAACTGCAATGGGGGCAGCTTTTGTCCCTTCACATGCAGTTTTATTTATGGCACATTTTGAAAATATGTTTGTGTATGTTACAGATTTCTTTAAGGAAAATGTGATCATGTTCAAAAGGTTCATTGATGATTTGATTTTTCTGTGTAGGGGGAGATTAATGAGTTTGATCAATTTATGGAATTACTTGGTCAAAACACATATGGCTTGGAATTTACCTATAGAACTAGTAGGAACAAAATGCAATTTTTGGATGCTGAATTTTATGTAGATGAAAGAGGTGTTTTGCAATACAAACTATACCATAAGGAAACAGCTGTGGATAGCTTCTTGGAAGCTGGAAGTGCTCATCCTAGTCATTTGATAAAATCCCTTCCTTATGGTGAGTTTAGGAGAATAATGACCAATGCCTCTGATAAAAAAATGCTGGAGAGGGAATTTGATCTAGTTAAGAAGAGGTTATTAAGGCGAGGGTATAGCATGAAATATATAAGTGAAGCATTAAATAAACTGAAGGGAAATATGAGTTATAAAAGAAAAAGTAGTTTTTCTACTCAACATGAAAGTTTATTAGGAAAAATGAAATGGAAAAGGTAAGTGTAGAACCCCTTTTCTTAGTGAACAAATTCTCTCCCCTTTCTGAGGCATTTAGGGGGTTAGTGAATGATCTTTGGCCAGTTGTATGTAGGGATGAAGTAGTGGGGAAGCTATTTCCAGAGATGGTTACCTTTTCATATGGTAGATTTAATAATCTAAAAGAGTTGTTAAGAACAAGAAACGAGGTAGATATAGTAGAAAGAAAGGGAGTATTTCCATGTGGGGTCTGCAAAGTGTATGATAAATTAAAAAATATTGATGGTTGGATGATAAATGGAAAAAAGTTTTTGGTTACAAATGAATTTAGTTGTAATGCATGTTGTGTAGTTGACATCATTGGATGTGGATGTACACCTTGTAAATGGTATGTGGGCCAAACAAAAAGAAAGGTGAAATATTGGAGCTCTTGGGTGATGTAAGAAATAAGAGAATGGATAGCCCAGTGGCACAACATTTTTGCGACATACATGGGGGTAGTGTAGATAATTTTTTCTTTAGTGTATTAGCAAAACCCTTTGAAGAACAAACGATATGGGGTGATGAGTTCAAAAGAAAATTGATCAAATTGGAAACAAAATTAATAGTATATTTAGGCACTTATATCCTAGGGGTCTCAATCTGGATATTGATTGGGGCATCTAAATGTTAAGTCTAATGGAGTCTGGTTAGTTCATTTCAGAATGAATGCATTGGGTTTAATATATATATATATATATATATATATATATATATATATATATATATATATATAAATATATATATATATATATATATATATATATATATAAAAGAATTAAAAAATCATTGGATGAATAAATGAAGTTGATTAATTTAATATTAAAAGTAAATTAGTGTAAGGATGAAAAAATAGTAAAAATATAAAAAACTAAAATTTTATATTTAATAAAATTAATTTATATGTTATGTATAGATATTTATAATTGAATCTTGGGGACAGGTTGAAATGTATTTTTATGTGTTTAATTGTGTAAGTTTATTGAGGTATAATAGAAAATGTGAATGTGAATTGTTTTATTAAGAAAAAATGTTATTTAAAAATGTTATTTGGGAATTCACCCTGTGCTGGGTTAATGTATTTAATATAATCATGATATAATGTGTAAGTATGTATATGTGTGGAGGGCACATGTTTGGATTCTAAGCTGCATAATATTCAAAGGAAAGCATATAATTGTTTAATTGATTTAATTGTTTAATTAAATGAAGATGAATTAATGCTGAGAGGGAATACAAATAGCTGCTTGGATCTTATGAAGGTATTCCATTGAAGGCCTGTGAGGCCGAGGTACCAGAATGTATTGAATAAAGAAAGAAAATTGGCAGCTACAGCAGTGCTCTGTGTTTTTTTGTTTGAGGAGAATTCCTGTATTCCAGCCTTTTTGGAACTTATGTGGTTTGGTGTTTGCATCATGTTGTATATACCTTCCCAGATGTATCACACCATATTTATCTGATATGTGTATATTTAGATATAGCAGCATATATGATTCAACAGTAATATCACTAACAAGTACTATGCTATTGTAGAAGACATAGCAGTTGTTCAATACTATTCAGCATGTGTACTGACAGATATATATTAGAAAAACAACAACTGTTTTCACAGCTATGATGGCTTAGTGGTTAACTGCTGTGACTGTAGTGTATAGGATCCTGGGATCAAGACCTGCAAGGGCTGGTTATTTTGTTGCTGGGAAGAAAAAGGGCTGTTGGATACAGAGTGGTTAAAGCAGTTTTGAGCAGCTTTAAGCAGGTTTGCACAGGTTTGTGTGATGGTAAGCACTGCTAACGTATGGTTAAACATACAGGGACTTACACCGTGTAGGCTTTGCTTACCAGTGCACAAATCTACTTAGCATTTATATTGCAGCAATGCTGAAGCCTGCTAAGCTTGGGTCATCCCTGGTAACCAGTGCTTCCATTCTACTTTGATAAAATAGCATGGTAATGACATATTTAATAAGTGTATTTAATGCCATGTACATAACATGCATCTATGTGCTATCATTATAGTAGCAAGGGGTGTGAGTCTACTGTCTGGGACACCTGAGTATATATGGCTTGCACAACACTCTTTTCCATTTGAATGTGATACATATATGGGTAGTATCCCAGGTTATCTGTAGTCACACTGGCATGTAGTGTATCATTACAGTACTACTGTTGACAGTGCTTTCCCATATAAGAGTAGATTGCAGAATGTAGTACTGGAACGAAACACCCCTGCATGCAAAGATGGACTATTTGTCCTCACTATTGTGTTCATGGCATGTGATCTGTGTCTCATTAAATATTTCCTACTGGATATTGATCTGACATGTGGAAAAATAACTGTAGACTACTGTGTGTATAGCACATCAGTGAGGGGTGTTGTCATGTAGTAATAGCATACATATCAGTGTCAAACATCTATCTGTCAACACATTCATCAGAATGCATAGCTAGTTGGCTAGCTGATGTCTGTCTGTCCTCTGTACAGATGTGCAGATGTCGGGTATCCATCTTGGCTACTTACAGGCAATCTGTGCTTGACTGACACTGACATGTCTACCCAGCTGTGTTATGAATGCCACAGCTAGGAATCCACACCCTGTATGTATCACACACCATGGATGCCTCAACTACACTACCACAGTCAACAGAACATGCTTGGGTACAGGTCTCCAAGACAGACACTGACCATGTTATGTAATACATGTTGCATACATGTCAAGTGGAGCACCTCACTGGCCCTCTGCAAGAGGCAACCAGATGATTGGCTGTTGCATGTAACTCTCACCCTGAGGATCACTCCTGTGGTATCTGTTGATAGATGGCCTGCTGGCACATGGCAGGTGGCATGATACCACTGTTCACACATCCCCTATACTTCCCATCTCTCCATGGACAATAGCCTGTTACACACCTATGAACACTTGCTCCGATGGACCCCAGTACTGACAAATGTGTACATGTCCATTACTGAGAATATCAGTGTCTGTGTGTTTTTAGACCTGTAGGTGAGAACACCCTCAGGCCCTTCACACCAACCGCACCACCCATTGACATAGTTAGATGTAGCTGCTGCTGAACCGGACATTACATGTACCTTGTTACACTCTTCGCTCTAAGGGCTACCTGGGGCCTGTAGTCCTAGCACAACACTGCTGTACAAATGGGTTGATAGGCATGGGATACCCACTGAGTTCTGGTAAGTGTGTGTATGTGTGCACGTGTATATATTTGTAGGGTACAGCATTCTGAGGCCACATTCACCTAATACAATATGCCTTGCCACATTAGGGCTAGTGATGTTGCTGACCATAGGAGAGCCATGACAATGCATCTCCCTACTATCCCTGTGGCATGTGCAGTAGATGCATATCCCTGTTGTAGCACTCTTGGGATACACAAGGTGTTGCATTGCAGTCCTGGTCCATGTGTGATGGTGGGTATGTCAGAGTGTTATCATGGGTGTCAGTGCATACAATATCCACTGTGGGGTGTGGGTGCTGGGTATGCTGTCCTTACACCATGGTACCCCACTGTATGGGAGCCACTGTCACCATCAACCATACAAGTAACTGATAACACTATCCAGCCCAGTTATGCATGTGCTGTGTGCAACTTATCTGTAGCAAAATGGACACACTGACAAGGAAGCTAGCACTGATAAGCCCAGGTCTCTCAGATGTGTGTCTGACTGTGATGTGTTTGTCAATGTGTATATGACAGTATGTCACACTATGTACTGTCCACAAACAACCAGTACATCCCCCATTACCATAATGTACAGGACTGGGGATGTTCTATAACATGTAACCTGGAACACACCTCATCCTAAATGTTGTGTGGTATGTGCAAGTAAGGCCACAGACATCAGTAGCACTACATACCTAGGAAGGGGTTCTAATCCCAGTGTTGCCAAGTAAGTGAGTGTGTGTGTATGTGATGGAATATACTTCTGTTTGCAAAATATACATGTCCCAGGAGGTCATCTGTCTGAGAACTGCCTGGCATATGCTAACATTTCACAGGTATCATCCTGTGGAAATACATTCCATCATAACTAGTGGTAGATGTGTAAATGCCCTTTTCCCCACTGTATAGGTGTACAGTGATACTGGGGTTTGTATATATAGCTGGGTGTGGCTCTTGTGGACACAGCCACCATCATTGCAGTTACTGTTGAGTGTATCCCCCCGCTTAGCTGGATGTAATACTTTACAGTTCATGTTAGCAGGTTAAGTAGTTGTCTATCACACTATCTGCAGTTCTACAGCACCTCTCTCCCTCCAAAGGGTAGGGCTGTGCCACCCACATCAGCACACCTATGTTTACTGAGTTGAGGATTGCACTACATTGGGGAGGGAGACATATAACCTATTCACTGCCAGTACCATCGTCAATGACATTAAACTAGCAGACTGCTTATTTCCCAATGTGTTGTTGTGCCTATTCTGTCTTGGTGGAATTACATAGGCTACAATGGGTTCCTTGCAAATGTACATAAATTCATGTGTACAGTATTCTCTGTGTATTGCATCAACACCAAAGCCTCTGTGTGTGTTATACACAAACATGTGGTGTGTACCACCCAGTACACTTACCATTGAGGGCTGCTGACATCAACCACCATGCACTCACCTGTATACACCACCTCCAGACCTATCAGCCATGTGGCACATGCAGTAACTGTTATACAGATCTGTGAAATGTGTTCACCTGTACCCAGGATATGGCACAGCCAAGGTGTCAGCACAGTGCCATACCCCTTTTAGGATACAAAAGCACACCATCCTCCTGCTGACACATAGATACCTACAACACAAACAGAATATATTATGGAGACCACAATCACTCAGTGTTAAAAACAGCTATAATGCATTATGGGTGGACAGCTACACATCCTGACATGTAAGCATTAAAGTTACTGCTGACAACATGTTACACAGCGTTATATTGGTACACAGTAGTGCAGTCACTCTGTGCATCAGAACCATATTAGCCTGTCCCTGCATCGATGTTATAGATGACAGGAATGTGGCACTGGTATTATCATATGCACAGGGTGTGATGTTGGTTTGTCAGTGACCTAGGCTGAGTCATACGTTTGACACCTTGTGTGTGAGTGAGGGGGTTTAATTATTAATTTAGCCATGGTGATGTGGTGTGTGTAGTTATGGGGTTGCCCTAGTTGTGTTTGTATTGTGTGTGAGTATGCATGCACACAGTACTGCCATGTGGCTGCCCTATACAGGTGTTTGTTGGACAGCTGCAGACTGCAGCTGGCAGAGTGTGCAGTTCACCGCCTCCGGTCATGGACACGAGAACTGCGCCTGCCAGGGGTTCCACAGGCACCACCAGGTGCAAGCCACGATATGGTACTCTCCCCTGATGATGACATATGTGCGCTGGATCCAGGTCCCTCCTGGGATGGGCCAGGGCCACGTGCACATGGCCTGCTGTGGTGTGGTGTGGACATTGCCCCCTGAAGTGCTGGGACTGGTACTGCCACTACAGGTGTGGCTCTATGTTCTGGCACATCCACGTCGACCTCCAGCTGTTGGTGTTGCTGGCCTACATCCATGTGGCTTTTCACCACACCCACCATATGATCGAGCACGGACATTCCATGGTTGAGGAATCCCATCATCTCACCCAACCATTTATCCATGACTTCTGAAAAATAAAGGAGGGCACCTGCAAGATCACGGATGTTGTCAGTAACAGCTGAATGAGTAGTCCTCTGCAGCCTCAGATCCTGTCTGGTGTACCATTCCATACATGCCTACACCTCCATGATGGCCTAAAACATGTGTCTGGTGGTACCAGATGTGGCACTTCTGCCAGGGGCACAATAACCAGCAGTCCTCCAATGAGCACACCTGTACATCTGCCTATGTGGTACCCTGCTGGACATCTGGCTATGGCTGCTGTGTTCAGACACACGTGCCATAGATACTACACTATCCTGTCCCATGCCACCAACCGTCAACTGCCCCTCAGCTATGGCCACTGGTGATGGGGCATGTATAGGCATTGTGACTTTGTGCGGGGATGGGATGGATAGCAATGGGATTTCAAATGATGGCGCAGCTTCAGACCCTGACAACCCAGCCTGTGCCTCAAAACAGCTGCCATAATTTTCAGTGTCTGTATGGACACCAATATCAGATTGCCTGCAGGAGGGACCCTGAGCCACCTCGCCACCTGCAAGTGGAAAACAAGAAATGCACTTTAAGACCTGTAAGTCATTGCATAACAGTACACACACACACACACACACACACACACACACACACACACACACACACACACACACACACACACACACACACACACACAAACACACACCCTGACATTCCACCATACTACTTACATATCCCTGAGTTTATAGAATGTCCCTAGTTTTTTTCTCTTAAGTTCTTATTGGAGTTGTTTTTTCATAGACTCCCTGATGTCATCCAGTGTTCACCCTGGTTTTGTCCAGATGCCTTGAGCATGGCACACATATGTTATGGGCTACTACAGTCACTCAATAACGTCACGCACTGGAGTGTCATACATAACTATTGTTCAGTAGATGCAAGGTCTGTTGCTCTATTAACATTTTATGTGGACTACAGTAATATTTAGAATCACTCTCTGGTGTTGTCTAGTAATTCCCCAATGCATGTTTAGTGCTGCATATGTGGGTATTCCTTCACCTTTCTGTTGATTGCAATTAAAACAGTATCTCCGGTGTCTAGTTGCATGTTTCATGCTGCAGACTTTATTATACTATCAGCTGTCCTGAGATAATATGATAGAAATGTATTCCTGGTGTCTCATGTGTCTGTCCATGTACTGCATGATTTCAAAGGGAAGTTGAGAGGTATGAACAACCCCACATTCACACATGTGCATACAAGGACACACACACACATACACACATGCATTCTACATACATCAACCCCCCTCCACTCCACCAGATAGCACTTACAGACAAATTAACCCCCCCCACACACACACACACACATACACACGCACACTTATAGGTGAGGTTGCACAAAGATATTACACACAGACCTCTCATTACCCATCTGTCAACATGCATGACATATGGCACTCAACAACATGCAGTGCAGCTATAGTCAATTCCTGCTAGCAACATTATACATCTCTGTGATGCATGGGTTGTGTTAGTAGGTGATGCCCCTTCACCTGGAACACACTGCACCCATGTACACAGTATTGCTGTGCACCTGTTCGGCACCCTGGCATGTACTGTGCACCATACCTCACAGGTGTACACACCATTGCTGAATGTGTATATGTGTGTCAGGTATGTTTGCTCTGCTGCTTCTATGTGTTTGGCTGACACATACTTGGGATGATATGTGGACAGATGTCATTTGTGAATGCCTGATGTCTGATTTACAGATCTCATCATCAGCAATGCATGTATGGCCAATAAAATACAATTACACTGACAACCTTCAAACCTTACCATGGCTATGGGGAGTGTACACACCCTTATTGATATGGTGCCCTCTTCCTTGATATGCCATGGGGCCACATTACTGCATATAATAACATTACATGAACCTGATATGTGACATATGACCTGTGAAACCAAATGCAGTGTCAAACAAATGCGTTAGGTGTGAAGATGCTGACTGAGATGCATATAATTTGTGGGTGGATATGTGTGCACGCCCTTATCATGATGGTTTGTTGCACATACTGTTATGTGAACTACAGCAGTCACTATTCCTGGCAGGGGTATACTAGCTTGGGCCATCTGAATTTGCCAGTATTTGGTCACTCAGCCCTACAAATGTCCCCCAACTCTGCATGATTGCATGGTCAACTCATGTGCACAATCCCTTGGAGGTCACACAGTGCCATCACTATTGCTGTGGAGTCAGGGTTATGTCTGCCACAGTTCCTGACCTTGACTGTGTACAGATACAGCCATTTGTAGCATCCTTTGGATCTCTACTTCAGTGCATGGCCCTCTGCCTTTTTGCAGATGCTTGACAACTATGGCCTGCACGTGTGTCATTTTGCAGTGTCCCAAACACTGAACACCATGTGCAGCGGCTTAGTCCCTGATAATGAATGGAAAACATACAGGTGTACGCTGTCACTGGCAAGGTACAGATGGAGATGGTGGGCCTGAGGTGGGGTGAGGTGTCGGTTGTGCAGCACATGTATCTTACTTGATACTGTCTGTAGGTTTCCAGTGTGGTCTTGGTACACCAGTGCACATTGCAATGCATACCTTTTGGGGACCTTTTTCTGTTATGCATATGCTACCTGTAGAGAGGCCTGGCTGATATTTCCTGTGGTACAACTGTCCCATCTGATTACCCTAACGCATGGGCCACACATATGCAGAGATCAGACAATTGCCAACACAGGTACTGCACAGCCAGTATTTTCTAGACATTCCTGCAACTGCCTCAGTGTTGTGGCATGTTACTAGGCAGCCTGCACGACCAGTTTGCAACATGTGTTGTCATCTGTCTTGGATGGCCATCTGTCTATTTTCTACATTAATCCTTTCCCATACATCCTCTCCACATACATGACTGTTTGCCATAGTATATGCAATGGTGAGGTAAGGCTACATGTCCAACTCCTGGGTGCTACCTGTTGGGTATGGCATCCAGTCCATGGCTTGTAAGATGTGTGCAAGCCATGGCTGCCTCTGTTGCAGGTAAGTAGGCACATTTGATGGCCAAACATCTTGGACAGCAGACCATTTATTGGTGTGACATTGAGGACCTGTACTTGCTGGAAGGTCCATATTCATGAAGAATGCATTCTGTCAGTACCTCAAAAGCTGCTTCCACAATATGTTATCTGGAGTTTATGCAGACATATGCTTCCAGTGTTTGTGAAGGTATGTATTCTCCATATTTGCTGTCCTAACATAGGATTCCATATTGCACATTCATTGCTCATGTTAGGACCACATTGTAGGTTGTAAGGGTTGTGAAATGCAGCATTGTGATATGCCGTAGTGTAGATCTGTAACAGTTGCCATTGTAATAGTGGTATATACACTGGTGTAGCACTGTATAAGGGTGATGTTTCAGACATGTCCCTACTGTAGGCCATTTGTTTCACCATTATGTTCATCTCTGTGCACACATCTTGCAATGACAGGTTGTTAGTTATATTGCAGGAGTCTTACATACCCTTCAGATACACCACCATGGTGACCACTGTGATCCAGTGCCATTAACAGCAACAATACGTGAGCATGTACAGCATGCATTATGGGTAGGTGTGTTAAATGTGTGCATGGAATATGCCATGGCCATAGCATGACCGGTGTATTGTTAAACCTGAACAAACACCATACTCACCAGCTACAGGCTGCTACCCTGAAGGTATACCAGATGGACCTACATAATTGTGTGAAAGATGTGATGTCAGTAGCCATAACAGTGGCACTGGTGCAGTGTGGGTGCAGCATTACAGTACATAAAAAGTACAAACCCACAGTACTACAGATTATGCACATCTGTTTATTACTACAGCACAGCAAAAGACTATATATATTTAATCTCACATATGCATGATCTAACTCTACAGATGCAGATGGATATGCAACAGTGGTCTACTAATGTGCCCTGTGGCCTTACCTGCATGCTCCTCTGCCATTGTGTGGGTAGCACCCACTTCCACTATGCTGTCCAACAGTTGTTTTGTATGCCGGCAGGCAGGTGCCCTGAGGCTGGCGAGGAGCTCTTCAACATGTATCAGGGGGAGCTGGATGGCATGAACCTCCCCCCCGGTTTCAAGCTGGTCTCCCCTCACTGCAGCAGCACATCGACGGGCATGGCGGAGTAGATCAGTGCATCGATGTCAGATCTGCTCATAACTGTGGTTATGAAGGCCTTCGTTTACCCTGTGGACAAGATCATTCCACAGGGCAGTCCTCTCCTGCAGATCATGGACTGCATGCCCGAAGAGGGTATTGTAGTGCTGCACCAGGTATATGATGATGACATCATTCTCCTTCGCTGTGTACATAGGAAGTCTCTCACTGGACATATTGCCTGAAAGAAATAAAGAGGGAAACAGGTCTGAGGACCTCATACTGCAAAGATATCATAGTTGTTAATACACATCTCTGTCTCCGCCCACCATATCTGCAACAACAATCTGTTCACACAACTCAATGGGTATTTCTACAGAAGACCTACTGTTAGGACATATATCGTATTGTACAACAATTTGTGCTATGTGTTTGTAGTCATGTTCCATGTTGAAACACTATCATTGGTGGCCTGTTATGCACAATGTCACCTGCATGCCATTGTAATGGCCACTATGGTTCCATAAATGCATGTGTTCTGTTTGCTATGTGACTGCTGCACATCTGTTGTTGTGTGTAAATGGGGATATCTATGCATGCTGTTAAACATAATCCCGGAATGTGTGGACTATTACTACCCACACATGTTCTATAACAGTGACACAATAGCATGTTTGGGAAACAATTGCCAGCAGAACCACCATTCCCACCTCATCTGGCCATGTTACCAGGCCACATCACATTTGGGACCCACCCTGGAACCTCCTCATCTATCGGTCCTGCACTACGTTCAGGTGGAACCACACATACAGCATCCTGTCACCCGAAGTCAGGCACAGGGCCTGGTGCATAGGGAGCTCCACAAAGACTTCAGAGATGTGCTACAGCACCTTGAAGCCCTCAGTACACAATCATAGGGTCCGCATACTCCTCCTGCTCAGCCCCCAGCCCAGGCACTTTTAGGGTCATGAAGATGGTGCTGTGACTGCCCATGAGTGGGGATTTTGGTCCCATTGCTTCCATATGGGGGCTCATGGGCTTCCACATCCCAGACAAAAACTCCCCATCCAAGGTGTTTACCCACTACATGTGTCATATACTGCCCCTGTATGCTGTCTTGTCTGTCTTCCAACCCAACCCACCTCCCCAAATACATCTACTATCTTTCCCCAAATTACCAATCCCACCTTCACAAACAAGGGCAATCTGTTCCCAACATATATATATATATATATATATATATATATATATATATATATGTGTGTGTGTATATATATATATATATATATTGTGTGTGTGTGCGTGTGTGTGTGTGTGTGTGTGTATTGATTGTCTGACGTTCCCTCAAACATATCATGCAGCACTGTCATTCAACAACTGGGGACATGTATTTATATAAATATGTGTGTGTGTGTGTGTGTGTGTGTGTGTGTGTGTGTTTGTATACACGTAGACATACACACACACATATCTATATATCTATATATCTATATATGTGTATATATATATATATATATATATATAGATATATATATGTGTGTGTGTGTGTGTGTGTGTGTCTGTATATCTGTAGACATACACACACACACACACACACACACACATATATATTTGTATATATATATATATATATATATATATATATATATATATATATATATATATATATATATATATATATATATATATATATAGATACATAGATAGATATAGGGTGTATTCAAACATCAGGTCCACACCCTCTAACTCTCTTTCCTGCACAGCTACACTGTTTTTCCTTGCTACAACACAGACAGGTGTCACACGTGGACACAGTCTAAAATTAGGGGGGTATATATAGGGACATATTGTAGATAAGCCTATTACACACCTATGGCATTTCTGCATGCTACATTACACATTAGCATGACTATCCTGCAAATGGTGGGCTCTGAAATGCATTTGTCCATCATAACAGCATTACTGCCACCACTGGCTATTGGCCACACTAATATACATGTTTTGCAGTGCACAGCACACACTATGATGGCTTACATCTTGTTAGTCAGTGAGTATCTGCACAGTTAACAGGTATGGTCCACTGCCCACAGAGACAGACACTATTGTCCTTAGCAGTTGTTCAGCTGAACAGCATTACAACAACACCTGATGGCACATATAAATCATTCCACATCATCTATCCCATTATTATGGACCAAATACTACATTCAATTACATGCATATATGCTTCATATACCTGTTGTGGGAATGTCGTCTCTTCCGGATGCAGTTTGCTGTGTCCCCTTGGTCAACCTGGGATGTCTGTAGGTTCAGTTTCTGAACTACTTTATATTTATTGGATGGATGGATGTTTGTTTGTTGTTTTATTTCTCTCTCTCTATATCTCTCTGTCTTGGATTGCACTGCTTTGAATAGATTGCAGCATAGATTTTGTGTCCACCACTTGCTACCTGCATGCATCCTGCTGTGTAGTACTTCCAATTACCATTGTCATGGCAACCCACTACTATAAATTCTTAAATCATGTGGGCATGGTCCCTTTACCTTTCCTGTATGGAGGATATCCTTCCTGTGTGTCCAGCCATGTTACAGACAGCAGGTTGCAATACCTCTTACAACAGGACTTGCAGGCACAGGCCAACTACATATTTGTATAAGGTTCCAGACCTACAGACAGTGTGAGTAGTGTTGTTGTATGCATTGTATACCACTAGTTTTACAGGGTTTGTATGTACATACTAGTTTAGCATGGAATGCAGTATGTCTGCATAGCTCTCAATTGTGGGCCTATCCACATGATGAACAGATGATTGGCTGTTATGTTTTGTCTGTCCACCACACAGGTGTTGTCTCAGATATATCACTGGCATTCTGTCTGTTGAGTGTTATCAGTACATGGCTATATCCATTTGTGTTTCTGACTTCATATTCCTGACTAAGGGTATGTTGCAACCAATCCTGTAACACCAGCAACTTTCTCAGTGTATAACAATATTGTATATATGGGCCTGTGTTCCAGCCTCTATCCTCCACCTATATACCAGGCTTTGTCCATATGACATGCAGTAAGAGGTTATTATGTAGTGGCCTATGATTATGTCATGCTGCCATTCCTGCCATCATTCCAGTGATGTTGTGGTCCCCACTCATATTGTGGGGTAGGGTCCATATATATGTGGGCTACAGCTGGACAAAACGTGTGTGCCCTTGTGCAGTCCAGAGGTCAGTGTATGTAACACTGTTATATGACCCTGTAAGTCATTCTATGAGGGAGGAGTATGCACCATATATAACCTAGGCTGTTACAACATGTGAGGGATATCAGTAGGAGGACAGCTTAAGATATATGGCTGTACATTTTCATACATTTCACCTTGGGAACATTGGTGGGCTAGTGCTTACTGTCATACAGACAGTTCTGTTTCTCAGTGTGATAGTGATGTTTAAGTTAAGCATTGTTATGTAACAGATACATCTTCACTGTGACAACTTAATTCCTTTCCCCCTAGGGGTTGAGTACAGAGTGTAATTGGATACTGCTGAACTATTTACTGTTGATTGATTGTTATCTTCTTGCCCAGTGTTTCTTTACTGTTGTACTACTTGAAGGTCTTGGCCTGGACAGCAACATATGTTATGCTTTCGGATTACTGTATAAAATTATTTGCTTGAGAGTTACATTACTCAGTATGTATTTCAAACACCTAACAGCTATATGACATGGCATATACAACTGTAATAGTACACAAATAAACATTTGTGATCTACGTAAACCTGTGTGTGGTGTCATATCCCTTGACTTCTCTGTGGGTATATGTTTAACGCAATAATTGTCCTTTGTATGACTGAATCATACACTGTCCATTTTAAAAAGTGGCAACTGTAGGTACTGGCTGTTCAATATGCTGTGCACCCTCTAAATTTGTATCTTCCTATACATATCTATATGTGATGTGGTCACATGAAGACTACTAATAAGTTTATGCATCCCACTGTGGATAAAAAATATACTGTTAAGGTCAGAGCAGATTGCACATCGAAAAATATAGTATATATAGCAAAGTGCGAGAGTTGTCAATATTTTTATATGGGTATGACCACATGGATGCTAAAGGAAAGAATAAAAGAACACATTAGTAGTATAAGGGCAAGAGATTCTATTAGTGCTTTATCGAAATATGATCTTACTAATAACAAGATACATAATTTCAGATTTATAGACATAGAAAAAATAGATATAGACGATAGGATGGGAGATATTAAGAACAAAGTAGAGAGCAGGGAGTTAAAATGGATCCTTAGATTGAGGGCAGACAAAGGATATGGACTGAATACTAAAGTTTCAGTAATACCCGTCCTAGAGTCATGAGGAGTTAGAAATTAATGTAATGTACAAAAGATAGCTATAATACATACCCCATAAGTAATAGATGGTTACATAAATATAAATATATATCAACTTACATGGGTGTAGGTCGATGAAGTAATGATGGGCATGACAATATATGTTTGCATACATTTAAAGACATATGAAAGAGACGTAAATATTTTAATCTAGTTTTTAATTTCATTAATGCATTTGATGGCATATAAGTCTAATGTATATATCTGAAGTATGAATTTTATGTGTAATACACATATAGAATATATGTGAGTAACTTGAATGCTTATAATAAATGCATAGAAATAATATGCAATTGAATGTACTTATATATATATGTGCAACTATGAATATGTATAATGTTTTTTATTATTGGATATATCTATAGTGAGTTTTTCTAAGCTTGTTAGAAGCGTCTGATACACAAACCCATATATGAATTATATGCATATAACAGATGAATTATAGGATGCCCAATAGTGTTGGATGAGTATATAGATATTAGTTTTCATTTTTACTTCCATTAATGCATATGATAGCATATAAGTCTGATGTATATATTTGATATACGAACTCTATGCGGAATACAATTATGGAACACAATATGCGGGTAAATTGAATGATTACGGTGTATGTATAGATGCATATCCAGCTGAATATATAAGTGCAAGTATTATGCTTCATATAGAGCATTTTTAAGAGAGTATAAGTGGTTGACATACATAGTTCTAAGTGAACCATATGCGTATAAGTGCAAGTATTATGTTTTATATTGAGCATTGTTTAGCCTGATATAAGCGTTTGATACACAAAGCTCTATGTGAATTATATGCATATATGCAATATATAAGATGGTTAATAGGCTGTTCAGTAAAGTTGTATGAATATATTGAAGCATATATAACATAGAGAATATATAAAAAGACAATTGTTAAGAATTTTTATTTTTAAATATTTTAGACTGTAGCTCATACATTTATATAGTTTATACATTTTTGAATTAACTTGCTATGCATTAGGTTTAGGGATGTTTTATATATATATATAATATACATAAAGTAATTAGATAGCAGCAATAGCTGATTATGTGTTTTAGAAGTACTCTTTGTTTAAGAAATCTCGGACCTGATACAGAGTGATGTATGCTGCATCAGGGAGCATACATTTGACTACAGTACAAGTTACAGGATGGGGTTACAAACAGCATGTGAATTTAATTCATGAAAAGT
The DNA here is from genome assembly GCF_019279795.1 of Protopterus annectens. NCBI lineage: Eukaryota > Metazoa > Chordata > Ceratodontiformes > Protopteridae > Protopterus > Protopterus annectens. The sequence goes on from NC_056728.1 coordinate 1,094,893,027, forward strand.
AAGTGAAATGGAATTTAAATGTATCAGGAAGGTGGTGAAAGCACTTACCTTGTTTAATTAAATAAACCATTTATTTTTTTAGAGCCATACATTTTGCAACCACTTTATTTCTTTTGCGTTTGTTTACTACTGACGTTTTGTGGCCATGAATTTATCTGCATAGTATTTTGTTGCATTTTGTTATGCATTTTGCATCAGGGAGCATACATTTGACTACAGTACAAGTTACAGGATGGGGTTACAAACAGCATGTGAATTTAATTCATGAAAAGTAAGTGAAATGGAATTTAAATGTATCAGGAAGGTGGTGAAAGCACTTACCTTGTTTAATTAAATAAACCATTTATTTTTTTAGAGCCATACATTTTGCAACCACTTTATTTCTTTTGCGTTTGTTTACTACTGACGTTTTGTGGCCATGAATTTATCTGCATAGTATTTTGTTGCATTTTGTTATCATTGGAATGTTTACAGCTTCCACATTGTACATCCCCTATGTTAGCCAGACTGTACTGCATGATATGTTATTGATATCAACCTGACATCGTTCAGGTGGGATGGATTACTGTTAACGTCTTGTGGCTATGTTATTTAGGGTCCTGGGTATGGGACTTGCAATTGTTGGTTTTGTGTTGCAAGGCAGATCTGTTTGGCTGTGGGGGAGGGGATGATATCAATAATTACAAGAGATACTTATTTATATATATATATATATATATATATATATATAGACATATATATCTATAGATGTATACAGACACACACACACACACACACATATGTGTGTGTGTGTGTGTGTGTGTGTGTGTGTGTGTATGTATGTATATATATATATATATATATATATATATATACACACACACACACACACACACACACACACACACACACACACACACACACACACACACACATCTACATATATAAAAAACATTGCCTGTACTGTTGAATGACTGTGCTGGATGATATTTTTGTGAAAACATCAGTGTTATGTATAGCTGACATGGCTTAGTGGTGAATCACTTTGGCTATTGTGTGCAGGGTCCTGGGTTCATGACTTGCAAAGGCTGCGTATTTTATTGCTGTGCAGAACAAGGGCTGTTGAATACAGAGTGATTAAGGCACTTTTAAGCAGCTGTAAACAAGTTTGCGTGACAGTAATCAATGCTAACTTCCGGTTAAATATTTTTACACTCAGTTAGCCTCTAAATTGCTTATCCTGTGTAGGCAGTGCTTACCCCTGTGCAAACAGGATGAAACCCGCTTACTGCTGCTTAAAAGTGCTTACTCCTGCTTACCCCCATGCTAAATTCTTTAAACAAAAAGAAAAAGGGTTGTTAGGACAGTGGTGAAAAAGGGGCACAAAGAGGAAAAGACAGTAGGGAAAATAGCTAGGGATGTGCAGGACAGGTGTAGGGAAGGTCCATAGCTTCCCATTTCTTCTACAGCAACAGCTGTGCAATATACACTGATGTGGAGGTAGATTTGGACACTCATATCCCTGAGAGAGGGGTGAGGATAACAATAATATGTTGTGAAGCCAATTAGACCCGATTACATGTGCCCCGTGGATATGTGTGCAAAATGGACAGCTATATATGGGGTGAGATTTTTTTTTTGGGAACAGATTGCCCTTTTTTTTAAAGGTGGGAGTGGAATATTGGGGAGGGTTAGTAGGTATATTTTGGGAAGTAGGTTGGGTAGTATGACAGACAAGACAGACAAGACAACATACGGGGGCAGTATAAGACACATGGGAGTGTAAACACCTTGGATGAGGAAGGATGTTTGGAGGTCGGAAGCCCATGAGCCCCCAAATGGAAACAGTGGGACTGAGGTCCCCACCCATGGGCAGTCACTACTGCACCTTCACGGCCCCGAAGGTGGCTGTGCTGGGGGGCTGGGTAGGATGGGCAGACTGTCCCTCTAGATGTACCATGCAGCCCTCAAGCTGGTGTAGCTGATCTCTGAACTCCCTGCAGAGCTTGCTATGCACCAGACACCAGTCCTGATGATGGGTGCGGGTGACAGTTTCCTGTCCAAGCTCGCACCCAGGGGGGACAAGCCCAATCCCCTGAGGCAGTTTCACCCAAAGGTGGTGCAGGACCAGCGAATGAGAAGGTCTTGGGGTGGGCCACAGACATGCTGGTGCCATGGCCATATGAGGTTGGAGAGGTGGGTCCACTGGGAACGGCTTTCCCAAATGGTGTTTCAATTTTAAAACATATGTGGGTTAGTAATAGTTAACACATTCCAGGATTAGGTATAACAGCATGCATAGATATTCCCATCAACCCAAAACACCAGATATGGAACAGTTGCATAGCAAATAGAACACATGCATATATGGAACCACAGTGGCCATTACAACAGCATGCAGATACATTGATGGCAGCATGCCACCAATGCAGGAGTATTTCAACATGGCACATGTATTGAAACAAATTTCAATATTTATCAAACAATAGGACATATGTCCCAACAGTAGATTTAATTATACACATACTCATTGAGTTGTGTATTCAGAGTATTGTTGCAGATATGGTGGGAGGGGAGAAAGATGTTAATTAACAACATGTATATTCCTGTAGTTCTCAGTACTTTCTTAGTCAATGCTGTAATATTATTACACTATCCTATGGCCTTAGTTTGGACAGTGGTATGTTTGTAGACAACTATATGTGAACTGTGATTTACCTGTAGTATACACCTCTTACCAGGTATACCTGTGGGGTATTGTTTGTTAATACTACCTGACTGTTTATATGCATATTCCCAGATTCCAGGTTGATGTTATGCACATACCTCTCAATCTCTTATTACACACACTCTGGGCAAGTCTCGACAACATGCAGGTAAAACTGAGACATATTTTGACAATTGCCCTCATAAATCTTTGGTGAATTGCTACAATGACAGGTTTGTTTTCATATACATTTTCTGAATATTTACAGTTCTGACAGTCAGTTATATGTCATTAAATGCTGCCTATATGGCAGAGATCATCACACTGATTTGCCAGGGGGACAGGGTAACAGGCAGTGGATATGGGCCAATTATCTGGACATTCTGGACAAATCTGTACAGTTGATGGGTATGACTCTGCATACAGCTTACTACCACTCCCAGGATTTGAACCATGGCTGTATCTGCTAAAAATAAAACATTGTAAATCACAGTTGAGTGTGCTATTTAGATATTGCTGTGGATTTCTTCTCTAATCTCTCTCTATAAGTCTCCCATGGTTTTATAATCTGACCAAAAACACTGAAAAAACTGTTGCAAACACACAGACAGGCCACTAAGGTGTCCAAAAACTCAGTAGTACTTTCGTACCTGTTGTACATTTGTACTTTCATACCAAATGAGACAAGCCAATAATCCACTGGTTAAAAAACAGAATTTGTTTCCACAAACAGAAAGCTGGTAAGTGCTTTCGTCATACTCTAATTAAAAAAAAAGTGTAGTTCTAGTTACGCCCCCTTAAAGGAATATTCCTATTAGTGTAAAAAAACATTAATGTAGACACTGTCAACACATAACCTAATAGCAGCCACCAAAAATGATGTATATGTATGAATCCAATGTACTATATATATATATATATATATATATATATATATATATATATACACAATTTAAAACCTAGAATAATTTATTCTTATACATTAAAATAATAAATATGATTAAATACTCTAAATATATAATAAATACAAATATAAAATATGTAATATATAAAAAGACATACATATGCAAGTCTATAACAAAATCAGGTCATATATATAGATAAAAAATATATATATTCACAACAATGTGACAGCACTTCTATTAATTTATATAGGTATTCCTTTAAGGGGGCGTAACTAGAACTACACATTTTTTTAATTAATTAGAGTATAAAAAGATGTATTGTATTTGATTTCATTTGTCTGATGAAGATCTGTGGTTCAGGATGAAAGCACTTACCAGCTTTCTGTTTGTGGAAATAAATTCTGTTTTTTAACCAGTGGATTATTGGCTCGTTTCTTTGGTATGAAAGCACAAATTTACAACAGGTATGAAAGTACTACTGAGTTTTTGGACACCTTGGCGGCCTGTCTCTGGTTTTACAATCTGACTTTGTAATTACAACACTCTTATACAGGGATTCCTAGACAGTTTTAATATGTAGCACAGTATGGATGACAGTGATGAATAATACATTATTACTCAGAGAAACTGCAACACTAACACTGCCATACAATACCAGACTAAACAGTACCAGTTCAGGATTTCAATCTTTTATTTTCAGGCACAGTTTTCGTATCTGACAGACCCGTGGAGGGAATGTTTGTTAACACTACCTGAATGTTGCCACACATATCACCAGATTCCACATTATTATGCACCTACATCTCACTCTGTTACTGCACACACTCTGGTCACAGCTTCACAACATGGGGATAGAGATGGGACATAATTTGCATATTACTCTCATAACATTTTGGTGAGTTGCTAGAGTGACAGGTTTGTTTTCATAGATATATTTCTGATTGTTATGATGTTTGACAATCAGTTGTATGTCATTATTTGCTGCCTAAACTTCTGGGATCATCCCACTGATTTTCCCGGGGGACAGGGTGACAGGCAGGAAAATTAAGTCAATTATCTGAACTTTCTGACAAAATCTATACAGTTGAGGGGTATGATTTGGCATACAGCTTACAGCCACTCCCAGGATTCAAGCCATGGCTATGTGTGCTAAAAATACAACAGTTTACATCTCAGTTGAGTGCGCTATTTGTATTATGTTGTGCATTTCTTCGCTGTTTTCTGTCTAAGTCTCTCAGTTGTACAATATGACCTTGTGATTACAACAGTCATATACAGATATTCCTACACACTTTATTTATGTAGCACAGTGTGGGTAACAGTGCTTAATACAACAGTACTATTAAGAGAATGCAACACTACATTACCATATGATACCAGAGTAAACACAAGCAGTCCAGGAGTTAGACCTTTATTGCCAGGCTGTTACCCTTTTATTTACATACAACCTATATGAGACTCTTCCTGCCATATTGTCTGGTTTATTCAGTACATCCCATGCACAATACAGGTTTTATACTGGCAATTAACTTTCTACTACTTTTAGATTTATTTCTTATGACAGTCCATGCAAAATTATTATTAACCTGCCTCACGATGCAGCCTCTGCAGCCTACAGACATGGGCTTCCTGATTCACAGCCCACTCTGCTGCTGCTGTCAAAGACATAAGAGGAATATTTAGCCATAGTTATCTATAATATACATGAGCTGGCAATTATTAAACAGGTAGTAGAATGAGTACTTACACACTGCTGGGACATCACCCCTCTGCCTAGCTTCTTGGATCTACTGATCCAAGAGCTCCCTCTTCCTCCGTTTCAGGTCGGCATAGTGATGCCTGACCTGCTCATGAGTTTGAAGGATGCCAGTGGCACTGGTGAGATCACAAGCAACACAGTCCCAGGCTTCCTCTTTATATTGGGAACCCTGGTACTGGCCCTGCAGCAGTCTCTCTTTGTGGTCTTTTATGAGGAGTCCTGCCATGACTTTGGACTCCTGGATGCCCCAGCACTGTGCTCAGAATCAAGAGTCTTCAACACCAACCATAGTGCCTACAGGAGGAAGCTGCAACTAGTTATGAGATGTATTCCTGCCTGTGGGGTTTAAATAGGACCAGTTTCCCACACTTTGCCATGATTGGACAGTTTTGAAAATGCTGAGCTATGGGCAAACCTGCTTATCTAAGTTTGGCATTGCTTAAATGGGTATACCAGTGGGCATACCGATTTAGCTGGGCTACACATTGCTTACACCTAGTAAGCAGAGGTGTGCAATGCTTAGTGTTGCTTATTTTTTAATTTGCACACTATTTGCTGTTTGGCATTGATTTATCATTCATTACATCATATATTTGTTTGGTATCCATGATTCATGTGTATGTACACTGTATGGGGTACTTGTGTTTAATGGGAGATTTCACCACTTTATTACAATGACACCTCACATCTGGGCTTAATGTAGTACTCCAGTTCACATGTATATGTTATACAGTAGGTTATACAACATAAAACTGTTTATAGATTCCTTTCACATGTAGATTGTGATTTTGCTATAGTGAGGATCTGTTTGGGTATATCTCAATTTTATGTACAGCTGTGATGGCTTACTGGTTAACTGTTGTGACTATAGTGTGCAGGGTCCTGGGTACAAGACATGCAAGGCCTGTTTATTTTCTTTCTGGGCAGAACAGGGGCTGTTGGATACAGAATGACTAATGCACTTTTAAGCAGTTGTAAGTGGGTTTGCACAATGGTAAGCAATGCTAACTTCTGGTTAAATATGCTTACAGAGAGTTAGCTTAAAATTGCTTAACCTGTGTGTGCATTGCTTACCCTCGCACAAACAGGCTTAAACCCGCTTACTACTGCTTAAAAGTGCTTACTCCCGCTTACCCCCACTCTAATTTAGAAAGAAATGAAACATGGGTCTTGGGAAAGTGATAGATTTGGACACTATGGATTTATCATTCATTACACATTATAACTTTGTTTTGTATCCCTGATTCATGTGTACATACACTGTATGGGGCACTTGTGTTTATCTGTAGATTGTACCACATTATTACAATGGCACCTCACATCTGCACTTAATGCAGTACTCCAATTCACAAATATATGTTATTTAGTAGGTTATACAGCAAAAAAATTATCATATATTGCTTTCACATGGAAAATGGATTTACTGCAATGAGGATCAAACCAGGAATGACTGCGCCAAAGCAAACACTCTGACCACCACACTATTGCAGTACTGTTTCAACTGAATGCATCTTGCTATTTATCTTCTTATGCTATTTGAGCTACTGTATGCGTAGCTAAGCAATGGGCAAATCTGCGCACCTACAGTTAAATTTAATCTGTTTGATAAAAAAAAATTCTCTACTGTTATTTTCTCTAGGAAGGGGCAGATTACACTTATTGCTGTGGATTCCTGCATGCATCTGCACATCTGGCAGACATCCTAGCAACTCCCCATACCTCTCAGCCCCTTCATGCAACATATCTGGACAAAACTTGACAAAATGAGGTACAACTAGGGACATATTTTAAATATTGCTCTTATAAACTTAGGTAAGTTGCTAAAGTAACAGGATTTGTTTTAATATAATGTTTCTTATGGATTTTTGGTGTCTGAAACTCAGATGTATGCTGTTATTTAATGACTTCAATCCTGACATCATCCCATTGTTTCTTGGGACAAATGGGGTACAGGCCAATTGTATGGGCAAAGAATCTGGACATTCTGCGAAGATCTGTACAGTTGGGAGGTATGCAACTCCCTATGAGCGTTCTCACTCATTGTAATTGCGGAACAACAATTCTTGAGTGCAGAGGCATGTGTATTGTAAGAGCTCTGCTATCAGTCACACCCCCTGCACTCGTTCAAGCTCCATGTCCGTTTAGGAGCAGAGGCAATGCACCTTCATTACTTTGCATGTTGTGCTGCCGTGCTGCTCTTAAATGGTCATTTCCATGCAGAAATAAGTGATTCCTGCATGGAACTTTACTGAATCCCAGGGACTATTTGTGCTGCTGCAGCACATGGGCAAGGCCTCATACCTTTATCACTCATTACAAAGTGGATTTGGTCTCCAGGAACATGGTCTCCTTTGGGTCCACTGCTCTGAAGAATATTCTCCCATGAGCCACCCAAGAAAGATGGTGCTAGTGATGCTGTCCCAACCAGTGAAGAATGAAGGCAAGATAGGACAACATCACATAAAGAAGTTATGTACTCACCATAATATTCCATGTGTGTTGTCCATCTCACCTTCATTTTTACATCTCACCCTCCTTTCCCCAGCCTTTGACCCTTGGAGGACAGAGCAGTCACTATTGGAAACAAATGTTCTCCGACCTTCTTCATTGCTCTACAAGTTGTTGGATGGTTTCATTGTTACCTATTGTTATATCAGCAAACAAGATCTGGGGAGCTTTCCTAGGGCATGATGGGATAGGGACACAGTCACGAGCCAGTGGAAGACCCCGAGCTTTTGTATAGGCTGAGTCAGAACCGAGGATCAGTTCCGAACCCAATCAGTGGAGAATGAAGGCAAGATGAACAACAAACATGGAACATTATGGTGAGTACATAACTTCTTTTTCTCTTTAATATTTAAGCAATGAGAACCTGACCAATGTACCTTTCATACACAACAGCTGTAAAACAATGCCTAAAACTGTGAAATTATTTCTCAATTATTTAATTTTATAAAGACTGACTGCTGCAAGCTCTTTAGAACTGCTTACTTGGTTTCATCCAGAAGGAACAGAAATGCAAATGTCAATACACTTTTTGCATGTTACATTGCAGATACTTGCAATCCATTAAATAAAAATACTTGCTCACCTTGGCAGAGTTTACAGAACACATTACAAACTAAGATGTAAGCACCCCATAATGAGGCGTTATTATTATCATTGATTAACAATGATGCCTTTAACCATATATGCAAAGATGTTCTTTACAATCGCTCTGACTATAGCCCAGGTAACTCAAGTGTGATTCTCAGTATGGGTGCTTGATAGCATGGGTGGGAAGGATAAGATGTGCAAATTCTGTGGGAGGTGTGAGGGGTGCACTACAGAGCACATTAGCAAGCTGTTATCTCTTTCTAGACAGCTGTATGATGCTGCACTGAGATACTTTGGTTCCTTGCTGGCCCCAAGTTAGTCGAGAAAGTCCAGCAGAGTAAAAGGAGAGCTTGATAAATCTGGTGATCGAGGAGCAGTATCAGATATACAGTGATGGACAGCTACTAGGGGGATAAAAAAAATCCCTGCTGTCTTTGAATTATGCAAAGTAACATGTTATCCCCAAATCAGGGATAAGACCAAAAATAATATGGGGCCATTTCCACAATCAAGAACAAAAAGTTGATAGATAGAGGGAGGTTTAATTAGCATAAATTTTCTGAAGTAAAAGAAGTCTGTGGTTGGCATTATTTGTTGCCTGCAAATGATAATTTCATCCTTAAAATCACAGATTTTAGGAGGGATAGACTGACATTTGATGCTAGAATCAGGGATGTGCCTAAAAGCTGAGGATGTATGAAATGTATACAAAACATTGACATCTTTTAGCAGAGTATATGTGTCAAAACACATTTGCTATATATGTGGATCTTGTTACTGTATGTGCAGCCATGCACACATGCAGCTTAGACAGCGCACTGTTTATGGTTAGACTAAACTATTTTCTTTTCTACAGCACAAGCTGAAATTAATATCAGTAATCTTTTCCATGCTCTGGAAGCTTTCAGCTTAATCTTCTTTGAAGACAAAAATGCAACAGGAAAAGGGATTATGCAAGTTCATCTAGAATATGATCTGCCCTTATTGTTTCTACATTACAAAAGAATGTAACTGCACTTCCAGCAAGATCAAGTGCAGATTTAATGCCTTATCATCTCACAGAGGTCATCGCTGCATTTAGAATACTAAATAGCTGCCAGCTAAAGAGCATACTACTTAGGTCTTTCCCCTTCAGACAAAGGCATCTAGAATGTTTCTCATTTTTTGCAAGCATACTACACCCATTTTCCCCATACCACCTCCATAGATCACATTCCTGTGAAGTACTTATCTTAGAATGGCCTTAAAGTAAATGTCACCAAAGCAATCCCATCCTCTTTGTTTTTGCTCAGTTGAATTCCCACTCATCATCATGGATGAGCCTTTCAGATTATGAATGGCTTAATTTACAATGAATACAGCCCCAGGCAGTACCATAAAACTATAACAGTTACAACTTCTGCCTCACAGTACAAGTGACCTGAACCTGGATATCATCCATTTGTGTATTTTCTAGTGCTTCTAGCTCCATCCTATCCCAAATATATGCAGGCAGATGAATCGCAGATCTGCTAAATTACCTATAGGTGTATAAACTCTGTGCTTAAGAGTGACAGAATGATTTCCTGTGTGTTATGTGTATGTGTATGTGCACGCGCGTGTGTCAGTGTGTGTGTGTGTGTGTGTGTGTGTGTGTGTGTGTGTGTGTGTGTGTGTGTGTGTGTGTGTGTGTGTGTGTGTGTGTGTGTGTGTGTGTGTGTGTGTGTGTGTGTGTGTGTGTGTGCATGTGTGTATGTGAGTGCATGTGTGTGTGTGTGTGTGTGTGTGTGTGTGTGTGTGTGTGTGTGTGTGTGTGTGTATGTGTGTGTGTGTGTGTGTGTGTGTGTGTGTGTATGCATGTGTGCGTGTGTGCATGTGTGCGCGTGTGCATGTGTGGGTGTGTGTGTATGTGTGTGGCGTGTGTGCGGCGTGTGTGTGTGTGTGTGCGTGTGTTCGCGTGTGCACGTGTGTGTGTGTGTGTGTGTGTGTGTGTGGATGTGGATGGCTGTGAGTGTATATGTTTGGGGGTGTAGAGTATACGTACATGCAACCTATGGTAGACTAGTCTCTTGTCTAGGATTAGTTCTCTGTCTTGTCCATTACCATGAACAGTCTAAAGCAACTACCAAGGATGGAATGAATACCATAGTCTCTAAGTTTAAATGTGACTATTAGAACCACTCTGCCTTTGTAATATTGATTTGCAATTCCTCTCTGCTCCTCGCAACTGAAATTTAAGATTTTATTGAATTTTAATACTACTCTGTTTGAGGTATTATTTCAATGTAGTCTAAGTGAAAGAAAAATTTAAATGTGTGCATATCACAATCCTAGAACTTAGCTAACATATACTTCTATGTTTTGTTAATTAGTAATCTTGTTAAATATATATTTTTATTTATCTTTTCTTTATATATTATATATTTTCTGATCTGTTCATAGGCTTAGTCTGAAATGGGTTATAAATGGATTAGTATATTGTACAAGTTATTAAATGTAATTATATAAATAAAGATTTATAAACTTGCGTGTCTTCATACATAGAAATTAGTTATCTCTACTGTTGAATCATACATTTAGCAGTGGGAAAGTAAATAAACTGACTGGCTGTTATACTGATCATTGCAAAGAAAAGTAATTATTCTTGTTTAAGAACCCCAGTTCACTGTAGAGGGCCAATAAAAGTCTGTACTGTGCAGTGTAGTACAACACTGGGATAGATCAAAGTTATATCATATTTCTACCATCACAATCTGATTGTTGTTATTGGATCTATTCTTATGCCTACTTTTTTACTTTTTATTTTATTGTCGGGGTAGTATACTGATCAGAGATGATCATTTGAGGTACAAAACTTTAACCTAAAGCAATGCCCTAAAGTACTAGAATCTAAGTCCTGATAAAAGTGTATAAAAGAAAATATTCCTATTGCAATAGAAAGTCCCTGAATGTAAGGATGGAGTATTTAATGAAACGTAAGCATGAAACATTATAAAGGGTCAGAAAGTGACCAATCAATAATCAAAGGATGCCAAATGTAGTAGTGTGTGTTAGTTTTCATCTCTGGAGACACCACGAAATATACTCTTCTAACATTGTTGTTAATGCCTTATTGCACTTTTTTCAGATTTTGCTAGAAAATAGTTTGTCTTATTTATATATTCATCCAGTTACAAAACTATTGAGTAAATTAACAGATATTCTATGTGTTTGAAATGGGGGCCTGAAATTAATCAACAGGGACTAAGTGCCAAACTAAGATTTTTGGGAGAAGTCACTGATAAATTATTATTTTATGATTTAAGAAATTGGTACTATGAAGAAAGAAAGGAAGTTAAGCAAGTTAATATTTTGGTTATTCTGTGATATTATATGTTCATTGTAATTTTTTAAAAATATTTTAAGTATGAAAATATAAGCAATTTGGCATGATGGTCTAAGCATACAGATAACTCTTTAAACATAAAGGTAACTGAATATTTAACTGCAGTTTCCATCTTTATCCCCTGTGAGGGTATGAGTAAGATTTATCAATAATAATCAAAGTATTTTACTTCAGTAGACATTGCCAATGATTTCAGCATACCTTCCTTTCAGGCAGACTTGGACCACTGTATTTTAGTTTGCTTGTAAACTTCTAAGAACTTTATTCAAATGTTAGCATTCTTTAGTAAAACATTTGGATGCAGTTGTAATTTCAGTTTAGAGAATCGGCAACCTGCAGATCACATGCTGATTGGAGAACAAACATTCTCTAGCAGGGTGTTAATCTACAAGTAATGCACACTTATAAACAAGTTCACCATTTCACAATAGCATATCAAGCTCCAATGGAGTTCGGACTGCAAAAAAAATAGTGGCTGCCATTATTTTATGCTTGCTAACCAGCGTTTTTGTTGTTTCGCAAGCATAAAATATACAAAAAAAAAAAAATTAAAACAAAGTGTGGGTGTGTTTATGTATGTGTGTGTGAGTGTATGTGTGCATGTAAGTAAGAGCAAGCAAGATTGAGCTGTTATTTTACACTCGCTAAACAGCGCTTATCTATTTAGCGAGTGTAAAAACTAAATGAAACAGAAAAACAGTGAGTGTGTGTGTGTGTGTGTGTGTGTGTGTGTGTGTGTGTGTGTGTGTGTGTGTGTGTGTGTGCGTGTGTGTGTATGCGCAAGTGTGTTTTTCTGTTTTTGTCTGTGAGCGTATACATGCTTGTGTGCATAAAAGTGAGGTGTGTGTGAGTGACAGAGAGAGAAAGAGAGTAAAGGGTGAAAGTGATTTAGTACTGCCAGCAGCAGCTGTTAAGAGGCTTGCATACCTCTCGACTTCTTAGTTCAAGCTATTTGAATAAAGCCTAAAATAAAAGGGGATCAAAGGCTCAAAACAGGAACATATTTTAAATGTTGCTGTTATAAAAATCACAAAGTTGCTTGAATAATAGGATTTGTGTTAGTGTGCATTTTCTGAAGGGCAAGTGTTTGTGTGTCTGAGAGAAAAAGAGTGAGATCGACCGACTTGTGGCTGCAGCAGTAAAGAGATTTGCTCACCTCTTGACCTTTTATTACAAGAAATCTGGATAAAGTCTGAAATAAAGGGGGAGCAAAGGCTCAGAAATAGGAACAGATTCTAACTGTTGTTTCTATAAAACTATAAAGTAGCTTAAATAACAGGATTTGTTTTAACAGGAATTTTCTGAAGGAAATACATTCTGAAAGTAAAATGCATGTCTTTATTTAGTAACTGACTGGCAACAAGCCACACATTTTAGGAATAAGGGACCAAAAAAAGAAAGCAAATATGTAGATATTTTTTTAATGATATATTTTATATGTAAATGCTTCCTGCATCACAATTAACATACTTTACATTACAGCAACTCTGAAATATTGGTTGAGGAACTACTTTCATCAAAAATATACAAAAATAATATAGTCATGAAAAGTAAATAAATAAGTAAAGCACAACATTTTTACAAATAGCCACTTCTATAAGAGCAATAATGCCTTCCAGGGTGTGTGTTATTGTGAAAATAATGCCCTTCAAGGGGTGTAGAGTTCTTCTGCTACAGTGTCAGGCCTCAGAACACCCCTGAGTGGGCTTTATTTCCACAATAACACACACTGTTGGGAATTATTGCTTGTCTATTACCAGTAACAGCTGACTTCCTCATGCAGAGATAATAAACATGAACATGAATTGAAGAATAAAGTGGACTAACCTTCTTCACCTATGCTTTAGAGATAAGTAATTAAGTTGTGAGGTGGAATAACCTACTCCATGATTTAATGGATTTGCACCTGTGTCATAACCTGAGTCTGGATTTGTAAGAGTCTTTCCATCCAATCATAATCGTTCTTTTCCTTCACCAGTGTTACCTTTCTTTTGTCTGACAAGTGGTTCTGCTCTGCTATTCATTGTCCTCTTTTTGCATCATGTAACTTTCATCTTCCACTTAATTTTCCTGTTTTACTCTTGCATATGATCGCTTCATTAGCTAGCTTTATATCCCTGTCCTTGTTATTTTTTTCATTTATCTTCCTATAACTTCTACTGTCAAATTTTTATATTTCATTTTGAATAGCAAGTATTGTTTCAGTTTTAAAGTACAGTTTGCAAATAAGTTGAAGGAATGACTGCACACACTGCACTAAATTATGTCATTGTATGCTAGTGTTTACCGCCTTATTTTCTGATTTGTCTGCATATATCTGGTCTTCTATAGTTATTTCTTTTATTTTTTCAAAATTAAGCAACTTGACCCTAGGATATCATCTGTTAATATGTATTATGAAGTGTTTTGCAGTAAGTTTTCTGTCTGTATTAATCAAAAGATTCAAATGAAGTACTAATTTATGTTAATATCACCTTATTTTAATTTTTGGATGTTCATTATATTGATTATTGCTGCACTAGCTCTACCTGTATGAATTACATTCTGCTAAGGATATAATAGCTGGCCAGCTTTCAAAGTTTCAAAGCACCTTCCGTGCACTCAGGTCATTAGCCAGCTTGAGCTGAGTGGCCTAAAAACACAGGTTAGCGGGTCAAGCCCTTCAGAGCTTTCCTGATCCCAAAGAAAGTGCTCCTGTACGGGCTTTCAAGGACTGATGGTCAGCTTGTGCTGTTCCTTTGTTGGACATGTAAGTTTCCTTTGCAGAAAAATCTTTCACATTTAAAACATATTATTTTAACATACTTTCCTGCTTAAGAAAGTTCTTTTTATTCTTAGAGCCTATGTTTTAATAGACTGTCATGAGACTTCACTTTACTTTTAAACAAGAGTGCTCTTTTTCCTGTTAATTTAAATGAAGATAAAAAACATTTTTTTTCTGTGGAGAAACTTTGTTTATTTTATTTTGCGGGCTGGAAAAGTGTATGAAAGTGCTTTGCAATATGTTTTTGTGAGAAAAGGAGACTTTTAACAAGTTAAATTTTTACCTGTTTATGCTGTAAGTTTTCCCTAGGAAAGACACCATTTTCAGTTTGATCATGAAACAAATTACTAGTCTCATGTCAGTCCTTCGTGCAGCCACAAAAAGAAAAAGTTAAACAAACTGCTTTTGCCACCATAGAAGGAAAGCAATTTCCTCAGGTGCAGCTGGGGCACTCTGCTGTGGCAAAACCTGGTTCCTTAGACACTCATATTTCTGGTGTAGCAACTACAGCCACTTTGGACCAGGGATTAGCCACATCCTCTGCAGCTGTTGGTGCTACTTCAGTGGACAAGAGATAGATACTCTTGTCAGTCCTGGGAAAGGAAACAAGGATAGCTTCTCTGTTTTCTCAGAATGTTGAACCCATCCCTGGGGAAACTGCTGTTGTCATTGACAACTGTTGGCTTCATTTTTCCTGTCAAAATGAAACAGAAAACTCAAAAAGTATCTACTCCTCCTAAAATTTCTACAGACAGGAATACTTTACTAAATCTGGCTCAGGGTCTAGTCCAGGCTGTTGATTTTTTTATAAGGTAGTTTCTGGTAAAAGAAAAAGGGATGCCTCTTTTCATTAGGAGATTTAAGATTCTGAATCTGGACAGGAAGATGAAGGGACAGATGCAGGGATTTCTCCTCAGATTTCTGATTCAGACTCAGAGGAGAGGAGAGTGCAGGATCTAATTTTCCCTATGGGGAGTTCTCATTTTCTGAAACTATATCCTGAATGTGTCAATGTTTTCAGAGTGAAAGTGCTGAGGTTTCTCAGCCCTCAAAAAATACTACAAGCTTTTACAGGGAGAATTTCCAAAATTTTCATCCATTCCTCCAATTTCATCAGCAATAGGGGATGTGTGTATCACTGCCTGCAATTTTCTTCACAGTCAGCTTGCCACCGCTAAAAAGTCAAATAAATTGCATAAAGTCTGTTATTCTTTTGAGTTTTATACACTCATCCCTAACCTAACTAGCAGCAATAGCTTAAGTTAATCCTACTTCTATTAAATATTTAGTTAATTCCAATCTTATACTTTCTTATAGGGGTCAAAATATAATTGATAAGTATGGAAAAAAGTACATGCTGCTGCAATTTTGATTTTCAGAATTTAGAATTGTCAGGCTCATATATTAAAGTTTATTATGTCTAATTGTGAAAGTATGAAGAATGTTTTTGTCTGCAGTTTCTTTTCATGCGGAAAACTCTGCTTTAAATGGTTGTGTTTCTTCCATTTTATAGGTCACAACTCATTTTTAATGTGTGTATATAACTCTGTTGATACGTCTAACAAGGCTATGGCCATTGGTACTGTTTTGAGGATGTTTGCTTGGCTGCATTCTCACAACCTCCCAGATGATGAAAAAAATGAGATTTTGAATTCTCCTTTGGAGAGAGATTTAGTTTTTGGTCCCTCTGCTGCAGAGGTTATCAAAAACTGTGATGAAAGGGATAAGCTGATTCAAGAAATCTCTATGATTTTCCAGACCTCCTTTTCCAAATTTTCAAAAGGATTGTTTAAATCCCCACACACGTTGTTTCAGGGAGCCACAGAGCAAGTTCCTCCTTACCAATTTTGGAAATGTTTTTCTTCAAGGATGTCTTTGTTGCCAATGAAAAAGAATGCTTTGAGATTAGTTCTGGATCTTTCTTTTGTAAACCAGTTTTGGATATTGCCCAAGTTCAAAATGCTGTCACTTTACAACCTGTTACCTCTTTTTCCTCATTTATGTTTCTTGGTGTCACTAGATTTAAAAGATGTGTAACATCACATCCGTATTCATCCAAACTTTAGATATTTCTTAGAGTTTTGTATGTCTAAATCATGTTATCAGTTCTCTGCCTTACCCTTTAGAATATTCAATGCACCAAGAATACTCACAATGTGTCTAGCTCCAGTTATAACTTATTCCAGGATGTAGGGCATCCACATTTTTTTCTGTATTAAGACAACTCACTCATTTTTGCATAATCTTTCTAAAAGTGTCATGAATTTCTGATTTGGGTGAGAGATTTATTGCAAATCAAGGATTCCAAGAGAACATTCAAAAGTCTTTTCTGTCTCCATCACACACAAATGTGTTCCTGTGGTGTCTGCTAGACACATCAGTTAAAAGAGCTTTTCATCCATGTGAAAGTAAACTTACCATAACAGTAGAAGTTCAAATGATCACTTCTTCAGTAGCCACTACCTTCCTCCACCCCCTTGGTTTTTGGTGTATTGTTTATGATAAGCGGTTTATGTGTGTTTTTGATTCTTCCTAGCATTGTCTCTTCTGGCTCAGCCACCTTTTCTCTTTTGGCAGGAAAGTTCTTAAAAGCTTGGAATCCAAACTTGTGTTTTAGTCAGCTTGAGCTGCCTAAAGGTTTGGGTACATGGAAGTAGAAGGTGCCTTGAAGCTTTGTGAGCTCTTGACTGTTATGTGCTTGGCAGATAGAACCCATATATCTAAGGCTACTGCAGCAGTTATCATCTGCTGTAATTATAAGTTTATTTGCACAACTGACTTTTTTATTATTGTTGCCAAGTGGTTTGATATTCTTGGAAATTAAAATGAAAAGGTTTTATCTTTCTGATAATATAACCTGTGTCATAATAACTTAAAGAGAAAAAAGTCTTATGAAAACATGCAGTCTTTCTAAAAAAATTCTTCCCAGTATGTGATCACCTGTAAGTTATATATTATACTCAGCTGCTTCAACCAGTTGTTAAAAATAAATGTCTTGTTAAATGTATAATCCACCCACCTAGTTAATAGGAAAATGTCATAGAAGGCAATGTCATCCTTGTTTGAGTCTAGGATTTCCAAAAAGGTTAGGGAGAAACTCTGCTTCATATGCATGATGAGCCTATTCCAGAGATTGGGTAGTCTCTGGGATACATACCTGTCTCTCCAGCAGGTCTTATTTATATCACAGGCAAGGTTTAAGTCTTTAGAATGGGTAATTCTGGTGTTGTTAGTTTTGTGGATATGCAGGAGGTCCATCAGATCAGGGGGGGTCTGACAATGCTCTGTATGCGAAGTATAGATCTTCCCTCAACAGTTCATTTGCATATATCCCATGTGCCTCTTGCACAAGAGGTTTGGGAGGTCACTCAGTGGAAGTTCCAGCTTTGCTGGAGTTTTCATTTTGATTTTTACTGATTGTTTTTTCAGTGACCTTCTCACTCATTGTTTTAAAATTTCTAGCATTTAATTTTTTTATTTTATTGTGATTGAGAGGTGTATCGTAAAGGTCATTCTCCCCTCAGTGAATGAGCACATACTTGCATTTATATCTAGTAAATAATGAAGGAAAATGTTAGGCCTGGTAATGATGAAGTTGTGACTCTATATTTGTTGATATTACTCTGCTTCCTGCATAATGATTTATATAGGAAGTCACTCAGAATTAGAATCTCTTTGCTTTCCTTTAAGTTATAGTCATGCCCCAAATCACCGTTCTAGCTATCTAAGTTTGTCCATTTATTAGTTAAGGTGGATTTTTTTTTTGGTTGTTTGATTACACAGTCATCATTGTTTGTTCCCATGTTTTATTGAGCACTTTCCTTTGGCTAGAGATTCTGGGTTTTTTACACAGATTGTTATAAATGCAAGTGAACTCCGAAGATACTTGAATCTAACAAAGTTGGTGTTGGCGTTGCTATCAATAAAATTATTCCATCCATCAGATGGAATGATTGGAAATAGATAATAGCATATACATTTATTTATTTATCTTTGTTTACCAGGAAAATCCTACTGTTATGGTAAGTTTACTTAGGTTCATAGGTTCATAGGTGTTTACTAGGCTAACAACCACAAGTGCATTTTTAAGCATAGCCATGCATCCTAAATCTCTGACAAATTCTGGTACCCTTGATAAGTGTAAGCAGGGGCTTGGGAGATGCAACATTTACAAGCAGGGGCCTGGGAGATTGACCATTTACAGGCTGCCTGTGTCAGTTCAAGACATAGGTGCCAAACCAGGGATGAATTTCCTGTTCCCCATCCAATTGTCCAAGTTACACTTGAATTGGGTTAGGGAGAAACTCTGCTTCATATGCATGAGGAGCCTGTTCCAGAGATTTGGTAGTCTCTGGGATACATACCTGTCACTCCAGCAGGTCTTATTTATATCACAGTCAAGGTTTAAGTCTTTAGAATGGATAATTCTGGTGTTGTTAGTTTTGTGGATATGCAGGAGGTCCATCAGATCAGGGGGTCTGACAATGCTCTGTATGCCAAGCATAGATCTTCCCTCAACAGTCTGTAGGAGAAAGAATATAGGGATAATGCCTTGAGGCGATCTGCATAGGACATATTATTTATACCCTGTATTCTTTTAGTGAGGAACCTCTGTCGATATTCCAATTGCTGGATATGCCTAGTTAGGTACATACCAAAGGGGGCATTGCACTCAATGATAGGTCTGATAAATGCCAAATACAGTGGAACAATGACTTCCTTGGACCTAGATGCCATACTTTTGTTTATAAGTTGCGCAACATAGAATGATTTCCTCACTACTGTATACACATGATGGTCAAGTTCTAGATTACTGTCTACAGGGTCAACTCAGAGAGGTGTGTTGTCAATATGATAGTTAACAGGGTGGGTGACTTCCCGAAATATACTGTTATGCATTTATAGACATTTAGTTTTAGCTCACAGCAATGACAGTTGCTTGTCTATGTCAGCTCTTCCTGGAGAATATTTGTGTCAGTGTGGGATTCAATGACAGATCATAATTTATAATCATGTGCAAATTTATACAGCCAGAGGCAATTGACATTGGTCTTGACTTCAAGGAAGTAAATGCCAAAAAAGAGGGGGTCCCAGAACCGATCTCTGAGGGATTCCACTTGTGACTGGCCACTTTGTAGAAGTAGACTCTCCAGTTTTAACTTCCTGGGTCCTGTCAGTGAACCAGATGGCTATCCACTAGGTGACATAAGGATTTATACATAACTTCTTGAGTTTGTCAAAAATGCCTGAGTGGGGTATTGTATCAAATTCCTTGGCCAGGTCAAGGTAGGCAGTGTGAACCAATTTGCCCTCATCTACTGCTTTGATGACCTTCTCAAAGAAGTCCACCAGGTTGAGTAGGCATGACCTGCCCTTGATGAAACCAAATTGGGCTGGGTCCAGTGTCTGGAGATTTACTATATCTCTCTTGATCATCTCCATGATAATTTTTTCCATGGCTTTAATTATAAGACTAGTGAGACTTATGGGTCTGTAGTTAGCCCACCTTTGTGCAGAAGAATGACTGTTGCTGTTCTCCATTCACGAGGCATGAACCCTATTTGGAGAATACAGTTAAATAGCAATTTCAGAGGGCCTGATAGGTCATATTTCATGCTATTTAGAAGACATCCTGGGATATTGTCTGGGCCCACTGATGCAGTGTTCTTGGCCTTAGAGAGAGCATTAAGGACCTGTTCCTCAGCAATAGCTGGGGGAGTTATATTTGATGGTATTTCCTGAGGGAAGGTTGAGAGGGCAAGAGGGGTAAAGTTGGAGCTGAATTTGTCAGCCAGTAGGTTTGCTATATCTCCTGTCTCAGTACAGGTGGCTCCATTTACAATGAGCTCTGCACACAAGTGTATATTGCTTTTTAGGTTGCGGACATAAAAAAAATGCCTTATGGTTGTCCATGGCCTAGTAGGTCAACTTTACCTCACATTTGGCTTTGGTAGACTTTATTTGTCCTCTCAGTTGCTTGTTTAGTTTTATGAGTGTGCTTTTATCCTGCTGGGTGCCACACCTCCTAATTTTTGCCATCACTTGCTTCCTTCTTTTATGCAGCCTATTGATTTTGTGATTCCACCAGGGTGGCTTGTTTCTTGAGTTTGTTCAGTACTTCCTCCTTTTGGGTACTGCTACCTCTATGCAGCTAAAAGCATGCTTGCATAGGGTTTCTGTGAACAGTTTTGCATAGGAGGCAGTGTTCTCAGGGTTTATGGGGGCTTGACATTTTGCCAGGTTATCACTTAATAGCAGGAAGTTAGCCTTAGAGTAGTTCCTGAATATTCCAGGATTAGCTGGGGGTCCAAGTTTAATTTTTTACTTCAAAGGAGACCATTTTGTGGTCTGACATTACCAGGGAAGACATTACATTAGGGGGTGTGCAGCACTCTCCTATATTAGTGAAGACCAGATCCAGTATGGTTGCACTCCTGGTTGGTGTATTGACAATCAGGTCCAGGGAGTTTGTGTTTACAAAATCCAAGAATCTCTGTACCTGTACATTTGGTGTCATATAGGATTCCCAGTTAATAGTGGGATAATTAAAGTCACCAATGAATATGGTATTGGGTTGGATGGTGAGTGTTCCAATAAATTGTAATACATGGTATGGGCTTCCTGGGTCATAGAGGGAGACCTATAGCTTGCAAGGAAGTGGTATTGGATATTACCTACGGTGATTTGAACATGGAGGAGCTCAAGCACATTGTCCTATTTGACCAGCCTTGAGGTATATTTATTTTTGATGTAAATAGAGACACCACTACCTTTATTCTTTGTCTGTGTAGCAGCTGGTCTACATGTGTGGAAGGCATTATAACCTTGCACTGTTGGTGTGCTCTCTGTAGCTTTAAACCATGTCTCACTGACCGCACAGAGATCAGCATTCTCTATGGTAAAGAGAGCTTTTAGGGAGTTGAGTTTTTTGTTTAGACTCAGCATTGAATAGTAATACCTTTAGATTTTCAGGGTTTTGATTTGCTATGTTGGATGTACTTTCAATTTAGCATTGCTTACAAAAGGCACTATGGGGGAAGGCAATGTTCTAGTTAATATTCAAAAACAACATATTGTCTAATTTATGATAACCAGTGCTTATTTCAGTGGAGGCCTGGGGAGAACAGATCCATTTGTTTACATTGCATTATACTTAGTTCCAGTTAAACACAGAGTAGTTACATTTCTATTTGCATTTATACACATAAAGTAGTTACATATAGAGTACTTAAGTTTGTACATTTTAAGATTTTACAGAAGTAGAAGTTACTATACAGAAAGACACATGCAATGTTGTGGATTATACAGTTAGCAGTTATATATAAAAATTGTTATCATTTCATTGAGAGGTTGAAACTATTATGTTTAAGGAGAGTATTCGGACAGTATTGTATGGTGAGCACAAATTCTTCATGTGGCGATGACCATGTGCAGGACCTGTATTGGTTAAGATGTTGTTTAAGTAGTGGTTAAAAACTGCTGAGTTTGTCAGAGAATTCTATCTGTAGGGGAATACTATTCCAGAGTTTAGCAATGTATTGGGAGTAGAGTGAGCCTCTTGTAATATTGTTTGACTTATTTGTGAGTAATAAGAATTTCTTACTAGAATGGAGGTCCCTTGCCGTACAGTAGGGCAAGAATATGATTTTCAGTGCAGGGCATTTCTCTGGATAATGAAAGAGTTTGTGTGCCACATTAGTTGTGAATATGTTAGGTAGTTGTGCAGTTTAAGCCAGTTTAATTGCTATAAGATATAGCATTGGTGAGTCCTATGCGGGAGATTGGTGGCAAGTTTAGCTATTTTATTGTTGCAGGAGGCAAGTTTCTTTTGTTGAATATCATTTAAGTTTGTTAGGATTGGAGTGCAGTATAAGAGATTTGTCAGTAAGAAGGTTGTGGTCAGAGTTTTTCTTGCAGTGTCTGTAAGAAATCCATTGATTCTATAATGGAAGCCTAGTGTCTGGTAAGTAGATATAATGGTATGCAGTATATGTTGGTCATATTTGAGAATGTCATCTATTATAACACCTAGAAGTTTACTGTGAGTTACAGTTTCAATGACAGTATTATTTGCTAACTTTATGGTAAAAGATTGCTTTTTATTTTGGCAACTTTTTGAGGTAAAAAGCATCAACTTAGTTTTCTTGGGATGAGCTGGAGGTTTGATTCTTTGATCCAGATTTCTACAGAGGAGAAAGATTTTTGGGTAATGTCTTGGAGCTTATTCATTGTTGAGGTTGCACATATTAATGTTGAGTCTTCTGCATACTGAACTAAACTAGCATGGTAAGTGGAGAGGGGGTGATGGTTACTAATAAATGTATTCAATAGGAGAGGACCCAGGATAGAGACACCTGTAGTAACTGGTTGAAAAGATGAGTAGGTTTGTTGCCATTTAATGGCTTGTTGCCTTCCCAATAGGTAAATAAGTATCCATGAGTAGGGAATTCTGTGAAATTCCCATTGAGGAGAGTTGAATAAGTTGTTGCTGGTATGAGACAGTATAAGAATATGGTGGGAAAAAGCAGACCATTGTTTCTATACTGGATTATTACATTTGTAAAATGTAGTAGAGCAGTAGATATGCTGTGCTGGGACCCAAAGCCATCTTGTGTTTTTAAGAGCAGGTTACTTGAGCCTAGGTATTGCAATAGCTGTATATGGATGCATTTCTCTAATACAGTGAGGGGGGAAGAAAATTGTTATTGGTCTGTAGTTATTAAACTCTGTAGTTGTGCCCCCTTTGTGCACTGGTATGGTGTAGGATTTTTTCCTTAGTGATGGGACATATCTTTCTGCTATGGATCTATTACTTAGTATGGGCACAGAGAGGGTTATGACTTCTGTGGCCATTTTAGGTAGTCAGATGGCAGCTGGTCTACAGCTAAGGAAGTAGTTTTTAGTTTAAGAGGCAGCTTCATTATGAGTGAGGCAGGTACTGGATTAAAATTGTAGAGCTGTGGGTGGTTTTGGTTGGAAAGGGGTATAGAGAGGGGCAGATGTATTAGTGTCTAAGAGAGATAATATTGATTACATAAAGTAGGAGTTAAACTGTGAGGGGGAGAGAGTCTGTCTTATTGCCATTTTTTTTTAGAGAAGGAGTGATGGTCTTACCAAGATGGAGTAGTTTATTTAGTGATGACCAAAATTGTCTAGGTTGCTCTGATATTTGTCTTCTAGGATGGTATAGTATGTTTGCTTGGCATGGAGTTTTGCAAGGTTTCTAAGATGTTTAAATTGCTGGAAGGCATTTTCTGTTCAAATTTTATACCAATTTTTCCAGTCTTTATCCTCTTTCAGCATGAGTTTTTTGTTTCATTTGTTAGCCATGGTACTGGGTTGGACTTTACTCTCTTGTTATGCACTTGTGCTAGATTATTTAAGAATATATTACTAAAGTGTTTTACATCAGTATTTAATGGCATTGTTCTAAGTACATTCCAGTTACATTGTTTTAGTGTTTCATTGAAAACATCTTTGCTGAAATTGGTTATATTTCTTAGTTGGTTATAGATTATATGTTTATCTAGGTTATGTTGAATTCTAATGGCATACATATTAGTCTGTGGTCACTTATGCTATCTGAAAGGCAGCTTACTTTTGTCAGTTTGTCTGGTTTGTTGGTAAGGATCCAGTCTAATGTGTCTCCCTGAAGTTTTATTGATTCTAGTGGGTGTGGCTATTAATTGTTTGAAGTTGTATAAGTTTATGGATTCAGTGGGGTAGTGAAATTTATGAGTTGCTAGTCTATTTTTAAGTTTTCAAGTATTATAGTGTCCTGGGGAAATTTGTTGGGATATCCAATGCAGGATATTTACATCAGTATCAATGTTATGTATTATTAAAATACAATATTTGTCTAAGACAGCTTTGTTCAGTTTACTTAATTAAACTCATTAAATATTAAGAAGACCATCTACACGATTACCCTTTGTTTGCATTTGATAGATTACATCTCTGTTATTATGGGTCAGGCTTTATGGGAGATATAGCATTTGAGCATATCTTCCATTTTTAGAACATTCAGGGAGAAAAAAATGATCCACCAAGATACAGAAGATTTAATAATTCACTGAAAGTGTGTTTCTGCAATTACCAAAGTATAGGAAACAAGAATCTCAAATTGCAGTTAATATTCAATCCTGGGAACTTTACGCCTATAGTAATAGTAGAGGTATGGTATTTAAATGATACACTTGTTTTTTTGCCATATTATAGACAACTCAAATGTCTAAGGAGCAGTTTCATGTGAGGGGCTGCTGTTTAACAGGTTCAAGAAAATAGAACTTCTCATCTAATCTCTATGAATAGTTACCTTGAAGCATCAATAGCTGTTATTCAAGGAACAAACAGGGACAACGGCGTCTATATCATACTGTCAAACAGCCACATTGTCGAATGTCATCTCATCACCAATGCAGGCCATCGAACCCCTATATCCCCTGATTATATATATCAAGTCCAAGACTGCACTACAGTGGAGATAAGGGTAAATTTCCTGATCCCCTCCCTAATGCAATTTCAGTCAGAACAGTTCAATGGCCTGAATTGTTGACGAAATGATAAGTTCGACAGTGTGGCTGTTCCACGATCTGGCATAGACACCAGACAACATGTTGAGAGTAGGAACTACATATAGAATTCCCACCAGCAGCCCTTTTAAACATAATGAATTCTTAAGTAGATTAGATTAAGAACTTGACTCTAAAGATTAATTTTTAATTACTGATCTTAATTACCATAAGTTAGACTGGAAAATTATTCATCAAATTCATTTTTTGAGAATGAATTTTGGGCCATTCTTTCTTCGTTTTTCTAATGGTTGCATGCAATTAGTTAAACCAATTGCTATGGGCAAAAATTTACTTGACATTGTGGTTAACAACATAAACATTAACTCCCCCATGGGAACATCATACTACCATTTTATTACTTTTAAGCTACAGAGACATTTAAGTATGTTAAAAATATAACTTTGGTAAGACAAATTATATTTCAGTTAAGAACATTTGAAATATACAGATTGGTCTAATGTCTCTGTTATGACAAAGACAAACTGGATTGTATTACATTACAAAATATGTTGTTGCACACTTTTGAAGTTATTCGAAAAGCTAAGCACTTCCACAATGGTGGAATATAGACTCATAAAAAACTGCACAAAAAGAAAAAAAAGAACTTTCCATTTGTACAAAAAGTATCTAACACTAAGAAACCAAACAATGCTTAATAAAATTACAGACAAAACATAAACTAGCAAAAGCACCAACTAAAATTGTTACATTATATAAACAACACAACATTTTACTATACATGCATTAATGTAAAAACATAATATGCAAACGATTCCCTTTGGCTAAATTGTGTTGTAATGGAAGATTTTAAGGTATTAGGTGATTAATTCAATTAGTTTCTTACCAGCAGAAATAAAGATACTGATATCTGAATACAAAGTAGCCCTTCAATACTTTTTTTCCCTTTTAATTCTATGCACATATATCCAAAAATACCCCATGAAACCATTTATAATACTATTAAGGATATTACTAAAACCACATTCGTAGATCCAGATTTAAGTCCTGGAAGCTTATTAACTAATCTACATGTTTGAATAGTCTTGAATCTTTGGATGTTGTCCAGTGTTATACCAATATATATAAGGAAGACAGTGAGCATGATGTTAAGAACTGCGGGCTCATTAGTATCACTCTGATACTTGGAAAATGTTATGGAAGATGCATTTTAGATCTGTTACATGACAATAAGGATAGTTTACCATTAATGGACATCACTAACCATGGCTTTGTTAAGGAGAGATCCATTGCTGACAAACCTAGTAGAGTTTTATGATCAAATAAAAGCCATGGACTAAGGCATATTGACAAGTGTTATATTTTAAGATTTTGAAAAACATATCTCTTACAACTACACTTTGCTATCCACAATGGATTACTTAGTGATAAATGCAACTCTTTCTTGATCTTCTTTTCAACAGGAAGGGTTCAGAGAGTGGGAATAAAAAGTATCAGCTCAGATAGGTTCAGCTATTGAAGCTGGAGTTCTTTAAAGTTCTGTCTTGAAACCCATTTTGTTTAATCTAATATTCACTTGAATCCACAGTCACTGTAAGTGCTGGACGACCAAATATACCATTGGACAAACACAACAGGTTTACACTTCAGCACTAAAGAATGTAAAGTCATGTTCTACAGCAGGCTTATACTTGGCAGGTCACTTGCACTTTACAATTCTGTCCTAGAAAAAGGAGCAGTTTATACAGACAGGAGTAATAATATCGTGCCTACATCATATGAAGCAAAGTCATGACGGCTTAATTATTAGGAGAGAATTTCATTTGGTGAACTTATACAGAACTTATGTCTGTCTAATTTTAGACTATAGTAACATTTTTTTATTCTTATTCTCTTGGGCAATTGACAAAAAATGAATCTTTTCAGTGTAGGATTATGGAACAAATATCATCATTTAAAGAACTTAGTTTGCATGTTAAGGAGTAATCATTTTAAAAAGAATAGTAGTGGAAAGCACTCAACAAGACCTGAAACTTTTAACAGAGTGCAACCAGCCAGAAAGAACACTCGATACTTCTTTCGAAAAGTTTAATGACACGAACCGAAAATAAACATTAACGCTTTTCAATCCACGAATAATCCCATGCATTTTCGTCCAAACAAATGGACTTCATCAGATAAGTTGGTAATTCATTGGACAATTATATACACTCACTCATTAAAAACAAACCAATTAGACTTTAAGTAAAACTTTTAAATGTGCAAATCAAGCATTCTCTAACCTCATGAATATTAATTAGAACCAACTAGTGTCTTCAAAATTGAACACCATATTACTGCTTGACATATAAATACACCAACAACATCAATGCTTATTATTGTAAAAGACTAATTTGTATAAAAATGCATTTCATAGACCTGCTGTATTATATAAATATTAATAAATAATATAATTTAATATAAATAGCATTATAAATGTATTAATGTATTATATACTTAAATAAAATCTGGCAACTATGCCCTCTAGTGTTAAAAACTCGTATTACTTTTATATTTTATTTGCTCTTAGCTTTAATAAGGGTACAATGCTTAAAAAAATCATTTAAACCAGGCTTTTTCCCTGCTTCTAAGTACACCTGCCACCACAATTCCCTGCTCTCTAAAATTTCTTCCCATATACCTCCCCTGACATCTTGTTTGACTTGTTGAAGAACAAAGAAATAAAAATTACAACCCTCACAGTTCCTACTGTGTTTAAAGAGAGCATTAGTCTCCTTTTCTCTTGAAATGTCATAGGAATGTTCATACATTCTTTTCTTTAACTTCCTTTCAGTTTTTCCTACGTAGAAGGAGGGACATTTATCACAAATTACCAAATACACCACACCTTTAGTGTCACAATTAAAGGAGCCCTTGCTTTAGATCAATACATTTCTACTTTTCAGGAAAATTTCACTTTTATTGATAATAAATGAACATTGATTACACCTAATCATGAGTAATCATTTTAACCTATTAGTTTTCATTATAGATAGTATAAAGCTAAATTCATTTCAGCCTAAAATGCTTTAGCTTCTGAGTTACTTCAAGCATTTGTCCTAGAAATTTATTCCAGCATCTGCACTCACAAATATAAAAATTCAGATTTCACTATTGGGTTTAACTGCAGAAAACTAAGGAGTTCATGTCTGACACAGATGATCCAAATCATGTGGAATATGCTTCCATTCCACTTATGCATGCTAAATACTGTAGACTGTTTTAAAAAGACCATAGATCTCTCAGTAGGAAATTTAA
The DNA here is from genome assembly GCF_019279795.1 of Protopterus annectens. Classification (NCBI taxonomy): domain Eukaryota; kingdom Metazoa; phylum Chordata; order Ceratodontiformes; family Protopteridae; genus Protopterus; species Protopterus annectens. The sequence goes on from NC_056728.1 coordinate 1,094,921,430, forward strand.
TCTTCAACCCCAACATGAAGGAGTTACTATTCCTTGATTGCCTTCAGGTCTGAACACTGACATAGCATACTAATGTTGTTTGAGCTGCTAAATGAGAATTTTGGTTCGATTTTATTGAAGTCTCTGTGATTTTAGTGGGGAAAAGTGCTCAAAAAGGGTGACATTTTACACTGTAGCTACTTTTGTTGGCACTTTTCAGATTATGCTTTATAAGCGATAGCAATTCAGCATGAAAAGGCATATCATAAACAAACACATTATGCTGAGGTTTACAGGGGTCTGTACAACATAACAGTAAACTGCAGCTCAAATACAAGTCATATCAGATATATACACAATGAAAATGATAAACATAGGAAGTAATATCTACACTTTGTAAAACATTTTTGACAAGTGAAAATAAACAGGAGGTAGGAAGAGAAGGAGTAAATAAGACATAGACACGGGCTGCTCAGTAAGTGTGATAATGGTACCGTGGGGTCTGCACTGACATTGTCTAGTTCATAATGAGTTTGGGCAGGCTACTTTGGAGTGTATTAAACGAATACAAGAGAATATATTATTTTGTAATGTGGATACTACTTTAAGCATGAGTTACTGTTTGGAATTAGACTAGGTTGCTGACTGTGGCTCTGGAATTCTGTCTAGTTGAGTATCATTTCAGTGTATTAAGATTTTGTAGCTTATTTGAAGAGGAAGGGGTTAAAACATTAAACCTGTATGGCCATGTGATGTGGAGTTTTAGTATTAAAGTGACTGATGGTGTTATTTAAATTCAGTCTGATGAAGTCTTGTTTGTTAGAAGATGAAAGTGCTTACTGGATTTTATTACCTTTCTTACTTTTGTTATTAAAAGTGCAGTTTGGTTTATAACCAAGTTTCATCATTTTTAGTGTATTAAAATATGTGAAACACTTAGACATAAAAAAAATATGTGAGCAAACTGCAGCTATGGCACATTCATTTTATATTCAGACTACTAAATATTGCAAAGGGAAATACACTGATGTGTCAAGGAATGACTATGAACTGTAGTAAACCTGTTTTATACAGGTTAAATTATTATTGGTAAGATGTGGAGACATAACAGTGAAGATGCAAAACATAAAGAAGTCCAAATAAAAGAAAGGCCCAAGAGAATGAACTGAGTTAGCCATAAAGCAATTTGACCTATACAGCATACCTACTTTCTGATTAATTTAGGTAGCCATATTATGTCAGTGCAGATCAGTTTCAGGTGACTATCAATACTTTTGTATAAGCATTTCTATAATATAAGGATTAGTAAAGACAAGTCAGAAATAGGAAAGAATCACTTAAAAGGTTCAAGTCTTTTCTACAGAAAAACTTGGATATAATCTTATTAATTGTCATGTACAGTCTGAATTCTCTTAATCCTGACTCAGTAGAGTCAAAACCTTATGGGAGAAAGTTTAATGAAATGACCTCAAGTGTTTGTGGCTCATGGAAGACAGCAAATATGCAAAAGGATGCCAGGCGAAACAAAAGAAGTTTCAGAATACCAATGGACACTGGCTAGGAAAAGATAGTGATATTTTCCTATCACATTAGCTGTGTCTTGTCTTTAAGGTAGATAGTAAACCTTAAAGAATGAGTGATAGTCCACTCTAGAAATGATGGCCTGACATTGAGTTTTTTTTTACTTATTTTATTTTATTTAATTTTTTTGGTTATCTAGGTAGTTATCTTGTCTGAGGCTCCTTTTCAACCACAACCTTGTACAAATACATAATAAATGTTAAAATAAATGTTAAACATTAATTAATCCACATGGATTATAGTTTATTGCCAAGCCGCAAGATAAAAGTAAATATAGCCTAATAAGATATATTGTAAGCAAATAAATGCCAAAAGCACAGTGGTAAAACAAACATTCCCTAGATAAAAGACAGATAACACATAAGGAAACAATACAATACAATAAATAAGACCACCAAACAAATAATTATTTGAAAATCGTTAAAACAGATGAATATGCCCCTGTGTTAACCCAGACTAAGTACCTAACTATTAACTAGACTCCCACAATTCCTAGCCTCCCATGATCATGATCTTGTGTTGTCTCACTAATTTTTGGTGAGCTTAACCTTCCTTAGGATTTTTTCTCATGTAAATAAGTATATACTGTGGAATGATCAAACACCTTCATATAGTATCACAACCTATGTGTTAAATAACACTAGAAATCCATCCTTGTTTGCTGTTCTTCTATACTCTATCTATTGATCTCTAGTGTTTTTCTTTCTTAGGTTTTTGTGAGACCTTAGTATCTCTTATCATAAATTACTAGGTGTATCTAATTTTGTAATATGTTATAAAGATTTGTACTACACCATTTCTAATACAAATGTTTTAGATCTCACCACAACAAAGTTCCCAACACAGCAATAAAGTTCCAGTAAAATGCCATGATCCAAGTTACTTTTCAACCTTTTATTTAAAAGAACCTGATGAAGTCTACGTTATTGCAGATGAAAGCGCTCAACTTATTGTTTTAATTTGTCAAATAAAAGGTCGAAAAGTAACTTGGATCGTGGCATTTTACTGGAACTTTATTGCTGTGTTGGGAACAAATGTATTAGTCTTATTCATCTATTCTTAGATACATTTTTCCTTTTTCCTACTGAAATATAAAATATATAATCTTAGGCTTGTACTATAATTGTTAAAACTTATGTACCAAATTATACTGTTATTGTCTTTGTCTTGACCTTTTATGTTGTTGTAATTTGTGGAGCTTTTCTCCCCGGGCCTCCACTGAAAATGGACATATATCCAGCTGGACAAGCCCGGTCAACAAATGTAAAATAAAATAAATAAATAATAAAGCCTGTTTCTAAAACACTTACTTACATAAATCATTCATCCTAACCAGAACTGGTACAAGTAACCAGACAACGAATGTCAGAAGCACAGTAGCAGCAAACAACATTGGATAGCAAGGGAGCCAAATTCTGAGTAGTTCTGATTTGATGTAGCAACTCAACAACTACAAGGGCAATTTTACTAAACACCTTTACCCCCAATAAATCAGTGACCAATCTTCTTAAGGCAAGAGCTTCTTGATTCTGGGTTCTCAGAGGATAGTAATGATTGGAGATTTGTAGCATCATAGTCTGAGGGGGCTATTACTGTAGGTTTAGAAGGTTAAAAGTTAGAGTGAAGAAAAACAGTGTTGCTTTTGCTGAAATGGGAAGACATTTCTCTTTCTTCTCTTTCTGCAAGGTAGCACTTCTGTTAGAGTTCAAACAGAGAAACAAATCTACAAATTTCGTTAATGGTAGTCTGGAGAAAGGTAGTATCACTCATCCAGTCAGGATAAAATAGATGAACCTTTGCGGATTCTATTCAAGCAGCTTTATTACGTACAAAGACATCACGACTGAGGCTTAATAACTTTAACTTAGATAAACTTTTAAACAAACTAGCTATTACATTTGTACATGCTCACTCTCTGCTAGCACATGGCTGCCATTTATATACACGTGCTGACCTTGAAATGCTTCTTGGAGGTACAGCACACACACACACGCACACACACACACACACACACACACACACACACACACACACACACACACACACACGCACACAATTATATATCCTCCCTCTTTGAGAAATGAGTCATGTAGTATTGATGACATTAATTGACGTGCAATTGACATAAATAATTCTTAGTCATGCAATTATACAAAACTAAATATATATAGACAATTACGTCCAGATTACTCTATATTTCACCCTAGATCTGGAAATACAACCAAATATGTGACATAGAAATTAGAATTAGGTCTAGCAACTGAGACTGTCTCTGCTGAATGTTCAACTTTGGGGACGTCAAGAACATCATCAGGAATGGAAGTAGAAGTTAAGACATGTTGTACAACAGGAACATTGTCTGGATCACTCTAGATCTAGAGTCTGAATCACAGGAACAATGCTGCGATATCAATGTTGGTACAAGAAGAAAATGTCTGTGATTTCTCCTGTACTCCACACCCTCAGGTTCTACAAAATAGGATCCCAGCTCGGTACATATACCTGTTACTTGACCAATCCAGTCTAAACCTTTTGCCATTTGTATTCTCACTGTCTCTTCTTCTTTCAATGGACAAAGAAATCTGCCCAATTTATCATAGCTGGACTTATGGAAAGAATGCTTTCTGATTGGGCTCTAATTGATCTGTTTTCCTTAGCTTTAGGCCTCAACAAACTGGAACTGATAGGCAATGTTGTTCTGGTTTGCCTAGATAAAAATCTCTGAGCAGGAGAGGCAAGTATATCATCACGGGGTATGTTTCTGAGATTGAGTAAATTAAAAAAAAATCTGTATTATTACACTTTGACTTTTCTAGTAATTGCTTTGCACTCTGTACTGCATGTTCAGCTAGTCCATTTGACTGTGAATATTCTGGACTACTAGTAACATGTACAAAGTCCAATTCTTTTGTAAAGTTCTGAAACAACTGACTGATAAATTAGGTATCATTGTCAGAAATAACTTTATGTGGCATACCATGGACTGAGAAATGATGTTTCAACTTGGTGATAACAACAGTGGATGTTAGATTAAGCAGTAAATCAATCTCAAACTAGTTTGAATAACAGTTTACCAACACAAAGTAATGCTGATTGTTCCACTCAAATATATCAGTGGCTACTGTTGATCAAGGTGTTCCACTCAAATATATCAGTGGCTACTGTTGACCAAGGTAGTTCAGGAACTTGACTTAGCTGAAGTGGTTATTTTGTAAATGCAGTTTAATACTATTGCATACTGAACAAGAAGAAAATACTTTATCAATGTCTTTTACTAGAGAAGGCCAAAATACTAGTTCTCTCACCTTTCTTTTGGTAGATTCTGAACCTAGGTGACCATGATGCAAAATCTGGATATATTCATGTTGTAAGGAAGCAGGAACAATTTTAGGATCTTTGAAAATAATGTCATCTTACATCAACATCTCATCTTTGTAAAGAAAATAAGGTTGCACTTCAGGTAGGTTACTAGATTGTTTGATGACCATCCAACATTAATGTAGTGGTTGAGCTTTTGCAAAACTGGATCAGACTTTACATGATCTCTCAACTCATTAAGTCTCATGTAGAAAAAGTATGCCCTTCTGCGATATCAAAGTCAAAATTCTCTGCATGAAGCTGTTCTGTTGTATTTCTGGGTGATCTAGATAAGGTATCAGCCTGATAAAGAAGTTTGCCTCTTGTATAGAGCATTTTGAAGTTGTACATTTGCAATCTGAACATCATTCTTTGTAATCTCACTGGAAATGAATGCATAGGCTTTTTAAAGTTGTGACTAGAGGTTGGTGATCAGTTTTGATCTGAATAGCTCGACCATAGATATAATCATGAATCTTTGAACATGCAAATACTATTGCCAAAAGTTCTTTCTCAATTTCAGCATATTGCATTTCAGTTTGGGTAAGAGTTCTAGTTGCATAGGCTACTGGTTTGCCTTCTTGAAGAATAAATTCACCAAGGAAATATTTTGAAGCATCACAGGAAAGAGTTACTGGCTTATTGACATCATAGTATCTTAATGTAGGTGGGGTGGCAATTTTCTGCTTAAGGTCTTTAAATGCCTTCAGGTGCTGTTCCAACCAAAACCATATAACATTTTTGAATGTCAGCTCTCTTAAAGGTGCTGTCAACTCACTGAAGTCTGGTATAAACTTGTCTAAATAGTTGACCATACCACAAAAATGTTGAAGAGCCTGAACGTCATCTGGTGCTGGCATCTCAAGAATGGCTGCTTGCTTGGACAGAGCTGGTTGCAAGCCAGTGCTAGTAAATAAATGACCTACATATGTAACGTTTGGCAGTCTGAATTTGTACTTCAGAGGACTGAGCTTTAAGTTCACTTCACATGTTCTGTCTAGAACTTTCTTATGGTTTATGTCATGCTCTGCTTCACCATTGCTCCCAACAGATAAATCATCTACTATTATGCACAAGGATAACCGGAAAAAAATGCTCCATTGCATGCTGAAAGACTTCACTTGCAGAATTTATTCCAAATAGCATCCTGAGGAATCTGTATCTGCCAAATGGGGTACTGAAAGTAGTCAGTAATGAGGATTTGAGATCAAGCATCACTTGCCAAAATGAACTTTTTGCATCCAAGACAGAAAAAAACAGTGGCATTTGGTATTAGGGCTATGACTTCCTTGACTGTATGCATTGGATGATGTGATCTCTTTAATGCTTTGTTCAAATCTCTTGGGTCAGTACATATTCTGATTTCGTCTGAGCCTTTTTCTGGGCTGCTACCATGGATGATGCCCATTCAGTTGGTTCTGTGACTGGACAAATTACACCTTGCTGCACCATTTTATCCATCTGAGCTTTAACTTCATTCTGCATAGCTATCAGAACTTTTCTCACTGGTCTGACTACTGGACTGACCTCTGGGTCTAACTTCATAGAATACACAACTGGAAGTTTGTCCAACTTGTCATCAAAAACATCAGCATACCCTGAGAAAATAGCTTCAGTAAAATTGGAACTAGGATATGTGCTTATATTTATTTATTTTATTTATTTTTTTATTTACATTTGTTGACCGGGAGAGTCCAACTGGATTAATGTCCATTTTCAGTGGAGGCCTGGAGAGAAAAGCTCCAGCATACAATTAGTCATACAAATAAAAGATACAGTTAGTCATACAAACAAAGATACACTGCTTGTAAGATATATTACTTGTCAAATACAACAGAGTTAGTTCATAGCTTTAGTCATAACAGAATTTGCAGAGGACATGTTTTCCAAGTGACGCTGTTTATTTATTTATATATTTATAATAATATTTATAATAAGACTGGAGGAAGTGGACAGAGATTCCTGGTGAGGAGAATATAGTATTGTGCAAAACGAAATGCCTTAAGGTGTTGCTTTTTAAAGTCAGGTGCTAGAGAGGGGTATGGGAAAGACGAAGCTGATATATGATGAACTTCTTTGGTAAAGGAAAGCAAATTCATTCTCAAGCTGTTTCTGAGACACAATAGTGACTGCACAGGTCTCCAGACTGCATAGAATAACAAGCTGTAACAGTTCCTAGCCAAATAACATGACAGCACTACTGAGCCTTCAATTTGAATTTCTTCACCTCCATAAGCAACAAATTTTGCACAACTAGCCACATTGAGTTATTCCCCAGTTCTCACCTTACCAAATGTGTCTGCTGGCATGATATTGCACTTTGAGCCAGTGTCTACTTTGAGCTTGGTGAATTTACCATTGATCTGGACAGTACAAAACACCTCATTCTCTGCCAACAAATTTATTGCATCAAACTTTTTACCAATTATTGATACACCATCTACATAGAAAGTAGAATTGCAGCTATCTATATTATTAACTGGCTTTTTAAGTGACCCTTCTTTATAACTGTGTGAGATTTACTTGATTTGCAAAACTTTTGAAAATGGTTCCATTTTTTGCACTTGTGGCATTGCTGACAAAATGCTAAGCATTTTTCTCTTTTAGGCTCATGACTGGCAGCACAATTAAGACAGTTAACAATAAAGCTTGATTTGGGTTTTGCTGACTCACCCTTGTACTCCTTTTCTTAGAACTTGCTGGAAAACGTTGGGTTCTACCTGGGGATCCTGCAGGGGTGGCAGGTGCCATGTGCTTAGACCTGCTTCTACTTGCCATGTGTTGTATGCTGTCTACATTTGCCTACTGAAACCATGCTCTTATCACTTGCAAGCATACTTGCGTGCCTTTTTGTAATCTCATGTGTTTGACAAATCTCAATAGCTTTGCTCAGCATTAAATCACTGTCATGAAGCAACATCTTTCTCACTGCAGCGCTATTAATACCATACACAAGCCTGTCCTTTATCAACTCATCTTTTAAGTCACCAAACCAACACATTTTAGCTTTGTTACTCAGATCAATAATATAATCTGCAAAAGTTTCCTATGGTTTCTGATCTCTTGCGTAAAACAAATGCGTCTCTAATGTAATATTTGCCTGGGGGTTACACATTTCCCTGAATTTGCAATTCAAACACTCAGGGTCTTCCCTTGATTCAGTTTGTGCAACAATATGATGGTTTTTACCTTCTCCCTCATATACTGCTGATGCATAGACAAATGAATGCTATCTTTCAATGGTCTCTGACCCAGCTAGGTTTAGCAAAACGAATGCCCTGGTGGGTGCATCTTTGTCAGAATAAGCTGCTTATATAAAAATATCATACTCTTTCTCAGATATTCTCCAATTCTCTGCAACATTCTCATCAAATACAATTGATGATGGTTTTTGAAATCCATCTGCCATATTAATACATACCAGTGAAGGCTTTTGCAAGTATGGATGAGCACACACATATACGTATGCCAACATTTTATGCCAATATTTGTAACTATGCCCAATAGCACAACAAGCCTCTGAATAACTGAACTTTGTGAAATAAGTCTCTCGGGAACAAGAACACTCTTGAAATTACTGTACTGTAAGAAATCACCTCATATCAGTGTAAGAAACATTTCAAAATAATTGCACTGTGTGAATAAACTGGACAGAAGACGCTCAGAGTAAGAAACATTTCAAAGTAATTGCATTTTGCAATAAACAGTACACAGCACACTGAAACTTTCCCAAAATGGCTGTACTTTGCAAAGTAACACTTTACAGTGCAAGAAACATTCTGTAATGGTGACACTTTGTGAATAGACACACCCAGCACAAGAAACTTTTCGAAATGGCTGTATTTTGAGTGTTCTTCATGAAATAGTTGCACTTTGCACACAAATAAACTCCTCAGAATAAATGCACATTAATAAGCACACACTGTAAGCACTTTTACACACTTTGAGATACTTCAAATAACTGTAGTTATGCCCTGAATACAATGCAAAATAGTAATTATGCCAAAACACACTACTTTTCCAACAAACATGCAGTCGCCTTGCTTTATTTAGGCTTAATGTGTCTTTTTACCCTTATTACATTAATTTTGCTTGTTTTATCTTTTTCCATGCCCATTATACTTTTCTTGTGCTTGTTTTACTCTAAACATGCCCGTTTTTCTTTAAATATGCTCGCTTGGCAATTTTGAGGTGATTCCAAACCCCCTATGTGCTTTTCTGATAATTGTTTTACCAAATATCTCAATTTTAAAATTTTGTTTAATTAATAAACTTTTTGTACTCGTGCATGTTTAATAATGAAGTTTGTGCCCTTGTAATGCTCCATTTTATTGTTTTTATAAAAAAAAATAATTTGTGCAAGTTTTCATTACCTTTGGTTCATTACTGGCCCTTTTTTGTGCTCAGTTGTCTTAGTTTACCTTCACTGTTAACTCGATACATTGTAGCTCTGAAAAGCAGTCTCTGGAATCCCAGATCTGACACTATATCGCTCATCCAGTCAGGATAAAATAGACAAGCATTCGTGGGTTCTGCTCAAGCAGCTTTATTATGTACAAGCACATCAGACCGAGGCTTAATAACTTTAACTTAGATAAACTTATAAACAAACTAGCTATTACACTCATACATGCTCACTCTCTGGCTGCACTCTCAAAATGGCACTGAAGCTAGCATATGCTTGCTATTTATATGCAAGTGCTGAGCTTGAATGCTTCTTAAAGGTATAACACACACACACACTATTCTACAGGCAGTGTTATCTGCAGTGTTTAGAATATTATTAGAAAAGTGTATTCAGTTGAGGGAATTAACACATTTAGCCCAATGGCTCATCTGGATTCAAAGGTCAAGAGTTACATAAGCCTGTAGCTCATTGCTGAGTTGCTTCAACATACCACAGACTGAGTGTTTAATATGATGTTTAAAGTACAGGGTTGGATCCAGCTACACCCTCATGTATTTTTGCTGCTTAACCATAGATATTGGATTATTCTTAAGATCATCTAGAATTCCGTCAGATATTTTTGTTTTGCAGCTGTGGTTATACTACTGCTAAAATAGTCTATTATTTAAGAGATATTTGCCCAATATCTGAGATGCTGCAAAGAGTATAGCTGTCTTGGTTAGAATACAATCAACATTACAGATTTTTTATGTCATTTTTGCAAAGTCCTCTATACATCTTTGATGGAGCTAGACCACCTAAGCAAGAGCAGGCCAAGTGCATGTTGACATAAAATCTAATAGATTCAGAGATGATTTATTCAGAAAAAAGGGGAAAAAGTGGAAAAGGTCATAACACCATACTTTTTAAGACTCCAGTAGTAAAGGTCCTTACATCAGAGGTGTTACTAATCATAACTGCTTTGAAGATTCTATGTTCTATGTTTTAGACAGCCAGAAATGTATATGATGGATCCAGTTTTGAAATCTAGTTCATCTAGCTTGGTAAGCAACAATAAATGAATGACCAACTTCAATGCTGTCTTTAAATCAACAAGCAAACTCCAGTTAATAAAACATTTTACATATTTGTGAAGATGATGTTGGTAATACCGAAGATAGCTGTTAAGGTATTGAATGTCTTTTCAAAGCCGCTTGGTTTTGTTGCAAGCAATCATATTTAGTAACATGTCCAGCCAACTGGGAGTCCATTAGTTCTATAGTTATTTTGTCATGGATTAACAGAATAATTGGTTGGTAGTCTTGAGCTGAGAGACTGGATACCATGAGTAGTCACTAAGTAAGGATGGAATAACATTAAATATTCAGGACAGATTTTAAATAGCTATTATTTTTCAATAATAAAACAAGCCATTAAAAAAGAGAGAGGGTCTTAAAGTTGGCATGACAAGGCAAGGCAACTACTAGGCATTAGTCTTTCCTAAATCTCAAGAGTTGGATGAGAATAAGGTCATCCTATGCTACAGTCCCTCAGAGGAGATGTGGAAATGCTTGGGAGATGTCTGTGGAGGTTTGTTCAGATCAACAAGCCCAGGGGGAAGGGAAAGGTAGATAATAAGAGAAAAAACAGGTAACTGGAATGTTGGGACCTGCTAGAGCGAGTCCCAAAATACTAAGTCCAAGATGCTATTTCTTGGAATATTCCCTTTTCTCTGAGGTATGACAAACTTAGAGTTGGTAAATATAAGTTTGGGGGTATAGGGGAGCTTGCCCCCTGCAAAAATAAGTTTAAAGGAGAAGAGTGGTTTTCAAAATTTGCTTTTCTCCTGTGTTTTTGGTCATTTTTTTCAGTTTATCAGTACTCTGCATTTCAAGTGTTGGCATTTCAAAAGGGAGCCATAAAAACAGCCTTATTGCCAGGATGATAACAAGGGCACAAACAAGTCTTATGGCTTCCTGGATGACAGATTACAAATGCTTAAATTATATCATTGTAACATTATGATTTTAAATTAAATGTGCATTAAATACAAATGAACTGATGATACTATAAATGATTTTTGATCATGACAAATTATATTTGTTTCAGTTAATATAAATTCACAAAAGTTACTTTCTGGAACTGGAACACTGCTCTGAATTTCAAAAACCCCATTCATTGTTTTCTAAGCTCAGGTCAAAAGAAAAAAAACAATCCCATTAGTATGCATTTTCACAGTAAACTTCCTAAGATAAAGTGGTACACTACAGTCTCTGGTCATTTTAGCAAAATTGTCTCTTTCTGATTAATTCAGTTCTTAGTTTTAGCTACAGTTGATATTTCTTCATTGTTGGCATGCATTCCACAGAACATAAAATTGTTGTTTTTAATAGAAAATTTAAATAGGCATACAGATGTATCTGCAAGATAAATTAATGCAGTCATATCTCTGATGGAACTGTCTTTACAAAACAACATGTTTATGTTTAATGATAACCTCTGTCAAATTGCAGATTTCGCAGTGGGTGCATTTTCAGTCCCACTGCTCTTGAATTTGATAAAAACAAACCAGTAGGATGTATGTTTTTAAGCTTAAGAAGTACTTCAACTTGTAAAATTATATGGACTTTATATAAAGAAGCTATTTTTTCTAGAGTTCCACCGAAGAAGAATTAAAAAAATAGGAAAACAAGAGTTTTTCATGCTGTATTTAATTTACTTCTATAAAACATCTTTACATGTACAGCACCTTCACAATACTTTTATGAATAGCTATTTACATAGTCCTCATCCATTTTATTTTAAAGAAAAATATTTTGTAATAATTTCTAATAAATAATTCTCAGTTACCCACAGAAATTGAGAACTTTTAAAAGAAACAAAATAACTTAAAATTATGTTAATAGCTAAAGTTATAAACAAGAGATTTGTATAATATATCTAATGTGGTTGTACACAGTAGAAACACTAGTTAAAGTCTATTCTAACAAATGTAAATATTGATATAACTGCAGATAAGTCATCTGGGATTTAAGGATTTTAATTTGAGCATGAGTTTATAACATGGTAAAGATAAGATTCAAATTCCTGAAACCATTAAAAATAATTTGAAAATTAATTTAGGGAACATAAACATAACATATGTATTGGGTAAAAAAACATTTTTTTATACAACACATCTAATCTGAAGCAATTATTTAAGACAGATTTTTAACTTTACATGCAACCAAATGAATACCAAAAAGAAGGCATATTAAAATGTGGACACTGTTTTCAATTTAGGTACAGTAGTGAAGGGTTTTGTCTATCTTGAACTTTGGGGTTAAAGGACATTTTAATTGTATTCATACTAGGATGATTTACATGATTATTATCAATTTTTACATAGGAAAAAACAACATGAAAATTAAAAGGATTTGTAAACATACTTACACAATAAGTATGGGAAATGATAATAATACCTTGTTTAAGCAGACGTTAAGCTGTACATCTTTTTTAAAAAAAATCATGTTTTCAGTTTTACATTCATTACAATATAACTTCATTTAGTATCACAATCTTGAGTAACTCAGTCTTGAAAATCGTAATCCTGAGACCATAATATTACAAGACCAAAACTCTGAAGACTACACTGTTAAACTACAGGACTTGCCCTTTGAGGTATCCATATTAGCACTCATTCCTGAGTCCACACCCCTGCAGGACCAGTGTTAGCTCTCAGTTCTGGGTCCTCGCTGGAAGGAGGATTCAGTATTCAAAATTTTTGGACATTGTTGTCTTCAGTATTTTGATCTGGACTAATTCTTATTGCACAAACCAAGTATAGAAAGAGACAGGATTATATCTCATTTCAAAAAGGGTGGCAAATTAGGGAACATTGAAGAAGTTACAATTACACTTTTTGTTTCAATTAGCTCTACTTTCAGTATGTTTATTGCATAAACTGGACTGAATAACATTGGCAGAACAATGACTAACAGATATACATGCACATTTTGGAAATGCTAAAATTATTCTTAAGTAAAAGCTTTAAGTCAGTCTTCATTACCATCCCTCCAACCCTAACATTAAAACTGGAGTCAAGAGGACAGGCAGTACAATTTAATAAGTGGTTAAGAAGGACTTTTTTTTGAGGCAAGAAGTTCAACTATTCCTCTGTGGAAAAATGAAGAAAGAAAACAAATAAATCTAGTGTAAATATTACTTGTTGTATAGATAGCATTCCACTTAACTCTAACAATGATTAGAAACTTGGATACCTATGTTGAAAACAGACTCTTCTTTGACCACCATATCTCTGTTGAAGTTGGAAAAACCTTTTTGGTTTGTACAGCATATCCTCTGTGATATGTTGTTAAGGTCTATTGAATTTATAGTCCCACTTTATTCCTCCCTTATGAGGCCCATTATTGAATCTAATGCCACCTTCAGTATGTACCTTACTAAGTACATAAACCAACTTAAGATACATCAATGTTTCCTCACCAAATACATCCCAGGTCTCAGTATCCTTAGCTACTTTGACAGATAAAAAATCCTCTCTCTCTTTTCAGTGTCATACAGACTCCTGGCATGATATTTGCTTAGCCTTCTCTGCACTCTTTGAACTAATTTACCTAAACAGAAACAGTAGCAACCAGCTTTTCTAAAGACCATAACCTATGCTTCCACGTCAACAATGCCAGATGGCATAACAGGTACATAACAGTATATATCATCCATTTCCTGACTATACTGTCCTTATATATCAAATGGAGTACTGATGATACTAAATTATTACTAGATAATACCAGAAGCATCAATAACAAGTGCAAAGAGCTAATTTATTTATTTATTGGCATTTGTTCACCGTGAAAGTCCACTGGGCTAGGAAAGCCCATTTTCGGTGGAGGTCCAGGGAGAAAAGCTCCTTTACAAAAAGAGTTACATGAGAATACATAAAGTTACAAAGCAGAGAAAAATTATACAATGTTTAGATAGTTACCAAGAAGTTTCATAAAAACATAACTATGTGCGAAAGTAACATAGAGGTTTCATAAAACAATACATTTCCTATAAGTTTCATAAGCAGAAGTTATACAAAAGTTTCATAGAAATGTCATGAAAATAGACTACGACTCAACAGGTAACACAACTAATCAAAGTGTTGGGAGACAAATTATAAAAAGTTAAAAAAAGAAAAAAAAACAAGTTACATAAAACAAAATTATACAAAAGTTTCATAGACAATTTCATTTATCAGATATAATTCAATAGGTAACACAACTATTCATAGCATCTAGAGCCAATTTAAATAGTATGCTAGACAGTGCAGGATACTACTATGGTAGTACAAGAAAAACAAGTGTCACTGGTATTAGAATGGAACAACTAATTAGATTATTTAAATAACACATATTGAGAAAAGAATAGTGATGTTACTTTTAAGAATGCAAAGGGCAATGAAGAAATAAGATAAGAGTAAGGAAGCGAAGGAAGAGAGACAAAGGGCGGTGGAGGAGGAGGGAAATAAAGAGCAATGCCAGTAGCTAGAGAGAAGAGAGAAGGAAAAACACTTAAAGAAAAGGAAGGGGAATAGAAGGAGCAGTGGAGGTACTTAAGAAGAGGCAAGAGAAGGGGTGGAAAGCAAAGGCTTCGTAGGAAGTATGGAGATCGATGTTAGCACAAGCTAGAGTAAGTAGTTTGATGGTTTAATAAGAAGAATTGAGTAACTGCAGAGTGAGTAATGGTTGCATAGCTCCCTTTTAAATGAGGAAGGGCATTGTTGCAGATGGATAGAAGGTGGGAGGTTATTCCATATTTTGGCAATTTTCCAGGAGTACAATAACTGACCAGCAGGTGGCTTGGGTTTATAGATTTGGAGAAGAAATTGGTGTTTAGATCATAGGGACCTAGCAGGGTTATAGAGGCTACACAAGGAGCTGAGTGCAGGGCAGTCCTGAGGCTTCTATATCAGTTTATGTGAAGATTTGGGCTGTAGTAGGAGAAGGTAGTGGGGGAGTTCCAGCCATTGTAATTGTTTTAGAGCAACACAATGGTGTGTAGAGTGACAGTTATTTGTGGTAAATTTAGCAATCTTGTTACAGCAATATTCTAGTTTTGTTATCAGTGAAGACTGTAGATTGAAAATTAAAGGAGCACCATAGGTTAGTGAGGGTAGGAGGTAAGATGAGGCTAAAGTTTGTTTAGAGGGGAGGGAGACGAATTTCTTATGCCAGTAGAGTAACCCAAGTTTTTTGTGAGTCTTGCTTATATTGCTTTGAATGTAAAAGTTGAATTTAAGGTTTTCATCCAATTATTATCCCAAGCAATTTAGTGTGGGTTACTAATTCGATTTTAGTGGAGTTTAGTGAGTTCTGTTGGCAAGTGAAACCACCAGTAAAGCATTAATAACAGAACCTGTCTTAAGAATAATTGTAAAGAATCTCATTTTGTTTCAAACATTACATGTTACCATAGGTTTAGGACCCATAAAATGGGACAAGCCATGGAAAGATGAAACAGAAGGAAACCATTAGATTAATGCTGGACTTCTTCTTCTTCTTCTTTCGGCTGCTCTCATCAGGGGTCGCCACAGCAGATCAACTGTTTCCATTTCTTCCTGTCCTCGGCATCTTGCTCTGTCACACCAACCACCTGCATGTCCTCTCTCACCACATCCATAAACCTTATCTTAGGCCTTCCTCTTTTCCTTTTACCTGGCAGCTTCATCCTTAGTATCTTTCCCAATATACTCTGCATCCCTCCTCAGCACATGTCCAAACCAACGTAATCTTGCCTCCCTGGCATTGTCTCCAAACCTTCCAACCTGGGCTGACCCTCTAATATACTTATTCCTAATCCTGTCCATCCTCGTCACACCCAGTGCAAATCTTAACATCTTCAACTCTGCCACGTCAAGTTCTGACTCCTGCCTTTTTGTCAATGCCACTGTCTCCAACTCATATAACATAGCTGGTCTCACTACCCTCTTGTAGACCTTCCCTTTCACTCTTACTAGTACTCGTCTGTCACAAATCACTCCTGACACTCTTCTCCACCCACTGCATCCTGCATGTGCTCTCTTCTTCACCTCTCTTCCACACTCGCCATTACTCTGAACTGTTGATCCAAAGTATTTAAACTCATCCACCTTTGCCACCTCTACTCCCTGCATCCTCACCATTCCTCTATCCTCCCTCTCATTCACACACATATATTCTGTCTTAGTCCTGCTGACCTTCATTCCTCTTCTCTCTAGAGCATATCTCCACCTCTTCAGGGTCTCCTCCACCTGTTCCCTACTCTCACTACAGATCACAATGTCATCTGCAAACATCATAGTCCACAGGGACTCCTGTCTGATCTCGTCTGTCAACCTGTCCATCACCATTACAAATAAGAAAGGGCTCAGAGCTAAACCTTGATGTAATCCAACCTCCACCTTAAACGCATCCGTCACTCCCACCAACGACCTCACCGCTGTCACACTACCCTTGTACATATCCTGTACCACTCTTACATACTTCTCTGACACACCCGACTTCCTCATACAATACCACAACTCCTCTCTAGGCACCCTGTCATATGCTTTCTCTAAATCCACAAAGACACAATGCAACACCTTCTGACCTTCTCTGTACTTCTCCATCAACACTCTCAAAGCAAACATTGCATCTGTAGTGCTCTTTCCTGGCATGAAACCATACTGCTGATCACTAATCATCACCTCCCTTCTTAACCTAGCTTCCACTACTCTTTCCCAACTTCATGCTGTGACTGATCACTTTAATCACACTGTAGTTATTACAGCTCTGCACATCACTCTTATTCTTAAAAATCGGCACCAAAACACTTTTTCTCCATTCCTCAGGCATCCTCTCACTTTCCAAGATTTCATTAAACAATCTAGTTAAAGACACCACTGTCATGTCACCTAAGCACCTCCATGCTTCCACAGGTATGTCATCTGGACCAACAGCCTTTCCATTCTTCATCCTCTTCATAGCTATCCTTACTTCCTCCTTGCTAATCCACTGCACTTCATGATTCACTATCCGCACATCATCCAACCTTCTCTCCTCTCATTCTCTTCATTCATCAGCCCCTCAAAGTACTCTTTCCATCTGCACAAGGCACTCTCCTCACTTGTGAGTATGTTTCCCTCATTATCCTTTATCACCCTTACCTGCTGCACATCTTTACTAGCTCGGTCCCTCTGTCTAGCCAATTGGTACAGGTCCTTTTCTCCCTCCTTAGTGTCCAACTTTTTATACAACTCATCATACGCCTTATCCTTAGCCTTCACCGCCTCTCTCTTTGCCATGCACCTAATCTCCTTATACTCTTGTCTACTTTCTTCATCTCTCTGAGAATCCCACTTCTTCTTCGCCAACCTCTTTCTCTGTATACTCTCCTGTACTTCTTCATTCCACCACCAGGTCTCCTTGTCCTCCTTCCTCTTTCCAGATGTCACACCAAGCACCTTTCTAGCCATCTCTCTTACTAGCTCTGCTTTAGTTACCCAGATATTCGGTAACTCTTCACTGCCACCCAGTGCCTGCCTTAACTCTTCCCTGAACTCCACCTCACAATTACCCTTTTTCAATTTCCACCATTTGATCCTTGCTGCTGTCCTCACACTCATCCTCCTCTTCATGATCACCAATGTCATCCTACAAACCACCATCCTATGCTACACTTTCCCCTGCCACCACTTTACAGTCTCCAATCTCCTTCAGACTGGTCCTTCTACATAAGATATAATCCACCTGTCTGCATCTTCCTCCACTCTTGTATGTCACCCTATGCTCCTCCCTCTTGTTAAAATACATATTCAACACAGCCATGTCCATCCTTTTTGCAAAATCCACTACCATCTGACCTTCTGCATTCCTTTGCTTAACACCATACCACCCCATCACTTCCTCATCCCCTCTGTTCCCTTCACCAACATGCCCATTGAAATCTGCTCCAATCACCAGTCTCTCACCCTTGGGTACAGTCATCACCACTTCATCCAACTCACTCCAAAATTTTTCTTTCTCATCCATCGCACACCCAACTTGTGGAGCATATGCACTAACAACATTCATCATTACACCATCAATTTCCAGCTTCATAAACATCACTCTATCTGACACTCTTTTCACCTCCAAAACACTCTTAGCATACTGTTCCTTCAGGATAATGCCTATGCCATTTCTCCTCCCATCCACACCATAATAAAGCAATTTGAACCCACCTCTGATACACCTAGCCTTGCTCCCCTTCCATCTAGTCTCTTGCACACACAATATACCAACCTTCCTTCGGTCCATCATATCAGCTAGCTCTCTCCCTATACCAGTCATACTGCCAACATTCAAAGTTCCGACCCTCACTATCACAGTCCTAGCCTTTACCTGCCTTTGGCCATGCCTTCCGCCTCTTCTCCTCCTTCGGCCAACAGTAGCCCAATTTCCTCCAGCACCCTGTTGGCCAACAGTACTTGTTGCAGTCATTGTTAGCCCGGGCCTCGACTGATCTGGTATGTATATGTGTACTTTTGTCTGCATGTATGATTTGGCAAAATTTTACGCCGGATGCCCTTCCTGACGCAACCCTCCCCCTTTATCCAGGCTTGGAACCGGCACAAAGAAATGCACTGGCTTGTGCATCCCCATTAATGCTGGACAATGTTCTATAATAAATTGCATACCCTGACAGATAGCTGTTTGTCTATATTAACAACTAAATATCAAAAACATTTTCTGAAATGGAGTACAAAAATGCATTGATAAAATATCACAGGAAAACACCATAGGAAATGTTACAATCTATATTTAATAAAAACTGTCTGTAGACCAACTCCAGTGTATTTCAGGGGACTTACCATGAATCCAAACTGCCTGAGAACAATAACTGTTACCATGACTTTTTCTGTTTTCAATATTAGCAAAAAAAAACAAATAAGTGGGTAACATTTAAAATTAAGTTGGCTAACCTCTGTATTAACAATTTTGGCATCTTGTCTTCTCAGCTATATCTAACACTAGTAATAAAATAACAAGGAAGGCTAGAAGTCATGCTTTGCAAATCCCAGTAGATCATATTAAAGATGCTTAAGCAAAACCAAACCAAACCAAACAATCGTTCAGGTCCAGACAATATTTCAGTATATTTATCACTAATAGTTGCACTGCAGTGTTGCTAATTGTGACTTATTTATTTCATGTACCACCAAATCAACAGTATATACCAACTGAATGCCATACTTATACATAAATGTGGTAAAAATAATCTATCTACCTATCATCTAGTAAGTCTTACATCTATTATTAGAAAATGCTTTGTGTGTACGTCTTGAGAAGTTTTACCATTGCCTATTTATTTTAAACTTGATGCCCATCAGTGTGCACTTATTAATAATAGGACTTGTCTTCCATATGTCCTTCAGTATTTTTTCAATGTCAAACATGTCCTGTCAGTAGGTGTCCATGTAATATAATGTATTTTGCCACTAATGTCAATGAGCTCATTAGGAGATGCCATACTAAAATCCAATTTTTGCACTATTTATTCTAGGGATGGCACAGTCATGCTTCTTTTTAAATCTTTAATGAGACCAATAGCTAAGTACAAAAGAATATCCAAAGCCTGTGACATACTCCATTAAATACACATTTATACGCTCTTCACTTATAACTAGCACATCTTCTGTAAGGCTTTGGTTTTTCAATATGGTTAACCAATAGGTAATTTCAAGTTAGAACTAAGAAGAGCTTTCCTGAACCTAAATAAAAATCAAGTGCATTATACCTTAGGAGTCCATTTTATCTTTTCAGAGTGTCTAAAATTCAATGTTTGTACTATTTCTTCTAGGGAGTAACTAAATGTAAAATCATAGACTTTGCAGATATCCAGCATGATTGTTTGCATATCTTGAAGGTATGTAAACATTTTATACCAAAACTGTTTGTGGCTTATTACTTTTAAAATTATCTGTACTCTGCTTGCTATTAGTTTTTTAGATGAGAATTAATCCACCTATTTAAAGTATTTCCTCAGGGGCAAAAATCTAGTTGTGTTGGGAATTAAGCTGATTGATCATTTTCATAATACCAAGTTGAGGAGTGTATCTGATATTAAGAAAATTTCAGATAGAGGGTTTTATTTTTTACTAAAAGACCACATAAAACTAAGAATCTTAGATATACAGATCATGTTATTAATACAAGGAATAAACATTACTCCTTATAGTATGACTATGAAACAATTTATCAGTTGTCAATGGAATTCTAGATATTTTAATAGGGGCAAGTATTTAGAATGTTACATTTGGGATACAGATTCATAGACTTGCAAAACTTTAGAGCCCCTTTTAAAAAACACACTGTACCATTATTACTTTGAGAAGGCTACCAGGCTGCAAGCCTGCAAAGGCCAGAGGTAAGACAGTTATAGATTTTTTAGGCTGGATGATAAAAATCTTTTATAGATGCAAAACAATGGGAGTTACATCAAACATTAAGGAAAGGAAAGGAAAGGAAAGAGTGACAAATACAGAACAAAAGAATAAAGGGATAGGAAGCAGATATTTTTGCTTAGTGGTTGCTATTGATGTGTGAGAGACAAAACTGAGACATGGAAATGAATGCAGATCGACAGAAAGAGGACAATGAACACATGAAATTATCTCATAAATCTGAAGGTGGTTAAAATAATGGATTCATCTTAGAACATAATAACTGCATATTAAACTCTTTTATCCCTGAGTTTAATTTAAACAACTCAGAGGAGGAAGGACCCTGTATCAGACAGCTATGCGAAAACAGATGGATGCCTTGCTCACAAATATGGAAACAAGGGATATATATTAAATTGCTTACAATTCAATATAAACTTGATGATTTATAGTTGAAAAATTCATAAAACAGATTATACAAAACTGAATAAGTAATAGTTAGTGGGCACAAACCTCAATGCAACATGGATTCACACATGAATTATTTTACTGGGTTACTAAACTGATACATGTAGAAGGATCTGTGGACATGGTCTATGAAGAATTTTATCAAAACATTTTTGACAGTCCTACACAGAATAATAATACAGAAACTAGCCAACACAGGAATACATTAAAATGGAACTATAAGACAGCTATGAAGAAAGAAATGGGAGATGCATGTGTGCCACATACTCCTCATCCGGTGACACTATTTATGTATTTTATTTATGTCCATATGTGGCCAGTTACTAAAGGTATTGAGCATAACTTCTCTCATGTACTAGTCATGTGCTTTGATTCAACACAAGGAAGTCTGGGGCAGGTATGAATAAAAGAAGACCATACTTTTGAAGACAGATCTCACTAGCTATATTACATCAGCATGACCTGGAAGTACTAACAGCAAATCTAGACTCAATCCATATTTGTAACATAATCAGCATGCAGTGACATTAAATTTCAAACTTAGTCAAAAAGTAATGGCATATGTTTTAAATGGATAGCTCTTATGCATTTTGGTAGAATGGGAGAGAGAAGCATGAGGCAAACAAAAACAGGAATGAATTAACAAGAAGTTTCTTCTTGGTACCTGGAGATAGCTATGCAACCATTTCAGATGAACAAAACTGTACGGAACAAATACCCCTTACAGAGAAATATAGTCACCACATCTCTACCTTTAGACTTCTATAATTCATGCAGCATGGCATAAGAAATAAAGTTCTCATAGTGAAGCTACCCAAGTTTCCACATGGCAGTAATATTGCATTTTTATTTGGCACCCTAGCTAGCTCATGTCAATACCTACTGTTCTTCATAATGGAACAGAAAAGTGAGTGAAATGAGAAGTTTCACACTTTCAACAATCACACAAATGAGCAATGTCGCACACTTTAATTTTCAGTACAGGAAGAAGCCATTTTGCACAGTGCCCATTGGTAAAATAAAGTATAAATGCATTCATAATTAGTGATGACCCATGGTAAACAAACATAAGGAACAGTGCTGCATTTGATTCCATTGTGATGTAAACTTCTGGGGCGGCTTGTGCTATAGGACTGCAGGACTGCATCCCCCCCACCTGTAGAAAGAAAGAAAATAGAAGAAAATTAACAAAACAAATTGTGAGTCCTGGAACCTCACACGTGTGCTTGGAGTTCCTGGTACTCACAAAACTCCAGATTGCTGTGTCAGGCAGTCCAGATAGGGGAGAAAGGCATCTCAGCCCTGCAGCCCAGAAGTCTCTGTGGTGACAACAGCATAGAGCAGAAGGAAACTGAACTGCGTCATCTGCAGGCTGGAACCTCCAGCCTACTCTCGCGGGGAAACCAGCCAGCCAGGAGATTGGAGAACCGGATACCAGCCATTAGCTTGCGCGAGCTGAGGAGACTGCTTTTACCGACCAAGGATTTACAGCAATGGGACCGGTTGGAACTAATTCAGGTAGTGTGTGTGTGTGTGTATGTAGAGTGTGTGTGTGTGTGTGTGTGTGTGTGTGTGTGTGTGCGTGTGTGCGTGTGTGCATGTGTGCATGTGTGTGTGTGTGTGTGTGTGTGTATGTGCGTATGTGCGTATACATGTGCATAACTATAACTTTTGAATAAGGATTAAAAAGAATACATATCCATAAATGGCAGTACTTTGCACACAAAGAAGGAATGTTAGGTTTATACAGACATCATTCAGCTTGTAATCTACCAAATCCTACTTAAATCATACGTTCAACAACTGGTTCTGGTTTTGGCAAGTCTATGTCTTGAAATTCATTTCTGCTGTGTGCAAACATCACATAACCACATATTTTCCTTATTTAATCAAAATATCAGAACTTATATCCTTGGCTAAGGCATAGGGAAAAAATAATTTCCTAAAGGTTAACTCAAAGATTTATAAATGTCCTATGACCCTGCATAACTTACATGATAGTAAACAACAGGTACAGTGCAGAGAGAGAGAGAGAGAGAAACATTTGAAAACTTGTTAGAAAAAAATGACAGAGGAGGCATATGTTCTGTGTATAAAGTCTTGAGATCTTCAAAACCTAGAAATATCACCAAGTTGAAAAGACTTCTGGAAAATCGTACTACAATGCTTTGTATAAATTTCAAAGCACAAACAAATTCAATTAAATATTTATATTAGGAAATGCTTTCAAACAGGACTGAGAACCCACATAGCTGAAAAGAAGAGATGAAACATCCTAAAAGAACTGCTAACATAGCTATAGCAACTTAATTAAAAAAAAAACATTGATACACAGTACAGCATATTTTATGTATTGCAATGTTTCATTTTGCTGTAATTATTGAGGAATATGCATTAGAACTAAATCTTCATTCCTAATTACCTTTCTGATACTTTCTTCTTGCTTGTGGCCATTATAAGGAATTTATCTTGTCATATTTAGTGTCATGGGAACAGAATGTGATGTTTAGGTGTCTGATATTTTGAAGTACACTGATATTTATATACATAGACACAGGTACCATAGATTTCATTGCAGTATGCTTTTATTCTGTGCAGCTTTTTTGTTGGTGGTACTGTGTATAATGCCCCAGTTGTTATATACTGGTGGCTAGAGAATACCTCAGGCTTGAACCCTGTATGTTGGATACAGGTGGCAAGGGCCTGAATTCCCTACCCACAACCATTTGTAAAAAGTTTGCAGATTTTTGCCTCATATTCGTTCTGTTCCTCATAAAATATGTGGTTTTTGTATGTTTGTTTTTCCTTGCACAGTCAGTAGTGCAATGGTGCACTGGTATCGTTGTTGCCTGACAGCTACAGGTTCTCTGATTTGATTCTTGGCTGGGGTGCCTTCTGTGTGAAGTCTGCATGTCCTCCCATCTTACAAAGAAGTGTCTGGAGTGTTTCTCCCTGGGCCTCTGCTGAAAATTGGCTTTTGTTCTAAGTCAGACTTTCCTGGTTAACAAATGTTAAATAAATAAAAATAACAGGCATTTGAATTTCAGACTTCATATTCTTCAGAAAGTGCATGGTAACACAAAACATTTTATTCTAGCAATTTTCTAAGTTTATAACATGGATATTTGAAAATTGTCCCTGTTTTGGGACTGTATTCCCCCATTATTGGCTTCATCCAGGATTTTTTGTGCTAAGGTTGAGAGTTATGGTGAGAACTGAATTCACTGAATATGTTTGGGGGCTGTATTCTACCATTACTGGCTTTGTCCACGTGTTTTTTGCTAAGAGGTTGAGAGCTATGGCGAGAACTGAATTCACTGAATATGTTTGGGGCCTGTATTCCCCCATTACTGGCAATGTTCAGGTGTTTTGTGCTAAGAGGTTGACAGCTATGGTGAGAACTGAATTCACTAAGTAGTAGCCATTTAAGTTTTAGTCTTCCGCTCTTTCTCAAAACAGCTGATTTGGCATAGTGTTATGCTACTCTGACTGTTTTGCGCAGAGTCCTGGGTTCAAGACATGGCAGTGAAATGTAGGGTGGTAACACAGCATTTTATTCTAGCAACTTTCCAACATTATACAAGCAATGTTTAAAATGAGTCCCTGGTTTTTGAGCTTTTGCCCCCCCCCATGAATTCGTTTTTTTTCCATATTTCTTGTGCTGCAAAGTTCAGAGATACAGCTGAGTGGCGAGTAGATTTTACAAGGAGCTGATTGCTGCAGGGGAACAAAAATTTTGTGCTGCTTATGTTGATTCTTCTTGCATTGTTAATAGCACAACAGGTAGTGTACTTGCTTTTGATGCAGAAGGCTGTGGGTTCTAGTCCCACAGTAGGTAGATGCATTGTTGATACTGTATTGTGTTATAAAGGGATTGGATGTTACATTCCTTTTTGGTGAAGATACCTAGTAACTATGAACCTGTTATCAGTTTGCCATCCATTCCCTATTGCGATATTACTAGCTTATCATTTTTTTAATGCAACATAGGCAATTTATTCCTCAAGGGCAACAGGCACTTTATTTGTAGATGAAACAACGACATATAAAGTTGTTGGCTAGCAGCAACCTCTTCATTAGTTACAGATGTCTTTAATCTTCTTCAGAGATTGTGCATATTTACTGATACTGGTGGACTGTAGACGTTTGAGTAGACTTTTATGATGGAAATGTTCTGAATTGGGCAGTTTTGTCATTATTGGTGCATGCATTTTGTTTCATTGTTTACTGGAAAAATGTTCAAAACAATAAATTTAAAATACCCTCTAACAACTGTACTGTATTGCACAAGGAATATAATTTAATACAATCAGGAAGGTGTATCAAAGAGCACATGTATGTTTCGTGTTCAAGGGGCCTATGATTTGAAAACAGCCCAAAGTTAATCTTTATCTGCCACTGGCAAAACGTATTTTCTTTGAATGTGGGTTTCAATGCTATTTCAATGAATGTGAGTTTCAAGGGCACAGGAGTTTTAATGCTAAGTCTGTTTTCATTGTGAGACTGCATTGCTTTGTTTAGCAGATATCTGTTAGTGTTTGTGCTGTAAAATGCAAAATAAAACTTTCAAATGAAATCCAAATCATCGCAGAAGTAATGCAGTATGCACGTTACAGTGTTTATGGCAAATGGGGTGAAATAACCTAAGAATGGGACATTGGAATGGCTGCAGGGGGGAAGGCTCCATTCGACCATCATTTTGTGAGGGGGGGGGGAGAGGGCAGCAAACTCAAAGACAGCTCCGGCTGAACTATACCTCTCAACGGTCCAGAGTTTTGCAGAATGAATAGATTTTTGCTTCTTATTTTTGGTTTGTTCCTCATAAAATTTGTGATTTCCTGACAAATCATTTAGGAATGAAGTCACTAAATAATGACAGGCATTGAGTTTCAGACTTCATAGCCTTCAGAAAAATGCATGCTAAAGCAAGACCTGTTACTCTATCAACTGTCTTAAGTTTATACAAGAGCAATTTTTAGTACTGTTTGTATGCTCCTCCAATATATTTGGCCTTGTCCAGATTTCTTGCATGAAGAGGTTGAGATATATGTTCAAATAAATCTCTTTATAGAATTAGGAATATCCAAACCTCTCAACTGTCCTCAATTTTGGCTCAAAATGTTGCTCTCCCCATAATAATCCCTCTGTAAAATGGCAATTTTGGAAGAAAACGTGGAGGGTTTACAATTATAAATAACTGTAATGATCAGAGTTATAGATTACTTTTATTTCAGAAATGCATGTAGCTGCTCTTATTTTGTCAGCTGCTCAAGTTAGCAGTACTAAAATTAAAAAAGGTGTCCCTTCTTTGACAGATTCCCAGCTGTATTGTGTGGCAATTTTATATGTTTGCATCACATTTTGGTCCATTTTTCATAAAAGTGTGGTTTTCTGGCAAATTAGTGGCAAATCGTTAAAGATTGAAGTTAGAAAATAATAGCAGGCATTTGAGTTTCAGATTCCATACCCTTCAGAAAATTCATACTTATGCAAGACCTACTACTATTCTATTATCTTTCTAAGTTTATAAGAGCAATATTTTAAAATTGCCCTTATTTGTAGGCCTGTGTCCCACTTCTATGTATAGCTTTGTTCAGACTTCTTGCTTTGGGGTTGAGGGGTATGAGTTTCAGAGCCATCACAGTCAGTTAGAGACATTTCAATTGTGACATACTTTCTGCACCCCACTCCCCATTGTAGTGGCTGTGGATGTGTCAAAGCAAGGCAAGGAGCAGTGATGCAGTGTACGTGTGCAGAGTATTCCCCCATCCAAGGTAGACCACAAGTATGACCGTGGCTTTTCATCTGTCCTTGATTTTGCAGAAAGTTCTGGTTTTCTATCATATTTTTATACTGTTGATTTATGCTTCTTATTATTCAGAAAATGCATGCTGTCACAGTGCCCTGTTGCTCTGTGCTTAAGTAGCAATGCTTTAATAACCATCTGGTAAGCTTGTCAGAGATTGTAAGATGGAAGTAAGCTTTAATAAGCATACTGTTAAAGATTTACCAACATTGAAGGCTTTTTTGTTCTTGCTATGCAGAGAATATTTATATAACTAGATAAAGTGTAAGCCTTAGGTATTGAAAAGCATATGACAGTATTTGTAATAAAGGACAGGATTACAGTATTTTCAGAAGCTCATTACATTTGTTGGAGACTTGCAGTCATCTTTGCAGGCTTTACCCG
Organism: Protopterus annectens; assembly: GCF_019279795.1. Classification (NCBI taxonomy): domain Eukaryota; kingdom Metazoa; phylum Chordata; order Ceratodontiformes; family Protopteridae; genus Protopterus; species Protopterus annectens. The sequence continues at coordinate 1,094,948,817 of NC_056728.1, forward strand.
TAAACTAAACAGAATGCCAATCTATCATGGGTGGTCCATAACTTGTGCAGTAATCCTTTAAGCAATTTATCTTGAGCTTGTTTCTTGTTTGCTGTTCATTTTTTAATCATGTCTTCCCCATGAAACAAGTAGATAGTTGTTGTCAGGCAGCAGGACTTTTTTGGATAAGAAACATTTTTACAAGTAGGGGTATCACAGAGATTGCTACTTTCAGCATGCTACTTGGTAATTTTATAAAGCTGAATATAAATTATAATTAGAACTGTAGTACAAGGAGAAGTGGTTTGAGTGCTGCTTGTTTTTTTTTATATTTGATTTTGACTGGCATTCCAGTAATGTATTTAAAAAGCAATTTATTTTTTCATGCCTCACAACCTTTGTGTTTCCATCTAGATATTAAGTAAGTTGTCATGTAACCAATGCATTGAAATATTTTTTCTTCTATACTTCATTTTGTCTTGATTGGACTCTCATAATGATGAGTTGGCACCCAGGGCAGCGCATTTAATTAAAGTTCCAGTTGTTGTGGTTTTGAGCATAGCTCCACCCATTTCTAGTTGAGCACACCTCTTCACACTGGCCCCACCCATTTAGCTGTCTCCTGCAGCCTCCCTTTAATTTGAAGTCAGCAGCTGCCACTGGTAAGCTTTAATATTCAAGTTTGCGCATCTGTTGTACTTTTTTGCTGATTTGCTGCATGCTAAAGCACACATTTAGCTGAAGAAAGATTGAGAGGTATGAGCATATTCTGTTGCTTCCATTATTTTACCCTCATGTGTGTCCTTTTGCTTACTGGAGCTCAGTGGTGTGCGTCTCTTTAGAACTTTTAAGTACTAAATGTTGTATCATTGAGCCCTGTATGCCTAATGAATGGCTAACTTAATTTACTAGAATGTTGGGTATAAAACATATTCTAATTAAAGCTCAGCATGTTACCCAAATTAATGGATATATGATTTTTTGGATGCTACTTGCTCCCAAGTGTTGTAGCCAGATGCCAACATGCAGCTGACACTTGCAGCTATCCAGCATGATAAAAACTACAGAGATGTTCCCTAGTCTATGTGCTTATATATAATACCTCAGTCTGAGTGCTACTCTATCACTATGCATATGTTGGCAATATCTCTTGATACATGTTTATAGTTCAGTATCTAATGTCTAACAGATTTGTGTGCTTCTCTTCAGTACTATTTATAACACAAAGCAATGCATATGATATCATGCAACTTCTGTTACATCAAGTTTACAACATTTTCAGATATACTTACTAGTTTTTACTTTGTTAGTACCTGTACTTATGTGTTAAATTAATATTCTTAAATTTGAACTGAATGTGGCCCCTTGACCAGTCTAACTACCCAGTTAGCAAGTAAAATAAATAAATATATACATGCATAAATAGATAAATATAAATGATGAAGTATATGGGCTGGATGGTGGCTGACAGTTACTGGTCAGTATCTCCTACTTCAGTAGTCACTTAGGGATGAATAAAAAACTGTACTCTCGGTCAACATACTTATAATGAGGACAGGGATTGCTCAGTTTTCGGGCTGTACAAGAGGATTCAGTGGAGGTATTGGTGGTCATCAATTATTTAAGGAGCATTTAATGACCTTAAATGTGTATCACAACTGACAACCCTTATAAAAGCTTTACTGTTGCCCATACATCTCTAATGCCTCCCTCTTCATCTCTCTTATATGGAAGTGACCCACTTAACCAATGGTTAACATACATAGTATTTACTACACAGTCGTGCTTCATTCAAAACATTTTATATTTACAAACCTCAGTCATGCAAAACATAATAAGATATGTCTGTAAGCATCCAAAAAAGATTGTATTATGCTTAAATTAAAATAAAAAGGTAGCAATGGTTGTGAACAGTACACACACACACACACACACACACACACACACACACACACACAAACACACACACACACACACACACAAACACTTTGAGAAGAGACTATACAACCACACAGACACTCCTGGGGAAGACTAGCACAGGTTCTCCAGATGTGCTCCTTTTTCCCAGACTATACAGTAGTACCAGCTGCCACCACCCACTAATATTTATCAACTACTCAAAGGCCCTATACAATATTATTATCCAATTGGTAGTATAGCCTAGGGCTAAAGCTATTGAAGTGGCTTTGTACAATTTTACCAAAGGCGTGCAAGTACTCTAAAGAGCTTAAATTATCTCTACAAAAACAGCCACAGTTGAAAGGGTTTAAAAATATTTAATAACAAATAGTCAAAACACAAGACAATACTTTTTACTACACAGTGCTAGTCACGAATTCAGAGATCACAGAGAAATACTTAAAATAATTCAGTAGTACAGTTCTGACATCACAGAAAAACACTTAGTCTAATCTTTCTAGTTTCTAGCTATTTCTAAGAGAAAAACACAAGTCTAAGATAAACTTACATATAGAGCAAGATAGTGCTGGTAAGCTGGATGGTCAAGACAAAAATGCTTTATGCTCTCTAATTTTCTCTCTTTTTAAAATCACATTCCTGGTTCACATTACATCATTCTTCACACTTCCCTGGGTTGCATTACATCATTCTTCACACTTCCCTGGGTTCCCAGGCTAACATAAACTACATTTACATTCTTCACCTCTGGGCAGAAACCAGAGTAATAAAGGACATTTATGCATGCAAATTCTGGCCATTAACTCTGGCCTTAAAACAATAGCAAGAAATCCTTCATCTAGACCAGCCGGAGCCGTATTTACATCAAAGGGTCACAAAATGCTTTACTTGGTCAGTAGAGTGCACTGTTACATTTTTTCCAGTTCCACATGTAATACTATTTTTACCATTTAAGACAACAAGCCTGTGGTTTACATTAATATTACAGATGACAGAATTATCTACAAAATTCTATCTGGCTAGGCTGGCAGCCTTCATCTATCTTCACCCAATCTTCACAACAAGTCTGAAACAGAATGAAACACATTCAGATTCCTTCTGTTTGATGTTAACTGATTACATTGGATATGAATATGTATAGATACTTTCAATGATATTTCATAGGTTTGAGCAACATTTAATTAAAGTGATCACAAAATTACAAGTTTTATCTCAGGAAAGTATGTTTCATCTACATTTGTCTCAGTTTTATTTAACAGTCTCTGTGCTTCCTAAGGTATGAAACAGAAACTCATATCTTATATGAGATTTCCTGCAAGGAGCACTGGCAGATGTGGGAGAAACGTACTATCTCTCTCTCTCTCTCTCTCTATATATATATATATATATATATATATATATATATATATATATATACATGTATTGTCATACAAATCTGAAGAGCATTCTAGCCAAAATGATCTGAAGCTTTATTACAATATCTGAACAAATATTTTGTGTTTTGAAATTGTGAACCCAATAAACTGATATACCTATTTATGAAGGACTTTCATTGCTGAACATATTGCACCTGCAAAAATGCAATGAAATATGATATGCATAAATTGATAAGTAAGAATCCTTACTCTCAATCAACATGGACATTTCAGTCAGAGAGCAAAATCCATTCACATAATATACAGCCTTCCTATATGAAAATGGGTAAGGCCAAAATGAGCATTAAAACATAACAGTACTAAGGGTCTAAGGTCCAAAGGTATCAAGACAGATATAACAAAGTCACAGTTCTGTCATCTATCCTGGGGGTGCGTCAGGAGATTTCTGGTAAGGATTGCTACCCAGAGTAGAGACAGGGGGACCATGTCTTTCTACAAAAATATAGGAGACTCACATCAGCAAATATTTCATGGTTTGTACATACTGACATCACTGCAGATCAGTCATGGGAGTGGGAAAGAGGACTTTACAAAAAGAAGACCTTATCCACAAATCATGCAGTTATATCTAGATGTTTCAGGGTATAAGGCAAGAAAAATGATTTGCCACAAGAATGCAGGTCAAAGACTATAATGAGAAAAAGCACTAAGTTTACCTGGCTGCAGCTTAAAGGGGTACATACGGATCAGTATGTTTACACTAGCAGCAAGCAACAATATATAAATGAATATATAAATACTGAATGATATGTCTGAAAATGCTCAGACAGGTCCATTTCATCTGGCTAGATCAATCTGATACTTGCAAAAATGTGAAATTGTTCAAAATACTAGTTTTACTATCTCAGTAATGCACCATATATTCTTTAATAAGAGAACTATAAAATTACTTTAGGAGAGGATTAAGAAAGCCGTGTAAAATTATAATAGCTAATTTGTTGATAGTCACCTAGACCTTTCAAATGGCACTACAAATCTATGAAACAGGGTCAGAATGATACAGCAGGACACACATTGGATCAGCTGTAAGTGTTACTCTGATGCAATCTAGGGTGACCACACTGATGGCTCACATCATGTTCCTGGCTGCCCGTGCCATGTCTCAGAATACTTGTCCCACAGTGCTCTACCAAGGAGCTGGATGTAGTGACAGCAACATGTTGGGATACAGTGTGGGAAGGATCATGACTGCAATATGACAGTCTGGACTTGACTGCTGGGCTCAGAATTGAAGTAAAGAATGAACCATTAGTCATAATGTGGATCCTGTAGGTTAAAGTGGAACACAAACAACAGGTGAGTATATACCTCAGTCACTCAGTCACAACAGCAGGTAGAGGCAGGCAAAGGCTAGTGATCACTCTTAAGTATAGAGACACATACCTGATGTACATCACTGGTGGCCTGATGTTGATGGGCATGTACTCAGGAACAAGACCTCCTTAGTTCTAAAGGTCACAGTTGTACTTATCAGTATTGCACTGTAACAATCATATAGGTTGCCTTACTAGATCTGTCCTCCCCAGTTAGGGAACTGGTCATCCAGTGTAATTCACAACCTGTAGGTTAAAGTGGGGCAAAAACAACTGGTAAGTATATTGTTATACATATTGCAGTATTCTTTGTTTTCTTTCCTTTTTTTTCACTTTTAATGCTCTATTAGGAATATGTAAGGCTTTACCATTATTGTCATGTTACAGTGTGTGAGACCTGTGCCAGTCAACTCATCCACAAAAGAAGATGACGGCATGCTTGACCACTTCCAGGAGTGTCTGACATCAAGGACCAGGGAGGACACCAGGATGATGATGATGATGATGATGATGATGACAAGAGATTATGACCAGCATGTCCGACATTCCTGCAGACCAACAGTGTTTATGTCCTTTACTGTTCCTGCCCAAATACCTGAGGACCAGATTTGTGATGTTGTCACTGACATTTTCCAGACTCAGATGAGGGACATGATGGGTACATTCTTCCAGGACATGACATGGGCCATGCATGACTCCCTCTGGGAGATTGCACAGGAGATCATTTGGGACATTCAGCTCCATCAAGGATGGCGTACTGGAATGTAAGTATTGTCTATGTGATCCAATAATGTAATGCTACCACCATGGTGTGTTCCTAGTCAGCTTTCTTTCATTATTAAATAAGTTTAGAAAGCTATCCAACTTTTTAATTGTAATATTGTTTGTCTTTTTCCCATTTTCTGCCTTCTTCTGCTGTAATTTCAGCCCATAAATTCCATGCCACCATTCCAATTCTGACTCTTTTTTACTTGGAATATTATGATTTATTATTTCTTTTACTGTATGCTGTAATATTGTCTTTCTTTCTTTATTCTTTCGTTTGTAATATATCCATTGTCATTGTTGCTCATTCCTCTTCATTGGATATGGAGCTCCCTTTTGTTTGGTTTCATCTGGTTATTTATTAAGCAATGTAACTGTAAGCTGCTCATTGCCATCATATCGATCCTGCTTATCTGTGCTGTTCAACTTCTAGGAAAGATAAACTGCAACACTTCCTTATGACAAGTCCTCCCTATGTCCACCAAGTTCTCTTCCTTCTTTTCAGTAGCACAGTTTTTGTTTGAGCATGACATTTTTTTTCAAAAAGCCCATCGCTATTGATCTAATGTTACATTAATATATGCTGCTGTGACTGTTGTATAGTTACTTACTTTATAACAGTTGATAAAATGAAGCAAAAAAAATAGGGTCATTCCCATTTGGACCATATATATTTACTGCCTCTCATCTCTTGTAATTTTATTATAGATTTCTGGATAAATCAACATCCTAATCCACTTGTGCAGCATGTAAATCATTGCTAAACAGTGTTTCCACTCTCATTTTCACCCCTCCTGCTTTATGATCAAATTAGGCTTTGATTTATTTTATTCTTTAATCTGCTGTATCTTTTACTTTTAGTTTAGTTTCCTGCAGACAGACGATTTGGATAATTCTCCTAGTTATTCTGGAACAACTACATTTCTTTCTTATTAAATCTGTTTACCTAAGTTCCATGTAAGAAAGCACTATATTCCTAATCTGGAAGCATACCATCCATCCTCACCTAATACGCCACCCTTTGTGATAAATCTCCAGGTTAGTTCCACTATGGAGATCTTCAGGAAAAGATAATATTAATACCTTTGCTCAGATAAAGTTTTCATTAGACGTCATTGCTAACAGTGAAATTCTCCCCTATCTGCGACTAACTAGCAAATTCTTTTCATCTTGATACTTATAAGTATCTTTAAAGTCCTAGGCTGTGTCAACAAATAGATGGAATAGTCATTGTGCTATTGAAATCATATATTCATTAACAAAGTACAATGCGTTATTTAACTATCAACACTCTTCTTTCTCTACACTTCAAATCCACGTTAGGAGTATTTCATTTAATGTATCTGCCTGCCCTGCATTTCTGCTGTACAGTAAATGCAAATAAGATTATTTACTCAAGTTACAATTATCATCAGTGCAGTGCAATGAAAATTCTCATATGTTCATAAGATCATAGTAAGTCAAAAGACTATTTACAGCTAGCTAATATCCACTCTTATGATGTGCATCCCATTTCCAGGAGGGAAAAACTATCAGCGCAGGGATGAGGTCATAGATACCCATCCAGTCTTCTGGGTTCTTGAAAGAAGTGAGGGTATCTCTCAGTTTAACATGTAAAACAATGGGTAATAAATTTGTCCCTCCAACATATTTTATTTATGTGTTGGTGAAAGTTTAAATTGTAGAGTATTTGGGGAGCTGTTTGCCTTATGGAGGCATATAATCTAGCAATGTAGGGTCTTTGATGATATGAAATGGAAGGCATAGATATTCTTGTAGGTGCATAAAAGGGCAAAAGTTTTTAGACCTTATATGTCTTTTATGTATCTATGTATTTATTTATATTTGTATACTGGGGCAGTGCACTGATCAGTACTGAGCAATTTCAGGCTTAGCCTGGGTAAAAACAAAATATTTTATAAACAAAAAAAACAGAAATGTATGCTAGTTAGGAACCTGTGGGACCTGTGCAATCACATGATCCATCTGGTTTGGTATGTGCCAAAAGTTAGCCACAGATGGGTTTATGGTATGTAGGTCAGAATAATATATGCAAAAAAGCAAAGGAAGGTCCCAGCACTGAGCCTTAGGGAACACCATTAGCTTTTTTCTTACTGTCTGAAGTGACATATTTCACCTTAATTATGTGTGTTCTTTCAGCCAGTTTAATGTCCCATCTAGCCACATAAGGGTCTGTCCTAAATTATTTTATCTTATTTACAATGCCAGTGTGGGGTACAGTGTGAAAGGCCCTGCCCACATCCAAATATTCTGTGTGGACTGAACGGCCCATACTCACTGGTTATGTGACCTTCTTGACAAAATTTATCAACTACCCTTGACAAAAAAAAAAAAAACATACTGGTCTATGAGATTTTGAATATCATAATGTATAAAGTCAACACTAATGCATTGCATGGCCTTGCAAATTAAGCAAGCTAGGCTGATGGGTCTACAGTTCACTAGGTCTCTGGTAGGTCCCACTTTGTGCTAGGAAATTACAGCAATTGCTTTTTCATACCTCAGGGAAACAAGTGCAGGTGGGGTTTAAAGCAGACATGTTTGGTGTAATTTATTAGGTATCCAGGTAAATTGTCTTGGCCCATGGAAATTATGGTTTTAGATTTGATAGAATACTCTGGAGCTGGTCCATGAGGATCTTAGGTTGAATGGGATTCAGGAATTTGTCATTTTAGTGACTGAAATCTTTCTGCAAGTAAGTTAGATATATCTTTAGTATCATCATATATATATATATATATATATATATATATATATATATATATATATATATAGATCTAGGGCTATTGAACGAAAGTTCAATAGTCTGAATCCACAATCACCTAACACACTTTAATGAAAGCACTTTCACTGAAAAAGCGCTTAAACTGTGTTTAAAAAAAAATTTACTTTTACGTTTTTGCAGGGGGGCAAGCCCCCCGTTTGGTGATCTGTACGGATCCCATATATATATATATATATATATATATATATATATATATATATATATATATATATATATATATATATATATATTTAGTATCATCTTGGGTATTGCCATTACTAATTAGTAAAAAAACATTGCTAGGAATCACTTTTCAATTCTGTAATGCAGTTAAAGAAGGATTTGTAGTTATGATTGGCTATCAATGCTAGTTTTAATTCATGTATACTTTTACCATTCTGGATGTTTGTTTTGTTAGTTCCATGCTGTCACTTTTTTGATAACGTCTTTAATGAGGGTAGCTTTAAATTTGCTATAGCAATTAAGAAGTTTTTGTTTTCTTTTGTTAAAGAGTTTATATAGAGTTGTGGACCACTGAGTTGGTTCATTTTTAAATTTCCCATTAAGTTTGTTTCTAGTGGGAACTAGTAGGTCTATACTCTAGCAAAGGTAGGAGTAGAATTCAGCTGCAGAAGTGGTAGCTGTAGATGCGTGGGGGATGGTGACACTGCAATCAATTAATTTAAGTAGGTTTGAATGTTTAAAGTTCTTAAATTCAGAATTGTTTACAAAGATGGAGCTTTCAACTTTGAAAGAGACTACTAATTTGTGACCTGATTTGACCAGAAAAGGAGATACTATAGCCATGGCACATGTGTGGGCTATGTTGGTAAGGACTAGATTCAGAATGTTCTGACCCCAATGGGCTGTTTCAGTATGTTTTTTAGGAAATTAGCGTTTATTAGGACCAGGAATCTTTGGACTAACCTACTGTTTGATCTGAGTGAGATAGGCTTCCCCTCTAATTTGATTACATGTATAGATCTGCAAACAGGGGACTTCATACATATCTGCTGACTTCATCAGATCTAAACTTTGTGAGCGTTTTAGAACATGACTCAAATAAATCTAAGATTACATCTTTGCTTTGTTTAGTGGAAGCATTTCTGAATAAAATGAGAATGGAAATTAAACTAGAAGCAGATAAAATTAGATAGCAAATGAGTGTTTTAAAAAACAAAAGAAAGAATATAAAGAAAGGGATCAGATGAGAAGGTAAAAAATGAAGCATCCACAAATATGGTGGCAAGTACAGAGATCTTCTGGACCAACCTCATGTTGACCAAGATTTGATGCAGGAATGGATAAGGACAGGTAAACTAAAACAGAAAGATGAAAGGATAATAACTGTGGCCCAGGATAGGGGACTACATATGTGTCAATTTTCAAAATCCTTTTAAAACTTTGGAGAAACAGACTATGTAGATTCTGTAAAACGGAAGTGGAAACAGTCACACATCTTGCTGCTGGGTGTGATGAACTCATGACAGTGGGCCTGTATACTGAAAGGCACAATAATGTGTAAGACTGTTTCATGGGGGATTTGTCAAACACTACAATATCGAAGTAAAAGTTGCTGTAATTGTGTTTACTACATTGGGATGTCCAGTAGACAGATATTGTCTAAAAAGGCACAATGGAGGCAATAACTGCTTTGTCCAGTAATCAAAAGCCATAAAAGAATAGGTGCAGACAATCCCTTGTGATATTACACAACTTCCCATCTTATTCCAGGCTGACACATACTGGGTCCCCTCTAGAATGATGTCAGCTATTTATCCAGTTGTTGAAGACAAGTTTTTTATGTTTGTATTTACACAACTCTGGGCAAAGGTAGGATTCTACTCAACACGTGAAAGAAAACAAAAGCTGGATAAACGCCTGGTATACACCTCACGCGAAAAAAAAATGAAAAGAGCAATGGTTAGACCACAGCTGAAGATAAAAATGGAATAATCCACGTCAGGAAATAAATCACTTGCAGCTTCACAGTAGTGTCCTTTTTAAAACCAAAAGTTGAAATTGAGTGTAGTAGTCAAGGTAGGAAACGGTTCACTTGCAGTTTCACACCACTTTATTAAACAAGAGTAAGCGCTTTCACGATCTAAGTCAGCTGATCACTTCTTCAGACTCATCAAAACAGTTAAAACATTGGTATTTAAAATACGGTTCAACCAATGAAAACACATATAGAACTATGACATAGACTAATTAAAATTGCATACATCAGTACATTAATTTGCCTTATATTCTGCATAAGATGAAATAAAATATACATATAACATACACATTTTATGTAATAATCCATATTACTTAATGTTTTAATGGTCTGGATTTTAAAAAAGGCTTCAAGGAAACAGCATTGTTCAATCCAGGAGACCTATCTGCCTGAAGTAGTAAAATCCATCTTTGTTCTGCTTCCTCTACCTTATTCCTTATATCACCTCCCCTCTTACTTTTATTTATTATTTCTAAAACCATGAAATTAAAAATATGTTTCCTATCTTCTTCTTCCACATGTTTTGCTAAAGCACTTGTGTCTTTTTTATTTCTTATATCTCTAAGGTGTTCAAGGATATGTTCCTTTAGACACCTATTAGTTTTGCCTATATAAAAGGCATGACAGACAGTGCAGCAGCTGAAATAAACCAAATTTTGTGTTCTGCAGTCAGCATAAAATTCTATATCAATTATAAATCCTAGTGTAGGATGTTTATATGTAGATTTATTATATAAATAGTCACATGCTGTACAATTTCTGCAAGGAAAAGTCCCCTGCCTATCAGATAGGATCATTCTTTCATTGTTTCTGGATTTATAACAGAGTTGCCTTTTTAAGGACCTCTTATTTCTAAAAGAAAAGCTGGGTCTATCTTCTAACAATTCTCTCAAGTCAGAATCCGACAATAAAACATTCCAATTCTTCTCAAAAATATTACAGAACCTTCTGATGTCACTTGAATAAGTTATAGGAATCTAACTTTAAAATCATGACCTTCCTTGCTTTTAACATCTTCTATAGTATTTGAGAAGAGCGGTTTACATCTCCCATCCCTATTTTCAATGGTATATTTAGAGCTTTCATTTATGTCTTTCTTACTATAACCTCTGTTTAAAAAGTCTTTCTCTAATATAGTCATTGTCTTCACAAAGCCTTCATCTGTATTATGTAAGCGGCTTATTCTCATATATTGTCCTTTCACTACATTTTTGTGTACAAATGTTGGATGCATACTAGTCTTATGTAAGATACTATTTCTCCATGTAGATTTTCTATACATCCCTGTTGTAAGTTCATCTAACGCTGTCTTCTTAACCAAAACATCTAGGAACTCAATAGAGTCCCTGGAATGTTGACTAGTGAATCTTAAAAATTCAGTGGTGCTATGTAAGTACTCCACCATCTCTTGCAACTCTTCACTAGTACCATCCCATAACAATTTTCACGTGTTTCTTGGACTGTATTTAAAAGCTGGGACATGGCTGAAGGTAATGACAACAATAAGAATCAATGTGAACGACTAGTTGGACTACTACATATATACTCCAACCCCTTGATGCTAAACCCTATTTTTCCAGTGAATGAAAGAGAACAAGTGGACTATGATGCGCATAAGAAGTTCACTGAACTGTATAGAGATCTGGAGAATAAGTTATATAGCTTTAAAAGGCTACAGTGGCAAAGGTTTCATCTAAAAGCATCATTAAAATATAAAATAGTGCCGAGAGGTCTCAGAGTATTAAATATGCCTACTTATAGTGAGACCTACCCTGAATTACTTCAAAAATGGCAGAATTAAAATTTACAGCTTAGCTATGATTATATGCATTTGCTTATATAATTTTTTAAACCACAAGAAAAAGAGCTAGCCGATGAGATAAAGAGGCTACAAGAACAACTGACTAATAATTTTCCTATAGAGGTACTAGGCAGTAAATTAGATGAACTTGCTGACAGTATACAGGGCTATGATAAGAGGTTGCAGAATACTAAAACTAAAAAATTGCAAAGGGACCTCAATGACTTTCAATGTAAAGAGGTCTTTTCATGGCCAAGAAGAATAGCTGTGAGTACAGAAAATGTAGAAAAAATGACTACAGTACAGATTTCTGAAAATTCAAATATGCATAGTACCCCCTTTAAAGCCCCTTTAAATCAGAATCCCTGTGAGAACAGTGATGTCAGCACAGAGAGAGTATGTATAGAACCTACCACATTTGAAATTGGTGGAATGGCAAAAGAAACTTTCCAAATGGCTTGCACTAACAGAAGGATGGATTCCAGTGTTAATTCTGATTCAGTAGCTTTTTTGGAGCAAAAGGAAGCTACACAAATCTCAATCCTTCCATTTGTGTTAAAGAAGGCGCTGCCAATAAGGGACAGGTTGAGCAGCAGGAATCAAAGAGGGAGAACGCGATTACAGCAGAGAGAACGAGTGACTCCTGCATATATGAACACCAGGAGCAAGAACCAACAAAAAACTTGGTAATTAATATATCTAGCTTTTCTTTAACTGATGTACAAGCCTCATTGTTAAATAGAGGCCTGAACTTTATTCCAGCACAGAAAACAGTATTAACTGATTTATTAGAGCTGAAGTTATTTTCTTGTAACCTAACACTTAAAACCATGTTTAAAAGAAATGTACTTGATAATATGTTTAAACAACCTAGTGCCTTTGTACCCAAGATACATCCCACAATTGAAACTTTCACTAAAATGTGTGTGAACATGAAATTAGAGAGATGCATGCTAAAAATCTTCCACCTAGATTTTATAACTTGAGTAAATCAGAAACTGAAGCACTGTCAGAACTAAAGGATTCTCACAGCATTGAAATTAGGCCCGCTGACAAGGGGGGCAGTGTAGTAGTAATGGATAAGGTTTTTTATTACAAGAAAATAATGGAACTTTTGAATGATACAGATACTTATGTTGAACTAAATGAGAGACAAGTACAAGGTATAATTGACAGGATATCTGTATACATTTTTGACTTATTGATTACTAATTATGTATCAGAGGAATTGTTTGACTACTTTCAGATAGAACATCCAACTATACCCATTATTTATGGTCTACCTAAAATTCACAAAGACATCACACAGCCCCCTATGAGACCTATTGTATCCAGTAAAGGATGGGCTACAGAAGCCATCTCAATTTATATTGAACAAAATTTACAAATAGACCTAAAATCATGTGAGACTATACTAAGGGATACAAAGGCATTTCTGCGACTGTTATATAATAAGACCAGGAATATTAATAGAAATTATATGTTTGTGACAATGGATGTCACTTCACTGTTCACAGTGCTACCGAATACATGGGGTATTGAGAAAATACGTGATATTCTGACCTTGAAACAAGTTTTTCAAAGCACTAAGATTAATTTGATATGTGAGTTGCTTGATATTGTCCTAGAAAATAATGCCTTTATATTCAATGACAAGTTTTATCTACAGAAAGTTGGTGTAGCAATGGGCACGGCTTGTGCTAACAGCTACGCCAACTTAGCATTGGCCGCATGGGAAAAAGATCATGTATTAAGTGCTAGCAATAAATATGCTGACAAAATTGTATGGTATATACGTTTTGTAGATGACGTCTTCCTGTTATGGGATGGTACTAGTGAAGAGTTGCAAGAGATGGTGGAGTACTTACATAGCACCACTGAATTTTTAAGATTCACTAGTCAACATTCCAGGGACTCTATTGAGTTCCTAGATGTTTTGGTTAAGAAGACAGCGTTAGATGAACTTACAACAGGGATGTATAGAAAATCTACATGGAGAAATAGTATCTTACATAAGACTAGTATGCATCCAACATTTGTACACAAAAATGTAGTGAAAGGACAATATATGAGAATAAGCCGCTTACATAATACAGATGAAGGCTTTGTGAAGACAATGACTTTATTAGAGAAAGACTTCTTAAACAGAGGTAATAGTAAGAAAGACATAAATGAAAGCTCTAAATATACCATTGAAAATAGGGATGGGAGATGTAAACCGCTCTTCTCAAATACTATAGAAGATGTTAAAAGCAAGGAAGGTCATGATTTTAGAGTTAGATTCCCTATAACTTATTCAAGTGACATCAGAAGGTTCTGTAATATTTTTGAGAAGAACTGGAATGTTTTATTGTCGGATCCTGACTTGAGAGAATTGTTAGAAGATAGACGCAGCTTTTCTTTTAGAAATAAGAGGTCCTTAAAAAGACAACTCTGTTATAAATCCAGAAACAATGAAAGAATGATCCTATCTGATAGGCAGGGGACTTTTCCTTGCAGAAATTGTACAGCATGTGATTATTTATATAATAAATCTACATATAAACATCCTACACTAGGATTTATAATTGATATAGATTTTTATGCTGACTGCAGAACACAAAATTTGGTTTATTTCAGCTTCTGCACTGTCTGTCATGCCTTTTATATAGGCAAAACCAATAGGTGTCTAAAGGAACGTATCCTTGAACACCTTAGAGATACAAGAAATAAAAAAGACACAAGTGCTTTAGCAAAACATGTGGAAGAAGAAGATAGGAAACATATTTTTAATTTCATGGTTTTAGAAATAATAAATAAAAGTAATAGGGGAGGTGATATAAGGAATAAGGTAGAGGAAGCAGAACAAAGATGGATTTTACTACTTCAGGCAGATAGTTCTCCTGGATTGAACAATGCTGTTTCCTTGAAGCCTTTTTTAAAATCCAGACCATTAAAACATTAAGTAATATGGATCATTACATAAAATGTGTCTGTTATATGTATATTTTATTTCATCTTATGCAGAATATAAGGCAAATTAATGTACTGATGTATGCAATTTTAATTAGTCTATGTTTTCATTGGTTGAACCATATTTTAAATACCAATGTTTTAACTGTTTTTATGAGTCTGAAGAAGCGATCAGCTGACTTAGATCGCAAAAGCGCTTATTCTTGTTTAATAAGGTGGTGTGAAACTGCAAGTGAACCGTTTCCTACCTTGACTGCTACATCTCAGTTACAACTTTTGGTTTTAAAAAGGACACTACTGTGAAGCTGCAAGTGATTTATTTCCTGACGTGGATTATTCCATTTTTATCTTCAGCTGTGGTCTAACCATTGGTCTTTTCATTTTTTTTCGCTTGAGGATTCTACTCAAGACCAGAGTATTGCCAATTTTGACATATGCATGGTGTGATCCCTCTTCATATCCCTCAGGACTGAGCACTGCAAGTTATTCAAACTCACAGGGAATGCCACTTGGTCATATTTATATTTGCACAGTATGGGACTGAAGATCTCCTTACAACATTGCAGGTCCTCATGCCAGAAATCCTTGTCCATCCTCACAGGCATGGAGTCTCAGTGCCTAACAATGGAGTCAACAATTACTAAGACATTTCTGTTTATGTTCCCTGAATTATTGGAAGTGTAAGCTTTTACAGACTATGGACTGATGACACCTTGATATGTGTGAGGACAATGATGTAGAGATACTACCTTTATACTTAGCAGTAGTGTAGTTAGGGTGAGGCAAATGGGGCAATTTCCCTGGGTGCAAAGTGTTGGGGGGGGGCAATCAGCTGATCCTGATCTCTTTTTAATGCATAAAAGCTAGTACTGTATTTGAGGTTTTGTGTTCTAAACTGTAGCAGCTGCTTGCCATATTGTAGCAAGCAGTTTGCTACAGTTTGAAAGAAATATATATATATATATATATATATATATATATATATATATATATATAGTTTTTTTTTTGTTGTTTTTTTAATAAAATGTGAGGAAGAAGTGTTGAGGGAAGTGCGCAGAGTTGGGATTTCAGGAATGCCAGGTACCTGATTGTGGAGTTTTTTGTTTGTTCATTTGTTTGCCTTGTTTTGTGTCTTTGTTTTTTGCTCTTCAGTTGAAGCACAGGGGCTGGGGTGTGTGTAGTGGATACTGCTGCCAGGAAGCCAATTGACATCCAGCAGTTTGAAGAGCTCAGGTGGTGGGGCACTACTTTGTGGCACCTGCACAGGCGCTGGTTGAACCAGCTATGCCTGTAATGCTGAAACAGCTTTGTTCAAGGAGGCTTATATGGAGACTTTTTGACAGCCATAGTTTATGTTGGTTTGGTTGGTGTATAAAGAAGTGTGGGCGGTGCAGTGTGGTGGTCACAGGACATTGTTTTAAGTGGGAGGGCTGCCTCTAGGTTGTGAATATACTTATACCTCTCACAGATTAAGCTCCTAATTGTGCTGTCTTAATTAGGGTCCAGGCAAAGGTCACTCACCACAGTGCCTCTCATCCATGCTAGTTCAAGCCTTAGTTGGTACACTAAGCAGTGCCAGGCAGCAGTGTGACTCTGTTAGTCACATGATGAGGTTCTTCAGGAAGCCAATACAGGCATCAAGCCACCAGTCTGCAAGCCTTGCCATCATCTCCTCTGTATCCTGCCTGCTAACAAAATGTGACCTATCAGCATTGGCAACAGAGGGAGCAACACTATCCTTCCATCAGTGACCAACCTCCAGAGACATCAAAGGACACCTCCAGGTTGCTCCTTACAGCATGACCTCCATGATCCAACAGACAGACAGGCCTAGTGACTGCTGCCAACCACATGTACATCCATGGCTGACACTGCATAAAACAGTAGTGTACATAGAGAGAACTACAAAAAGTCAAAGACGTAAAATAAGGATAACAACAAAGCAATTAGTAGAGAAAAAATGCATTGCTATCTTAATTGCATTTGATATCAGATGGGCACCTAGGCTTGCAAAGGCTCTAGTGGTCATTAGCCTAATAACAACATATAAACCTGTGAACCTATGATGATTAGCTTTAAAGGCACCAGAAAGTGGACTAAACAACTGCAAGGTATGTCATTATGTCATGGACCATAATGTAAACTAAGTATAGTATGCTGTATGTTCCTACTGGAAAAAATGTGCATATAAGGTGCAGTAATACTGTGTCAGTTGAATCCTAGTGGGTTCAAACACTATCATCAAGAAAGTGCTGTTGGCCATAAGAGGCCACAGAAGATGTGTATGTGTGTGCATCTATGGATATGTTGTGTATCACAGGGACCAATACAGGCCATGTGGACAAGGACAGTGCTACTAACTACCAGGCCTATGGGCATACTCTGTCAGTGTGTTGTACCAAAGGCAGTCAAGACAGCAGTGGTAACTTAAGCAACTAAAAAAATCACTGTAATATAAACAGATATATACTGTGGACAGAGCTGCTATAATTTATGAATGCTATGAATATTCCAGTTGGAAGCAACACATGTATGGATATCCAGTAGGCTGATGAGATGTGTATCCTGCATGTATAGAGTGTCCTTCTCTGTGGCTATGTCCACAGTGTAGTAGTGGGTAATGCGTCTGCATGATAGGCACTGTGTGACAGTGAGCATAGTAAGCATATGCTTTCCTTTGTGTTGAATGCGTGTATCCACCAGACATGCCCTGTGTACATGTGGGTTATCTGCTAGCATATATACAGAGACTGTGTCAAGCAGTATGTTGTGGTATCACATATGGGTGTTACTGTTTCCACTATACAGTTATAGCAATGGGTAATGCAATGCACCTCTTCATATCACTATAGTGGTACCTGCTCTGCTCAAGAGAATGATAGATGTGAGCAGCAGCAGCCACCACTTTTGTAAGATTGTTCCAGGAATCCAGTTTATACTGCAGATCCTCATAAGATTCCCTAAGGAGGAGTTCTTAATGGTGCCTGTACATCAGATACAGAAATATTTTGCTCTCTTTAGAGTGTCATTTGGGTGTCTTGCCACCTTCAGTGTCTTTGAAAGCCAAGGCTATGTATCAGGTCACTATTGTGATGATTATAGTAGCATACAATCACATTGCTGTTGCTGATATGTGATGTGTGACAGTGGGCAGTCAGTTTATGTGACATGTTGAGTGCCACCGCAGGATAGTGTGGATATGTATAGCATGGCAGGATGACATTAGGGTGTGGAATATGGCATGGAAGGACAGTAGATGTGGCACAATACCTGCATGTGTTTCTATGTCTACGCTTTATCACCTATACAAATCATAATGCCATAATACTATAACAGTGTTACTGACTTCTCCACTGAGGTCATTGGCCCACCCACACATATGGACAATATTTTAATGGTATTCAAGAAAGTGCATAATGTTGAAATGGCCTGATGGCTTATCCTTGACCAGGTGTGTAATAAGAAAAAAACTGCAGTTCAGAATCATTTGCTCTAAATAGCCTCATTAACATAATGCCCTCACTAGGACCCTCAAAATTGTTGAATAAAAAAGGGCCACACCCATTAGTTTACTCATTGTGGTATGGAAGTTTGCAACAATTCAACATGTAGGTGACTTTTACTGAGACCCTGAAACTCTTTACAACACTATTCAACCTCAGCCTCCATACAGGTTTTGTACTAAGTAAATGGAGAACAGATGCAATCATCTCTCTGTATAAGGAAGACCAATACAATTAAAGACCTATAAGTCTGACCAGTCTCATATACAAAGATATGTCAAAACATAGGGAACTAATCAATATGAATATAGGGAACTTCCAAACACTAGACCTATCTTAGTTTGGATTCATCAAAGGCAGGTCATGCCTATTCAACCTGGTGGATTTCCTTGAAAAGGTCACCAAAGCAATGGATGAAGACAAAACAGCACACACCACATATTTCAACCTGGTCAAGTTGATTGACATGATCCCCCATTCAAACATAGTAAAACAGCTAAATAAATTGGGAATAAACCAAATATCATCCATTGAATTGCCAACAGGATCACAGATAGGATGCAGGAGAAAATATAAGGAAAGCTACCTCCACAAAGAAACCAGACACACTTGCAGTCCCCTGGGGTTCTGAGCTGGGACATCTCCTGTTTGGAATATACTTCTTTGAAGTAAAGGCCAATACCAAAGGACTTTGGCTGATTAAGTTTACAGATGACAACAAGCTAACAGCAGTAATTGAATCCCCAAATGAATTAGCATGTGGAAAGGTTTGTCCCAAACAAATGACTGCTGCCAAAATCATGAACTGAAACTAAATGCCAAAAATGCTTTAAAATATCATTTTGGAAGTTGTCAACACCATGAAACTACCACATTGGCAATACACCCCTAAAAGTTGACTCATTTGTTTGGGGTTTGGGAACTTATGTGAACAGTGAACTAACTTGGAAAACAGGTGTCCTCTGCCATAAGAAAGTTCTTCAATATTGCACAGCATGCAAACAAAGGGACTACAACTAGATTTAGAGATGTCATTGCCCCACTTTACTCAGCCCTCATTATGTATTTCTGTTTTGGGGATTTTGGGAGGGGGTGAACTTATAACATGCATCTACAAAGGCCGCCCTTGCAATGGAACTTGTAATGAACCTTGAAGTCCCCAGACTGCCATGGTGTAACTTCTGTGAGTGGTTACCTTTTAGTGTCATCTGTTTTGCTGGATTGATGCTGTGAGGAATTGTGTGTGTGTGTGTGTGTGTGTGTGTGTGTGTGTGTGTGTGTGTGTGTGTGTGTGTGTGTGTGTGTGTGAGTGTGCGTGTGTGTGTGTCTTTGTAGGATTGAGGGAAGGAGTGACTTAAGTACCACTGCTCCATAGGGATTGCAGCAAATACAAATGTCTGGTCTGTTTCAGGGGGTACTGTAGGAGACACTGATCATAATGACTTTGTATCACTTATGGGTTCTTACTACAGCTGTGCTATGACGCTGTATGTGCAGATTGGGACTGTGGAGGGGGGGGGTTCCACACATACCTCATAGGCAGCCTTGTATGGATTATGTTAGGGGATTCCTCTGACATTGGGCGTCACAGTAGTGGATAGCACTGTCACCTCACAGCAAGAGGCTCCTCAGTTTGATTCTCACCTGGCATGCTTTCTGTGTGGAGTCTGCATGTCTTCCCTATGTTCATGTGGGTATCCACCAGGTGCTCCTGTTTTCTCCCACATTCCAAACACAAGCAGTAGGTGGATTGGACATTCTGAACTGGCCATAGGTGTGAGTGTGTGGTGTGGATGAACTAACACAGCAGGGATAGCCACCCAGTGGTGTAAACCTTGGCTCTAGATGATTGTCACTGTTGAAGTGACATACCTACCCCTTGGGTAAAAATGGGAAAAAGGGGTTGTGGATGGATGGATTAATGGATGGATGGTTGGATTCCACTGCCCAGTAGGAATTCACCTCAGCCTATAGTTGTGCCACATACACACATTAATGACAGGGGTCATATCACTGTTGAGTATGCTGTGGGGGCAACCATACTGTAGTGACATTAATACTTTGTCATTGTTAGGGTGGTTGTCATATAATGGCAGGCAATTGTACTGCTGAATCGGGATTACTTCCCACTGTTCAGAGGACAGACACAATTCCCTGACAAACACTTGTAGATATCCACTATTAGGCAGAGGCAGTATAAGTATTTTTTGTGGCTCACAGCCATGCAGAATGCATGACCTGCTCTACTTATTCCTGTGTTTCTGCATTTTTACCTTTGCAGCATAATGCAGCCTCCTGCCAAGTGTCAAACAAAACCTAGAACCATGCAATACTGACTGATCCCACAAGGACAATAAACATTGGCATGGCTTGTGTTGCATCATGGGTGACACATACAACAGGTCTTGTGAACACTGAGCAAATTAATTTGTTACTGTGATATAGAAATACTGTTCATGATACATATATCCCCTACACCTTCCATGCTCACAGTTCCTGTGCCTGTGCAACCCATCTTTCAGTCCCTTGATGAAATGTCAGCACATAGACTGCCATATTGCACAGTGGCAAAGTTCTCCATAATTGCAGGCAAGTCCACTGAGTGTGAGGAGGATGACAGGGGCCAGAATGCCAGTGGGAGACAATGCCATGGGTAGCAGCCTCTCTCCTGATCACAGTATCTGTATGGCAATTTCTCAGTGTTTGAGTAGGGCAGTTATGCAGTGCAAAGCAGAGACCAATGCAGTTGTAGCTGAGCTGGCAAGGGTGGCATGT
This sequence comes from Protopterus annectens, assembly GCF_019279795.1. Taxonomy (NCBI): domain Eukaryota; kingdom Metazoa; phylum Chordata; order Ceratodontiformes; family Protopteridae; genus Protopterus; species Protopterus annectens. Next base: position 1,094,970,042 of record NC_056728.1, read on the forward strand.
TGTCTGTGTGAGGATCTGCAGGAGGCCACTGTCCATTTATGTAGCATAATGAGGAGCTGACATATGGAGTCTAGATGCTACAGAAGTCCCTGTGTGCCTTGTCATCATGGCCACTGCCCTTCTCTTGGCCTGTCCACTTCCATCTCTAATGAGGATGCAAACCTTTGGAGGGAAAGGATGCACTAGCACTGCCACTTCCACACTCCTTTCTAGTGCTGAGGGCACTGAAGGACACAATGGATGCAGATGGAGATGGGGTGCTTGTGCTAATGTCACTGCAGCATACCCAACCATACCTTTCAATTGTACAGATTTTTGCAGAATGTCCAGATTTTTGTCTCATATTTTTGGTCAATTTTCATAAAATTGTGGCTTTCTGGCAAATTAGTGGCAAATAATTAAAGACTGAAGTTTGAAAATAATGACAGATATTCAAGTTTCAAACTTCATACCCTTCAGAAAACACGTGCTAAATCAAAACCTGTTATTCTACCAACTTTCTGAGTTTGTAACAGCAATATGTAAACATTGTCCCTATTTTTGTGCTTTTGTCCTACTTTTATGTATGACTTTGTCCAGCTTTCTTGCTCTATGAGGTTGAGAGGTATGCACCCAACCATTCATGCTTATGGAACATCCATCTTATATGTGTGCTGTGGATCATTCTTCTGACCTTCCCAGGAGAGGACAACCTCATTGATGGAGATATACACACTCAGTGTATAGATCATCACCAGGTGTCCTATACCTGCTCATCTAACACCAGTACATTGCTGCACCTTTTGCTGGTAATCTGCCCATGCACTTCCACACATATCCATCAGTATTACACCATCTGAACCAGATTTTTGCTCCTCTCACTAATCAGTCCATGAGGCATACAGCTATATTCAGCAATAACCTGCACCCTCCATCCCATAGCCACACTGCCTGTTGCTGACACCTGTCACTGTGGCCAACCAGCCGATGCATATGATGACAGTATGCCCTGCTCTATGTACTCTGCTATCTAGGTAATCTGAGTCCGATGCACATTTTGGGCAGTCCATGCATGGATTAGCAAAGCCTGCTTGTATTACTGCATGCAGTTTTGTTACTACTATATGTTGTGTTTAATCTGGCCTATAGCTATGAAATAGATGTTGCCTCTTATTTGGTGCCACATCACACTGCACCTGCTTTCACCTCACATAGTAATCCATCACAGCCAGCTCCTCCTTAGACTCCTCATCAGGCACCTTTTCTGACTCCAGGACTTCCTCCTCCCAAATAACTCTTCAGAGTTGTATCTGTTTATACAGCAAAATGTTGGGTAATAGCACATCCACTGCAAACTTTTTACTACATGTTTCAGAGTCATATCATAAAGGTATCACTAGAGGTATCAGGACACTGGAGTGGGCCTTTAGCAGTCCAAACACATGTTCAGTAATAATTTGGGTATATGACAGGATAGGCATGCATTCTTTTCCATGGCCTATGAGGCTTTTGTTAACATTATTAGGCATGGCTCCAGGAAATATCCAGCATCTCCAATGAGATAACCCTGTGGAAAATCACCCCACATAAGCCATTGATATAGATTGCATGGTATAAGATATGGGAGTCATGAGAATTGCCTGGTAGCCTGTAGACAAATTATGTATTAGTCTGTGCATTGCAGAGCACCTGGTAATTGATGGAGTAGAAAGCCTTATGACTGACACACCACTGCAGCTGTTCACCAGGAGGGGCTTTAGTGCAATGTGGGTACATTTAGTGGTTTTCACTTCCTCAGTGACCCAGACTATAACCTAAAATGTTCATATGGTGTAATTTCTCTCCTCTGTGATGCATAGGAACTGCAAATGCTTCTCTCTGTGTCATAGCATGAATGTGAGATACTGCTGAAGCATCTTTGAGGCAGATCACTGGGATACCTGCATAAGGTCCTCTGTTAGTTGCTGGAAGGTCCCTGTAGCTGAGATTCTCAAAGTTACATATACTTTGGTGTTCACAGGGGTGGCTGCTCCAAGTATTCCATGAGCCTGCATATGATGAGACACATGTGTATTAGCATCTGCACAGGGCCTCTATCCACAGAACAATGGTTCACATTTTCTGTCCTATGTAGTGTTTTTTATGTTAGCTGGAGATAGATGATAAACATAAAAGTGTGTGCTTATGTTTATCATTTTAATATTAGTTTATATATTTGATATTTCGTTTATATTTGGTGCTGGCACATTAATGGAACATGTTAATTGAATAATTGGATAATTACTATTTTTTCAACAGATGCTTATTTAAGAGATTGTTGATTTTTTAAGTTACCTATTTTACAAACCTGAAGAAGCAGTTTTAACTGTGAAAAGTTTTTTTGAATTGTACTTGAAAATAAACAGTTACATTATCTCTCTTTCCATAGTTCCAGAATATTTACTTTTATTCAACTTGCCTCAAAGGAAACGTACCTCATGTCAAGAAAGAATAACCCCAGGATTTAATAAAATCTGTGTAGGCACCATGTAGAGCCTACATGGAATGTATCCATGTAATGGCCACAGTTCCCCCTTGGCAGCGTGCCATGCATATTAATCATGGTGCGCTGCCGAGAGAGCGTATAGGAACAGGGATATTGAATCTGTGTAGGGAGAAGTGTAGAGGCTCCTCATGGTTGTGGATGCTTGGTCAAATGTTATGTACAGGGTGAGGCTCCCTGCAATGCTCCCAATACTGTTGAAATGCTGTGAATTGGCTCAAATGTGTAATATTTTACTTTTATGAATTATTTGTTTTTCCCCCCTCTCTGTATGTTTACACAGCATGGAGTGCAGCAATGCCAAGCTGTGCTTATATATAGAAAGCTGATACCTGCTAGACATCTAAAAATAAAAAAAACAGATACAATTAATTATTATAATATTTTTTTAATCACTGTTTACATGGAGCAGAGCACCACAAAGCTGAACAGCACTCATACATACATAGCCGATAGCTGCCAGACATCATATAGAAACCCAATGTAATTAATTATTTTTGGGTCTATTTAGGCATGTTTGCACAGTGCACCATGGTGCTTAGCAATGCTAACAAGTAGCCCAGTAGTATATGTGAAGATATACTAGTTTTCATAATATCCAAGTAGCTAAATAGGTAAAGTTGCAGCCTAATGTCTAGTAGGTCCTGGGTTCAAGTCTATAGCAGTCATAGGAATCTGTAAGTTAATTTATTATACACGTTTAATTTTAAAAACAAATTTTTGAAATACGGAACTGCTGTGCTATGCTGAGCACTGCTTAAACATGCTAACTGCTACTGCTGTTTGCGCGATGAAAACCTCAGTTGTGTGAGTTTTCCTGCCGGCTTAGCTCTGCTTAGATGGTTTGCGCACTGCTAAGCAATGCAACACTTTTTTGAATGTTGCTCAATGACAAGTAAGGATGGAAAAACAGCGTTCATTAAGGTCAATATCCTGGAATTCTGTACCATTCCTTGGAGTCTAATTATCTGTTGATATGGCAGGTGGTACTATGCTCTTTCATTGATTACATGCTAATTAATCTTGAGATAACAAGATAGGATTGGATGTTGCCTTTGCTTGAAAGAGATTGGGAAGTGAACAGTTAGCGTTGCTGTTCTATCCATATGCTTTCCTGTTCTTGGCAAGACTTTGGTATTTTAGAGATAACATCTGAAGCAGGCATTGGTTGTATTTTTTGAAATGTGATATGATTTAGTTGAAGGATACTTATTGTAATTCCATAATTTTAAGTGGCATTATTTTGATTATGCAGGTAAAGATCCATCATACCTGCATAGCATTGTAATGAATAGAAAGTTATATTCACAAACTTCTTCGAAGATTTAATATTTGGAGTGTTTATGAATGCTTCTATTTACTTTGGATACTACATCATTTAGAACAGCGCCACCTGTTATTGGTCTTGAGAATTAAAGGAAGATGGAAGAGTAATACTCACTTTGCTCACATTATCATCAATAACACAATATACATCCAATCAAAATGAAGGACTGGGACATCTAATTTACATACTCAATAAAGGTGGGAAACAGAAGCATAGAGTTGATTACATGCAAATTAATCTTGAGATAACAAGATAGGATTGGATGTTGTCAAGTATTCATCAATGGTGATTGGTCAAACAGTATAGAATTTCATATATAAAAGGAAATGGAAGTCCCTAGTGTCTTATACGATCTGAGGAAGACAACAGTCGAAAGTGCTTATCGGATATTTTCAAGGGATAGTTTTGAGCTTTTTTATTTTTTATTTTTTATTTTTTATTTTTCATTTTATTTTCAAGTCAAAGTTTTATTCGTATTAAAGGACTACATTTTAATTGGAACACTTGTGGATTTTGTTGATTGCCCATCCTTGGGTGGATTTTCTGTCTTTTTTTCTGCCAATATTGACTGTTTTTGTGACAGACCACCTTTAGCGTTTGGGAGTTATTTATCTATTTGCAGGGTCTTTTTTGGGCTCCTGGTAAAAAAATATGAACCCAGGCTGATGTAGGCAGTTTTCAGGGCTTGAAATGTAAGGCAGAGGCTTAGGACAGACTGGCCAGGGAACTTACCAGTGCTACTGTTATCCCCTGCACTGATGAGCAGTGTCATCACCATTATGACAACCTGAAGAGGAGAAAGAGGGGAACCTTGGACACCTAGGTCCAAAAGGCATGAGCTGGGAATGCCCCACAAATATATAAGTATGTTTTCCATTGTGTTATGAAACTTAAAGCTGAATGTCTACAAAGCTGGTATGCATAATTGCTTCTTTTCCAATGGCTGCAGCTGAGAGGGCTCACAATGTTAAGCCCCATGACAGATGCCTGGCCAGGTTGTGCCATGAATGTGGTAAGTAAGGATTTATTATGCTAACTGTAGTGCAATAAGCAACAACGAGTAAAGCATTTACTGCAATGAAGTATGCACAATAAAAACTTTAGTGCAATAAATGGGCAAGTAGAATTGTAATGCAATAAATTGGCAGTTAGAGCTGTAGTGCAATAAATGAACAATAACAACTGTATTGCAATGAACAATAAACAATACTAGTAATGGTAAGCAAAATGGTATACAGCAGGATTGTGTTGTTATAACCATTGCAGTAGAGATGTATGCATTACATGTCTATGGTAAGGTTGCTGCAGTCAAGTGTAACACCATATCCAGGCCAATATCAGTCACATAATGCTCTCTGTTCCTCCTACTCCAGATAATGAAAGTATATGGTTGATGTAGCCCACTCTATGGGCAGATATTGTGTGTGGACTTCACAAACATTTATCAGCAATACCGATAAAGTGATAAGCAGTATTGTTGATTCCTAAATAAATATCTTTAAATAAATGCAGTATGGCTGTATTCCATGTATGTGTGTTCTATTGTCACTGCAGTCAAGTATAACACTGTAATAGTTCTAGAATGCAAAATCAACTTAGTCAGATAATGATCTCAGTTTCTACCACTCCAGGAACAAAAGGTACTGTATATGGTTGAGGTAGTCCATGTCATGAGCAGATATGATTTTTTTACATTTCACAGACAGTTATCAGCAATACCAGTAAAGTGTTAAGCAGCATTGTTGATTTCTAAAGAAATCTGTCTAAACATTTCCAGTATGCCTGTATTCCTTGCATGTCTGTACTAAGTTGCTGCAGTCAATTGTTACACTTTTTGCATATATCCCCTGCAGTCACAGCTATTGGGTTCTATTCCCATGCCTGCCAACTAATGCATGATGGTTGTCTAGTTTATGTACTGTACACAAACATGCATCTCAAGTGTCACAATTTCTCGTAATGTAATTAAAACTGTCTAATCCATATGTGACAGTATTACCAGAAAAAAAATATTACCTGGAATGCAACGCATTACCAAATCCACAGGAAATCTTGGTAGTTATAGAAGACCACATCTGTGTAGTAGTGTACCTGCATTTGTTACTGCTTGGCCCATACTGACCCATGCTAATACCTTGAGAGGTATGTACTTGTTACATCAGCTATTGGAGAATTGTAGTCACTGTACACAAAACTGACACTACATACCTGTAGAGTATTTTTTGTCAGTGTTTTCAGGGATATACCCTGCATTATCAGTAATGGAATGTTTCTCTCTCTCTCTCCTCCCCTTATCTTCATTTATTTATTATTGTTATTTATTATTATGATTTAATATTAACATATTTTGTTTAACTACATTTTGGCAAACTGTGATTTATTATTGTTATGTTTTATTATGATTCAATATTAACATATTTTGTTAAACTAACTATTTTGTTGGCCTTATGGTTTAATTCTTACTGGCATGCTGTTAATATACTGATTGTTATATTACGTAATGTTGTGTTACACATAATATACATTAATATGTATTTGGATTGATAAATATGATTCTCCATTCTGTTAACACTAACAATGGTTTGGTTATTACTAACCTTAACGTATTGCTATACCTCATTTACCTCAGTACATCAAGGTAGGCTGGTTCCAGCTGATCCACCTACCTTGCTTCATCTAGCCATGGCACCGGGTCCCAGCACATCTGGGACTCAGACCGGTGGTGCTCCCTCTGCTGCCCCTGCACTATCTGTGGCATCGGGTAGTACTGCCCCACGGGAAGTGGGATGGGCCCCCATCTGAGAGCAGTGGTGGAGGGGAAGTCATCATCTGGGCTGAGCTGTTGGTTTTGGTGTGCAGGATAGTCTACCATGGGTTTGATTGCCGGACATGCTGGCCAACCTGGTGAGGCAGCCTCACCCTGGTGCCCAGCCTCTACCTCTGCCACCCCCAAGGCAGTGACACAGCAGTGCAGACAGTCCCATGGGTGGGGATGTGAGTCATGCTGCTGCCTTGTGGAGGCACATGGGACTTAGATTCCACAACACCCTCTATTCAAGATGTTTACTCCCTCATGTGTCACACACCGCCAGTGTCTGGAGTCTTGTTTGTCTTGTCTGTCTGCTAATGTATCCTCACCTACCAAACTTACCTCCCTCACATGTACTTATGTCCCTTCCCCAACATTCCACTCTCACCATAAAAAAAAAAACGGACACCTGCCCCCCCCAAAAAATATCATCCGATACATAGTTCTCCATTTTGCACACGTGTCCACTGGACACATGTGATTTGGTCCAATTGGCTTGACAATGCAGTTATGTTGTCCTCACCCCTCCCTCTGGGAGTGAGAGTTCAAAGTCATGTACAAATTCTGTCAAAGTGCACAGGTGTTGTTGTACAAGAAATGGATAGCTATAGTTCTTTCCTACACCCATCATACACATGCCTACCTACCATTCACTATGTTTTTCTCCCTGCTTGCACCCTATTTGACCACTTTCCTATCTTCCCATTTTTCTTTTCTTTATATTTTCATCACAGTGCTGCATGATGCACCTCATTGTGAAGCTTTGCTAAGCTTAGCTAAATTAAACTATATTGACTATATATATTTTTAAAAATTGTAATACACACTTACAAAGGAACATCTGTCCTATATTTCAAACCCAAGACCATTGCACCTGAAGACCACTGCATTAACCTGCCACATCATACAACTCTTAATTAAAGACAGGTGGTTTAAAGAAAACATAGTAATTGCCAGTTCATGGTTCATGGGTTAGTACTAGACTAACTGCCCTTGTGAGCCATTTTAAGCCTAGCCAATTATCCCTTGTGAGACTCAGACCCTGCACTTTGAGTTTGTAAGGCAAACACCTTAACCATTAGGAGCTGTGCACCATGCCCTGCAAACTTGATTAAAAAGTAATGGAAAAATGGGAGTATGCCTTGGAATCTGGAGCAATAGTACACCACTAGAAAGCCAAAGACATAATAATGGGTTTAAGTGAGGCCTGTGATAGCAGGTAAATGTGCCCTTTTATCAGAAATGTGTAGAAAGACACCTGCTAAAGCATTAATGGCAAAACACATGTTCAACTGGGACCCTGGTGCAGAAATACATTCATATAAAGTCATGCACATACTGATAGATGTAGAAAATGTTTGTCACAGCCTGTATGTATGCACATATATCTTGCAAATACACCTGCTGTAGCAGTAACTCAGTCTGTTAAATGTCTTGCAAACAGTGCATTTTGCCACACACAGTCCTGGTTTCAAATCAAATGGTGTGTAGCACTGGAATTGTAGTACTGTAAGGCCAGCAAATAATGACTGAGACAATGCATGTCAAATGAAATGTCTGCATTTCACTGATGGAAGTCACAGGCCTGCAGATGGAAACAGGCTTCACATATCCCTATAGCAAAAGTATAAATGCATAAAGTGTCAAATCATGCATTAATATGCATTCACAGAGAAATTTAACTCAGGTATTGCAAATAAGGGCCACTAATATCAGAGTGCACCACACAATAATTTCAAATTCAAAGTGCCGATTAGCACAGCTGCACACCTAACATACACATTTGATGTACATTCTTGTACCATGGACTGCCCTCATACAAACTCCAAATTACTACCAGACTGTAGCAAATGGCCTGACAGTCTCACACAAATGGTGGACATATTGTTATATTAATCCCCGTGTTGCTCAAGAACACAACAAACATGTGGCCTAGTATTCTGTTATTGATACTGTTGCTTAACATACTTACATTAAACACATGCCTTAATTGGACTGAAAAGGGTAGGGTCACTCTGGCTCTGCCTCTACAACAAGGCTGTCACAGCTCCCACAGTTACTCCTACAGCTTGTTGTCCTCCAAAGTGTTCATACTATCTGCCTATGCCTATTAGCTGCAGCAGCAGCTGCAGTCTGTAGCACACCCATCTCTATGTAAAGGTTGCTGCTACAGCTCTTCTGTCTCTGATTAAGTAGTCTCCTCACCCCAGTAATGTCCAGCATAACATATCAGAAAGGGCCCCTAAGATATATGAAGGCCTTATATATTGCACTGTGGTTGCATGTGATTGGCTGATTATAATGCAAATCAGCTGTGCTGGCTGCAAATAGCATTTCAGAACCACCGATTGGTTAAGAGGCAATCACCTGCTGATGAAAAGCATGTTAAAAAAGGCAAGCAGCTGGCTATGGAGAACCATTCTGTTTGAGACTTTCCTCACACAGACCATGTGTATGTAAAGTATTAACTATTAGCACATATCAGCAGAGGAGTACTGCACTCCATCAGGTATGTAACCATCTTGTTTACATCAGGATGCAGATGTCTGACTGTACTTACAGGGAATATGGATTACAGCATTAAGCCTTTCTTAGAACTGTGATAATGACATGTCAATGATCTCCAGATTTGTTACACATACAGAGGATGTGCAAGACATCAAGGGTGGAATGCATATTATAATGTGGTACACTAGACTCATGTAACTCTCCCTTTACAGTGGTTGTAATAGCACACTGCTACTTGTTTGGCACAGTTGGTTTGGCATATTATCAGGGGGGCAGCCTCTTGGGGACACACTACAATAGACTCCAGTGTCAGCTGTATGAACATACATCAGTATCTGTCATGGCACTCATTGGAATACCTGACTATCACCAGTATCCTAGATGTATCTACGCTCTTAATATGTTTGTACACTGTGGAATATGACATGTGTGAGCAAGCAGTGGATATTGCCAACTATTTTGTCCTTGCTGTATCTCTACATAGTGCACTTCCACATATGTGATCCTAGCATATATTCCCATGTTGTTCTCTTTCAGGGAACATGTATGCAAGACACCGTGCAGCTTTCATGGATACAGAGAATGAGTTAATATTGGAAGGTCTCCGTCAACACCATGAAGTCCTACTGTCCAGGGGGAGGCACAACAGGGAACAGCAGAAGGCATTGTTGGCTGACCTTGTGCGTGATGTCGTTTCCACTGGTCATCAGGGCAGGACACATGAGCAGGTTTGACACAGTGCAACAGAATGAATGAGAGGTGTGTCATGGATCTGTTTATGTTTCTGTTTTAGGAATCTGTTGGGATAACCTATGGATACACAGTGACAATAAAGCAGCACAGGATGGCATGTCAGCACAGCACAAATATGTCTTCAGCAAGGTACAGCACTATAAGTCCATGGCTTCATAGGCTCATATGTGTATAACAAGCTAACAAGGACAATGGGGGCATTCAGCGTACTCATGCATCCCTAATCTGTGAACAAGTCTGCTACCCTTTATAAGTGTCACCAGGGTTTTGTGAACCCACACATCTACAAGCTGTGGTGATGGAGATGACTCATCTACAAACATCCTGTGTCCAGTACAGACAGTTACCCAACACCAGTTTTGATTATCCTGTCCTGCATCCCATTTTACAACCTGCACATGATGTGTGTCACAGCAGATGTGTGCTTTACATGCATTGAGGGGGGGGGTTGTTTCATGTAGGGTGTACTGTCTGTGCTACATTCCTGTCTCTCCAGCATGTATTTTGTATACCACAGTGATGTTGTAGGCATGTAGAAATGGTGAGACATGTGTTAGTCCTGTCATGAATACACGGGAGGTACAAAGTGGGATCTACACCTCCCTATATGGAGCCATACACATCCTCTCCAAAGCATTTAGGAGAGAGACTGCACATGTATGGTCATGACACAGACTCCATAGGACATGTTATTTACACTGTGTATTGGCGTACCATGGAACCTGTGTGGCTGCTACAGTTGTACAATATGCCTGTGTAGTGACACAGCAAGGGTGCCACTGCACACAATGATAGGTTCAGTATATCAGTGACAGTCTGGGATTTACATCCCAAACCTGTTAGTATAGGTTGTACAACAGTGAATGCATTCCCACATCTTACCAACCAATGAAAGTAAAAGGCTATATTACTTTCTGTATCCATAAATCCATGTGTAATGGCTCAACTGTGTGTGGTGTGTGAGCACTACAATATTTTGCAGGGGTGGATGATTTCTCTCAGAAAAGTATTGTGCAGTCATTGGCAGTTAGTCTTTGTCAGTGGCTCAGAGAACTGTGTCTTAGGCCATCCTGGATAACTGTTGGTTCTGTGTGGGATTCTGTGATAGTTCTCAATATGCAATCACCTGCTAATGTACTCAGCTAGAGGTTACTGACAGTGGCTGTGACTACAGAGAGGGAATAGGTAGACATGGTATGCCAATAATGGAGGATGGTGAAATTCACTGGTGACTGGCATCATTGCAGCATAGGTCTTCCAATGCCGTCGTCTAATAGTATGACTGTCAGACACTTGCCTATCCAGCAGCTGACATAACACTCTGTACATGATGTACACAGTTTCCAGCAAGGCCTGCTGGCCTAATATTGTCATACACCTTGTCAGGCCATGGTTGGTGGAGTGAAACATATGTATAACATTATAGCAATCAATGGGATCTGCCGGTTACAATCGGTTAGCATGATCTGACCTTGAGCAAAAGTAACAGTGTTTGGTCCAGTGTCAGTAGGAGTATGACAGTGCTATGACAGTGCTATTGCTTGTATCCATGCTAACTCCTATCATGGCATTTTAGGTGACATTACTCAGAGATCTGGAGACTTTGATGGAACTACAAGCTAGTTGTCTTCTGTGCAAGTAAGTATTGCAGTTACTTCTAGCATGTTGAAAGATGAGAGTGATGCAAGGTGTCTCTACAGAGCACAGACAAACATGATAGGAAAGTGTAATATGTACACACTGAGTTGCTTAGTCATGCTGTGGCTCACATGCCCAATGGATTGTCCAGGACATTACCTAAAATGCCCTACAGCAGTGCTGTAACATCCCCACATGGGGGAATCAGTGTATTGCATCATGTGTTTACCAATATGGATGACCAGTACAGCCCCCCCCAATGTGAGGTCCTTCCTGGTGGGATCTAGCCACACATCAGTCTCCTTAGTACTACTGGCACATACCCCCCCCTTTGCAGACAATATAGACATATATGTCAAGAAAGCCATTTATTACCTCCTGTGGGATGGTTGATATAGTGTGATTGCACCTCCCCCCCAAGATGAGGCAGGTAAGTATGCAGAGCTCTGCACTCATACATTGTGTCAGCATTACAACTGCATGAACTCAGCTGTACTTGAGAGGAGGGACACACGCTCATCATGGCTCAGCAAACTGGTGGATAACTGCCATTAGCAGGCTATACTATAACAGATGGACAGTGCTGTGTGACAGGTGGGGTGAGGGTGCCCCCCCAACACAGAGGCAGTCCCCCCTCACCTAAAAGAAGCACAAAGTATTTTTATGATGTTGAGTACACATGGAAAGTGACAGAAATAGCCACCCATGTAAAGCAAAACCACAACACACAGTGTAGTTACATGTGTGAGCACAAAGGACAGGCGCAGATTATTGGTGACCTCATATGTCATGATGCCACAAATGATGGTTCTATACTCATACCTAACTTGTTCTCTCACACTGTCTACAACAACTATACTCCCACACTCCCATGTCCGCACCACATGTGACACATGATATTCCTACAACCTGTCCCATAACTTCCATATTTACAGAGCAGTTTGTTACTGGCCTCTGACTGGAAAGATACACAGCATCTATTGTACATGCTAACATTCCAGGTTGCATCCCACATGTGATCAGACAAGGATTACTAACACCACTGGGAAACCCTGGCAGTCATACTGCCACTACTGGCTGCACACCAGCTGAGTGGACAATGGCAACTGTTATACCCTTGCACAGAGGTGGTGCATCCACTGGCCAACATAACTATATACCTCTTTATCTAAGTATCCATATCTGCATGCCTGTAGGGACATTCATCATGGAGCTGATCAGCACACATATATGTGTTCTATACACAGTTGACTGTACAGGGTTTGGATGTGTGATGGGGGGCGCATGACTGTTACAAGTGGTGGACATTTCTGAGGCAGTTACCAAGGACCTGGGTGAGGGTACATCAGGACGTACAACCCTCCAGGCTGAGCCAAGCTGTCTGACTATATCCCCTGCTCAGGCTACATTTACAAAGCACCCACTTAGGCATCCATGATACTGTCATTCTAGGGGTCACTAAGTCACATATTGTTGGCACACATACGCAACATAGGGACATCCACCTCCAATTGCTGATATGTAAGCAGCAGTGGTCAACAGGGCATAGTCCTGGGTCTTGTACTGCTTGGAATCCATTTAATCACAATACGTGCGACTACTGACTGACTATAGCTAACAATGTTGGCTGATGCCTGAAAATTGTGAGTACTCATAGAGTGTCTGTGGTATATCACTATCCTGCAAGAGGTTATTGTGAGCACATGCCTGTTTACAGACTAATGGCCATAAAATCCATGCAAATATAAATGTAGTATTATTTCCATCAGTTAGACCTGTGTACCTGGTAAGCAGCACATCAGTCACAACATGTGATGTACATACTCAGGGGTGAACAAACTGGGCACACAGACCTAGCCACGCAGGTTTACACTTAATGTGCCTTAGATCACCATGGCTGTATAGTGGAATTTCAGGAATCATATGGCTTAGCCGAGGCCACAGTCACCTGTAAATAACATACTCATAACCTCCAAGTACTCTTCCCTCAGCATGCCAATATCTGAGTGCAATGGCCATTTGATGTACATTTCCAAGTAGTATTGGCAACTGCACACAACAGTATGGTCCCTCACAAGGACATTTCATGTTTTCAGTATGTGTTCTGTGGGATCGTCTGCAATAAGTGTCATTGTCACCTGTGGCATATAGACTACTCATGGGTGATCTGTGCCTTGCATACGGGGCAATGTGTGACCCTGCTTGTTTGGATATGCTGCTTATCTGTAGGAGGCATAGTAGATGGATAATTCACTGTAAGGACATTAACCTCATATCTAACATTAGTACTAGATGCTTGTGGGAGAGATTTGTCTAGCAGGCTTGAACACACCCCTGAAAACATCCCTGTTTAGTGGCACACAGAGCACCTCAGTGCACCTCAGCACATGCCATCTGTATGATTGACTAGGTGACCATCATCTCAACACAGGGTTTCTGCCTCTGTCCCTCTTGGACTGGGGCAATATGTGCTGATCCTGTAACTACGGGTAAAATATGTCTATAATTGTGAGGGCTGTATGGCCATTATGCCATTGAAGATCAAATGTTCTATGGTTCCATAACATGATGTAAAATGCTCTAACAGGCTCACACACAAACATGGCTAGACTGAGGCTAGCACCACTCCCAATCACTGTGTACAGGACATGCCAGGGCACACATGTATTGCAAGTTTGGTGTATGTAAATTGCAACACTTACCTATGTAATGGTACACACTACAGATCACAGTACGTGATGCATGCAACGCACCTCATGTCTGCTAGTACTATCAGTTTAGGACATATTATGCCTGATAACATCAACAGGCATTGTTGTAGTCCTTTGGGGGCCACATCACATGCTGCAAATAAAATACTGCAAAACCCTACCTATTTCTAAGTTACCAAGGTGATCATATTTATGCCATATGGACATACACATAAAACAAATAGCCTGAATACTGAATTTAGAACCCTTATGTATATAGTCTTACATAATATAGGTCACAGTACTTATTGCACATGCCACAGCTTAAGTCTGATATTAGATTGTCAGCTGGTAGTCTTAAGGTGGATGACATCATCAGACCTTCTAGAAGAGGGAAGTTTGGAAGCCAGCATCAAGTTACAGGGCCAAAAAGGGCATAACCATTGCAAGTGGATAGCCCATGCAGGCATGGCAGTTGTTTTGCAGGGGTACACCCACACATGCACACCAAGTAGCCTGGAATGAGATTAGAACCCCTACCTATATTGTTTTACACAGTATAGATCACAGTAATTATCATACGCACCACAGCTTATGCCTGATACCATGCTGTCAACTGGTAGTCTTAAGGTGGATGACATCATCAGGCCTTGTAGAAGAGGGAGGTTTAGAAGCCAGCAGCAAGTTACAGGGCCATAAAGTGCATAACCATTGCAAGTGTATAACCCATGAGGGCATGGCAGCTATTTTCCAGGGTATGCACACAGATATGTGTGCAACAAGTAGCCTGGTGTGAGATTAGCACCCCTGCCCATCTAGTCTTACACATTATAGACCACAGTCCTTATCACACATGCCAGAAATTAAGCCTGCTGTATATGTGATTGCAGGCACAGTACTTGAACATTACACAAACTTGTTGAACAGCATCTATGGCCTGCAGAGTGATGTTACTTCATACTGTTATCTACATCTAGTATCCTAGTAGTGAGATAACTGTTATTTTCCTAGCTATGTGTGTACAGTTACCAGTATGGCCATATGTGGCTGTTTCCACTTATGCAAACTTGTTGGCAGAAACAATGTGCCCTGACCATGCATGCATTGTCAACATTATGCATTACACCATCTGCTCACCTGTGTCTGTCTACATGGTGACATCCAGCAGGCACAGGTGTCTGTAGGTAAGTGGATTGTGTACTGTTGCAGCCTTAGTTTGGCTCCTTTGAGCAGCAGTATGGATGTGTGATAGTGCAGATTTACTCACCATTATTAGGATATGTAGGACAATACAGACATCCAGACACATATTTATGTATGTGTGTGTGTATATATATGTGTGTGTGTATATATATATATATATATATATATATATATATATATATATATATATATATATATATATATGTATATATATATAAAACAGGGATGTATATATAAATTTAGCTGTGTGTGTGTATGATATGTATATGTGTTATGTAGATATATGGGGAGAGTCTATGTATCATTTTAATATATATAGCTATATATATCTGCATGTATCTATTTGGCACTACATGGAGATTTATATACTATGTTTTGAGAGAGAGATAGTGGCAGATGGATATGTATATGTATATGTCTTTATGTACAGACATACCTATACATAAGAGGTTATTTTTATTAAAGGGGCAACAGAATTGCGCTCATTTTAACTAATTGTACAGTCATGCCCAGTGGGACTGTCAGTACTTATAAAGTGACTCCAGGCCACACTATCTGTACTCTGGTCTGGGATTTTGTGTGTTACAGACAATGACATCTGCCCCTGTTTCTGCAGTACTGCACTTCACTCAAAATGTTTATAGCATTCCCCGTCTGTCTGCAGTACTTAATATGTGACTGAGGTTCATAATGTTACACCACACACAGACTGACAGTCTGTGAAAACACCAAGATAATAATACCTCACATGCAAAAGATGTGACTATTTCCAGGTTAGAACTGTTAACACCATCAACCATACTAACTTCCTTAGTCAACTGAGCCACACAGGCTGTCAGACAGAGAGGAGTCAGCCATCATACAATCCATAGCATAAATATGTATGTTATTATTCCTGCATTACGTGTGATATACAATGTGTGATTGAGTTCTATGTTACAGCCCTGAGATTGCCTGGTCTTCTGATATACCATTGCTGACTTACTGTTAAAGCAGTTATATAGGAACACTGTTTTGTTGCGGGTGAGGGAACAATAGCACATGATCTGCTGGGATAGAAAGTAGTCCAAATATTATTTGACCCCACTGTTTAACATCTCCCTTGACTAATGTAGTGAATATTCTGACCATGAGGTCTAGTGATTATTAGGGAACACATACTATTGTATGGTTATCTGTAGTCCTATATGGCTATTACTTCTGTCCACATAGCCCACTATATTTCCTTGCATAAATGCAGCAGATCCATACATACAATACCATATTATAGTAATCCTTACAAGCAGTGCGTAGTTTAGAGACTTACCTTGCAAATGCAACAGTTGACAGAACTGTAGTTCAGGGCTAACTCTGTGTGATGTTAGCAGTACACAGCCAATACATGGATAGGTACAGGTTGTGTGGGTTGCCTGGCATCAAAAATTTTATTATATGTATGTGAGTAGAAGTAAGGTGTCAGTCCCTAGGGCCCTAAGTTGTCAGTGAATGTGTTATGCGTTGTCTCTTAGCCAAAGCCAGGGCATATCGGGCATGCCTGTGTCTGGCTACAGGGACATTATCAGGGGGTTCCTACTCCGAGTCCTCCTGTGTCTGTAGTGACCTAAGCACTGGTGGGGGCTATGGATCCCTTCTGGTGGGGGCTATGGATCCCTTCCCTTTGCTGATCCTGATTGTGCAGCATAGCACATACTGTGAACATATGTGCACATGTGACTGGGGTATACTGCAGAGCTCCACCGGATATACTGAGGCACTGAAACCATGACTTCAGCAGTCCAAACACATGCTGTATGAAGTTCTTATTTTGTGTGTGTGTCGCATTATGGCATGCTTCTATGGCTGTGTGTGCATTTCTGATGGGTGTCATCATCCACGGTTCCAGTGTGCAGAAAGCATCCTCCAGTAAATGGATGTGTGGGATGTCCCCCCTAGCAAACATCCATTACAGCTGTGATATGTGCCAGATATTGGAGTCATGATAACTGCTAGGGCTGCCAGCACACACATTCATGAAAATCCTCTGTGCATTGCACACAACCTGGCAGTTGGAGTGGTAACCCTTATGGGTGACATAAGTTCTACTCTCCTCAAAAGGTGGTGCCTTGATGTGTACATAAGTGCAATCTATGGTACCCAGTACCTAAGCGTAGTGTGCTATATGGTAGAAGAGTTGCATATTGCTGGCTCTCACCAAAGGGGTGAGGAGAAAAAAAATGTGCTCACTGGCATGTGGTAGCATGGCATCAAGGAACTGGTGGAGTACCCTGGAAACAGATACCTGCAAGACTCCCATCTTGTCCCCAGCTGGTCTTTGCAAAGTACCTGTAGATAGTATCCTAAGAGCTACACATTCCTTTGTTTCCACTTAGATGGGTTCCCCTCCCTTGGGTCTGTGTCTAAGTTGAGGGTGGCAGAGTTCAGTGAGTTCTTGTAGTATGTCCCTGTCCTCCCACAATCTCCAGCTCATGTAGCACCTGCAAGGTTACCCTGGGCCTGAACACTCTTCTTCTCTGTCTAGGCATATTGTCAACAGCAGCAGCAGCATTGACGTCAGCATCTAGCACATACAGATGTAGCAGACCTGCAGCAGCCCCTAGCATTCTCTCAGTTAAAATTCCTAAGTCTGTACTCCAATGGTGCAGTGTATGGGAGAAACATCAGATTGTAGGGTGTATGCATATGTTATAGTGCTCTGCTGTAGGTGCAAGCTATGTGATTGGCTCCCTATGATGCATTCCACCTGCCTAGTATATCATTAACATCATTTAATAGCTCTAGTTTAAGTTAAACAGGGGTCAAAACTAATTAATATGTCATGACTTTTAGATACACTCAGCACTGTGGCATGCAGTGCAAATGGGTGCCCCTTAGGTAAACAAAGCTTAGCACTTAGTGTACGCCCCCCCCCCCCGACTTCCACGTTCAGCATAGTGGCATGCCACAGAAAAATGTGCCCCTTAGCTAAACAAAGCTTAGAAATTAGTGCACACCCTCCTCCAAAAGGAGATGCTCACCACAGTGTCTCACCTTGCAAACAGGCGCAACTAAGCTGAAATAAGCTTAGAAGTCATTGGACACACCCTCCTCTGATGTCAGCTACCTCCTCTGTAAACACCTACTTAGTTCTCTGCCTACATGAAGGGGATATGCAGACATGATTACCCCTTTATGCTATTCTGTAACTCCACCTCATTTGCATAGAGATCCATGCTCACAGCCTGGAAACTACATGCTTCCTAGTCCTACCACGTTAACAACAGCACCAATGCACCATTGTAGATTCTCCACACAATGTCATGTAATACATTTCTGTCACATACTGTTAATTTTGTTTTTCCCAATTTTTTTTATAAAGCATGTTTACACACTGTGGCGCACTGTGCAAACATGCCCAGATTATTAAAAAAATAAACTTTATTTAACTTATTTCCTTTAATTTTTCAGACACACAGGAGGATAGTTTCACTTATATCTGTATGTGGTATGTCATTTCTGTCCATATACCAACATTTATACAGCCCCTTTTGTCTGCCTAAACTCCTGTACATTGAAGTTTTCCATGCACACCATGGACGCTGACATGGGGTCTGGAGAGCTGGCTCTCTGCTTGCTGGATTGTTCTACTTGACTCATTTGCATGAAATTTACCTGCTTATGAGATGATATGCATGCCACTGAACTTCCTGTGTTGGCACGTACATGAGTGCCTCTCAGCAGTGTTTATTGAATTGAAAACCTACTTACTTTCATGTAAGCAGCATGGTGTGATGCCTACATGGTATAAAAACACTGTGTAGGCTTTATTAAATTCCCCTCTAAGTTTATATTATCCTATGTTTTGTAGACCAGTGTTTAGGCCATAAGGCCATTGAGAAACACAACCACCTTAAAATAGGATTAAAATTTTTCATGGACCATCCATGCAACTGAGTTAATTTTTAAAGAGGTATGGTAGTCTTTATTTCTTATTCTTTGAAGTAATCTTTTCCAGATTGGAATAACCTGGATAATGCAGTTATTTCACCTGGAAGTTTCATTTTAATTAATGTAAAAACTGAGACTATTGTGCCTTAAAATAGTTGAATTGCAGTAAGGATACGTATTTAATAATGTTCAGATCTAATCATTCTCTAGTGCTATATAAGCTAGGATGGCCTTCCCCAGACGTATGCCTTGTCAAGCAAGTATAAGTTGAGTCTGATACATCTGTTGGAGTAACTTAAATCCCAGACAGGAAAGCACAAACTAGTAACTTTAAAAGTGGATGAAAGCGCTAGCTCATTGTGCCTCAGTGTGTCTCTTGGTTGGATCCTGGTTAAATCCCAGACAGTTGGTATTCATTTGTAAATTATTACTGAACTGACTCACATTTCTAAAGCTCATGGCATGAATAAGTGCAAAACGAATTGTTATATTCTAATACTGGTCTCAAGTTAGTTTTATAAATTAAATAGTAAGCTATGTTCCCACACATTATTTATTTTTTTATTTATTTATACAATTTTTTAGCTGGTGTAGAGGAAGATCCCACTGGAACAATTTCAGTATTAGACCATATAGAACCTGTGGATATAGCAAACCTGCTGGGTGACAGGTTCAGTGAAAACTTCACTCCCCTGTCCCCGCCACATATACCCCAAAGCATTCCTAACACCTGTCTCCCACCTAGTATCTTCAATGAGCAGGTTTTAAATGGTCTCTCCAAGAACAAATCCACAGCCTCTATGGAACCAGACAACATCCCCGGGCTTTGTTCTACATGGATTAAAACAGGAACTAGCATCACCACTGAGCATGATTTTTAATCACAGCCTAAGCACTGGCTTCATCTCAGCATAATGGAAAGACAGCTACCATCATCCATTTGCACAAAGTGCATCCATGTACCCTGGGAACTATAGACCCATTAGCCTGACCAGCCTTAATTGCAAGCTGCAAGGCCATGGAATGAAACATCATGGACCTTAATAACAAAGATATAGGAAATCTCCAAATGCTCAACCCCACCCAGTTTGGCTTTGTCAAGGGGGGATCATGCCTGTTAAATGTAGTGGACTTCTTCAAGATAGTCATCAAAACCCTAGACCAAGGCAAATCTGTGCATATGGCCTACCTAGACTTAACCAAACCTTTGACACAATCCCATACTCAGGTATCATTGATAAACTCACTCAGCTGGGTATAAACCCATATATTGTCAGGTAGGTTGCAAACTGTCTCACTGATAGAACTCGTATGGTCAAAATAAGGGACTCCACCTACTCCAGCAGACCAGTAACCAATGACGTTCCACATGGATTGGTTCTGGGACCTCTGCTGTTCAGAGTCTCCTTCTCTGAAGTACAGGGTAAAACAAAAGGACTGTGGCTGACAAAGTTTGCTCATGACTGCAAACTGGGAGTGATCACTGAAATGTCTAGCGATGTCAACATCCCGCAAGAAGGTCTTATGCAAACAAATGACTAGTGCCAAAGTCATGGTCTTAAACTTAATGCACAAAAATGCATTATCATCCCCTTTGGCAAGGTATTGCCTGCAAACGTCCACATTGATAGCAATACACTAAGCACACAGTTAGTGTGAGAGATCTGGGCACACAGGTTGATCATAACCTTAACTTCAATCACCATGTCTTCACAGTGGTAAGAAGGGCATTTAATATTGCTCATCTTATAAGTAAGGGCATTGCCTCCTGAAAAAGAAGAGGTTATAACCTCCCTGTACTCTTTCCTCATCAGGCCAATGATAAAGTACAATGCTCCCTTTCATATGCTTCTTTCCAAACACCTGCAGCAATTGGAGAGACCAC
Organism: Protopterus annectens; assembly: GCF_019279795.1. Taxonomy (NCBI): domain Eukaryota; kingdom Metazoa; phylum Chordata; order Ceratodontiformes; family Protopteridae; genus Protopterus; species Protopterus annectens. The sequence continues at coordinate 1,094,991,300 of NC_056728.1, forward strand.
AAACGTTCCTTATAATGAAAATTCAGGGTCTTCAAGATCTGTCTTATGTGGACAGACTGAAATCATTGCCACTTTACTCTGTGCCATACAGACTGTGTATAGAGCAATCTCTGACCCAGCTTTAATGGAAATGCTGTACATTCCCAAGTCAAATAGCAGATGGGTCACTCACTCAAAGGACCTTAACCTTGTATGTGAAATCAAAAGAACTTGCTGGAGAGACAGGTTTGTCTCACAGAGGTTGCATCACCTTTGGAGCAGGCTTCCTATTCATGTTAAACAAAGCCACTTGTTGGCCCTATTTAAGCATATTTTGGACGAATAGATGGGCAACCAGAAATTCACCCCAGGGGTTCCACCTGTGTCCCTCTTGGACAGAGGCAATAGGTGCTGATTTTAGTGTCTGCTTTAACCAGACACCCTTGGGAAAATGGGTTGAATTTTGATAGGCTTATAAGGGTCCTGGGGCCATCAGTCCAGTAAGCTCCTATGATCCCTTGATTCTATGTGAAGCCATACCTCTCAACTGCCCTGATTTTTGAAGAATGTCCAGATTTTTGTCTAATATTTTTAGCTGTTCCTCATACAATTTATGTATCTCTGACAAATCACTGTGAATTAAAGTCACTAGATAATGACATCAATTTGAGATTCTGTTAGAAAAATATATATCTAAACATATATGAAGTGCTAGTTTAGAAGCAAATAGTATATAATGTATTTTATTCTATTTTACAATATGGCAGTAGAAATGATCTTGCATGTAATTGCCTGAAGCTTAGCTGCAGTGTGATTGAACTCTGACCCTGGCAGTAACCGGTTCAGCAGGCTTATGTCTTTCAGCATTAATTATCTGCTGGGTTAGAGAAAAATAAATGTATGTACATGTATATCTTTCTTCCTTCCACTGAGGAGGATGGCCTTGTGAGCTCTATCAAAGATAGAGTACAGCTGCTTACCAGAGAGACAAAGGAACGTATTAAGAAATGAACTCACTATTGTATTTGAACAGGCCTGGAACCTTGAAAGAGCAACATTTACAGAAAGACATTGTAAATGACCAGGTGCCTTGCAAGGCTGTGTTATTCTCATGGGAAAACTTTTAAAAAGCATTACCTCAGCACCTTCTTATGAATAGAATATTGTGGACTATAGTGATGTAAATGCCCTGTGACTGACCACGTCAGTAAGGTGGGCAAAAGCTGATTGTAAGTACTATATAAACAAAGTTACTTCCTGTATAGAGTCAGTCAAAACTCTATACTTGTACTGTATAGTTTTTTGTCTCCTGGTGTACACTAGTAAAACGTTTTGAACTTGAGCTTCCTGTGTTATTGACTGTCATTTTGAAAAGCCTAATGATTTTTACAGTCTGATTTTAACAATTTATTTGACATTTTGGTCCTTCTTAGCCAGAATTCCCTTGGTAAGCTACAGGTCAGAGTGTATGGGTGGTAATAAATCTGCGCAGGAGAAGTAGCCAAAATGGTTCTTCTTGAGTGAAAAGACCTCCGACTGAATTGTTGTGTGTAAAGAGGCTGTCCACTTTCTGATCTGTGGCTGAAAAGCGGAAAACTGGATCCCAAGAAGAAAATGTGCAGTCATAAACGGGAGGCTCAGGTAAGGAGAGTTTCCCTCTTTGTCTTTGTTTTAGATTAGGGACCAGGTTACAGTGTATTGTTGTTAAGATTTGTGATAGCAGGTCGAGAACGAATTGAAGTACTGTATATTTGGTCATAGATCAGGGGAAAAACAGAGCAAAGTAAACAGTCATTCTAGACACTACTGTGGATACAGGGAAGAAGATACCACGTGGTATGAGAGAACGTTACGAGTTATGAGTTACGTAACAGTCTTTTCTAAGACATGGGAAATCAGTGCACTAAGAGATCGCGAGATCCGCACTTGACGGATGATGCAAAGTATATGCAATTGCAGAGAGCAGATAATGTGAGATATTTTGCAAAATGGGTTAATAAATATGAATTTGATGGTAAATTAGACAAAATTTCGTTAGTGAAACTTTTGAAACAGTTAAAATCTGACGCAGAAGGTCAGGCGAAAAAACAGCAACAGTTAGGTATTCCTCAAGCACATAGGTGGATTGAGGAAGTGAACCGAAGGGAGCAGAAGACTAAAAATGCGAAAGCATTATTCTTAGACAAAGAAGATAATAATACAGTAGTAGTGACGGCCCCTCCCCCTCCACCCCCTCCAATACCTTATCCAGGATATGAAGCGGGAGGGCAGGCTGGTCCCCCCCCATGTTATCCTGTGGCAACAGGGGCATTACAACAACCATTTGTGAGAGAACCTATTGAAACTAGATCCTGAACACGTAAAACACTTAGGGACACTCAACTAAGAAGAGATTCACTAGAAGAGAGTGAGGAAATCTGTCCATTAATTGAAGTACCGAACCCTCAGGCAGGACAGGAAGGCCAGGACCCAACTCTCTTAGTGTATAGACCGTGGACGCCGGAAGATATCCGGAAAGCTACAGAGGGAATTCCCCATCCAAAAATTAATCATGAAAAGTTTATACAAGATTTACAAGGTATGCAATTGAGTTACCACTTAAATGGGGAAGAAGTAGAGAAGGTGATTAGACAAATTATAGGTCCAGACTGGCACATGGTTTGTATGCGTCTGGAGTGCTCGTGACGCGCAACTTAAACCACTCCTACATAGTGACGCAGAATTAGACACTAGGTTGAAGGGTCTTACGGACCGAATTACTGAAAAATGGAAACCTTGAGCAGATTGGACCTGTATTAATCAGTGCATACAACAAGATAATGAAACTGTAGATGGATACTATGGTAGATTATTAGAATGTTTCAATAACCATAGTGGTATGCCTATTCCTGAAAATCAGAAAAATGATAGTTCATATGAACAACAATTGAAAAATGCATTTTTGAAAGGTTGCATTGGCCCTATCAGTAGCTTTATTACAAAGCATATGATAGATCATCGAACGAGTAGGCTACAAGCCTTACTGGAGTATGCTAGGCATGCCGAAAGACATTTTAACAGTAAGAAGAAGAAGACGCAGGTCTTCACAGCTGAAGACGGAGCAGAAGTCTTTGTAGTACAGTCGGGTAAAAAGGGTAAGAGAAACACTCAGGGCAATAAACGCTCTGACAGAGACTCAGAGGTTTTTGAGGAAACAAAGCTAAAAAGTTGCTTGAAACCACCACGAAATAGGTCAAAAATCATTTATTGATAAAACAGGAACGAGCGCTTTCACGCAATAAAATTGCGCTTCTTCAGGTTACAAATTACACAAAGGTTTTGACTACCTTTTATAGTAAAACATTAATTTCAATTATTCAATCAAATTAAAAATAAATCAGCACATTATTAAGAAAGAATCATCAAAATTCACCTTAACAGGACTAAATTTCAACCAAAAACTTGGGCATATCATTTAAAACATTTATATTCTTAGTGACTTTTCATAAATTAGGATCTCATAGGCAAGCTATCATCAAAAAATACGCACAACATCCATAATTGGTATCAATGTACTTCACTAATCATTCTTGAGGAAGCCATGCCCATATTTAGAAAAGAACCCATTCAGAGTATAGCATTATTTTGAGTCACATTTTCATGTCAACGAAACGAAGACAGAATAGATATTTCTTACTATTTATGCTAATAAATGCATGGTCATGATGCCATGTGTTGTCATAACATTAAGGCATAAAATAGAGTATAATAATCATAATCAAATTATCATCAAAAAATGCAGGCAACATCCATAATTGATGTCAATGTACTTCGCAAATCATTCTTAAGGAAGTCTTGCCCATATATGGAAAGCAGCTGATTCAGGGTATTTCATCGTTTTGGATCGCGCTTTCAAATCAACGAAAACAAAATAAAATAAACGTTTTCTTGTTTTTTTACTAACAAACGCATAGTGGTAATGCTATATGTCATGAAAGCATTGATACATGAAATATAACATAATAATCATGATTACATTAAATATTCTTACATCAAACTACATAAAATAAAATAAAATGAAAACAACGAATGTAGAACAACTAAACTAAAATACATAAAAACCTGTAGGTTCTGTTTCATCTCACATAGACCCTATTATTAAAGAAAATCTATAATATTACGGTAATAATAATCCAAAATTCACTTATATGTATTTAATAGATCAAAAGCAGACATCTACTATAAAAAAGATGAAAATGTATGTTATATTACATAGAAAGTAAATAATCAAATAAATATCAATTTGTATATAAGAATTCAGAATGCTATGTAATATAGTGCTATACATAAAATATTGTTAATATCATTAATATCAAATACGCACACCCATGGTAAATGATTATTGTCAAAAAGAGGATGTCAGGTAATTTAAGAAGACTAAAAAACTACATTTCAGTCGGAACGACTGAGTTAATGGAAAAACAGAGGTAGTTATATAAAAAGTGCACAAGCATTTCAAGTTACACAAAGATACACATTAACATTCTATTAATATCAACATCAAGCTAAAAGCCAAAATCACGCAATAATTAGCTCCTAGGTGGTTCCGTATAAAATAGAATGCCTGAGTGTACTGACAGACATACCAAAATAATGAACATAATGTGGACATGGCATATCATTGTTGCGAAAATATCAACAAATATCAACAATAGATGTTTATGGGACATAAATTATAGTCAACAAACAGGAAGTGTGAGACACACAAGAAAACTTATTCATAATAGGCAGCCTAGAACAAACCAGAAAATCTTCATAGAGAAATCTTACTTATGAATTGCATATAATATAATACATTATTTACTCATATGGAGATATAAAGCAACACTATAGTAAATCAAGTGGGACCTAGCAAGGCTGGCCGGATATTGACCACCGTATTTAGGCCAGGTGGTAAATGAGCTTTCACTCTTAGAATCCATCTAAGTTCAAAGGTTTCCAAGGTGTTCATATGGTCACCTTCCCTTCTATTGGGATCTATTATTTGCAGAACCTGAAACACAAAACTATGTTTAGGATGGATATTACAATGCATAGCCAATGCATTGGTAGAGCTGTTTCTTCTTATATCATAAACGTGGTTATATATCCGGTCTCTAAGTCTTCGCGAAGTCAATCCCACATAATAGCTGTCACAAAGATTATAAGTAGCTAGATAAATAACATTTCTGGTGTTACAAGTTGCATAAAACGTAGATTTTGTGCTTATTTCAATACCTGAAACATTAAAGCCACACTTCTTAATAATATATCCACAAAGTGAACATTTTCCACATGGAAAAGTGCCTGTTTTCAATTGAGACCTGACATCAATAGGTGTAATATCTAGTTTTTCTTTACATAACAACCTTTTTAAATTCATACAATTCGTGTATCTAAAGGCTGGTTTTTCACTAAGTATTTCTGAAACTGTTATATCTGATAACAAGATCTTCCAATTTCCTCTCACTATATTAGTTAAATGCTGCACATCACTAGTATATTTTATATCATATTGTATTTTTTGAACCATGTTCTTTATTCTAAAGGGTTTAAATGATTTGGTCTGGGGTATAGCATCATCAAATATAGATTTCATCACGTCATCTATCAACTTTTTGAGGAAAGAAAGAGAAAAGGTGAGTGCTTTAAGTGCGGGAAGAGGGGACATTTAGCAAGGGATTGCAGGTTGAATAAAAAAACGTCTACGGAAGGGAAGGATAGAAGTGATGAGGATTGACTATATGACAGTCACAACGTTCAACAGTCATCAGGAGAGACTAATGGGCAGGGAGAAAATGTAAACGCAGTAGAAGGAATAAAGGAAGTGCAAACAGATGTAGAAAATGAGGAAAGCGAAGTTTTAGATTTAGCCTTGTTGAGCTTGGAGCTCTATTTGGCGGACACAAAACCGGAAGTTACACTTCTGGTGGAGGGGAGGGAAGTGAGATTTTTGTGTGATTCAGGAGCATCACGAACTTTGATACACCCTTCAAAGTTACCGGAACACTCTGAATCACCTGACTACATATTAGTGAAAGCAGCAAACGGGCAGCTATACAGGCAACCACTTTCCCATGATATAGCAATAACTGACCCTGTTTCAGGTATGACCCAGAGAAGTAAAATAGTACTTTCTGCAAAATGCCCAGTAAATTTACTGGGGAGAGACCTTATGCAGCTCTTTGGCATAGCAGTAGTTCCTACCATGAAGGGTATGGAGGCACAAAGGCAAATGGATAGTTTTGTGGTGTGATCGGAGGGTGAAACCTATTATTGGTACAGCCAGGACCTAGTCACGACTGGTCCAGCGGCAGTAACCGAGGAACTGATGAACGTAGCCATCAGTAAGGTACCCTCCCTTCACATTGATCAGCAGCATTTGTTGCATTGTACTCTGTACTATTGTAGCACACCAGGGCCTGATAAGGAATATGAGCAAAAATTGTTCAGAAATCCTGCCAATAGACTAGTGTTACGAACCTTGTACTGGGATACTGAGGGTAATAGTGTGGTGAGTTGTTCATTACCTCAGGAATTCATGGGATTATATAAGTCCAACAGGCTACCGCATGTCAGTTTAACCAAACATAAAAATGTCAGATGGGTGGACCTGGGTGAAAAAGTGACAAAATGGGAAAGGCAAACCGACTTAGAATTGTCAGAACAGGGAATACAGAAGCAAAAATTAAATTGGCTAACGCAAGCACGTCCAGCTGTACACTTACAGCAGAGTGAGGGCAGCTGATTGGTGTTCTTGTTAGAAGAAGATGAAAAAGCCTTGTGTGATATACCAAGTACTCTTTGGTCAACAGGGAAATCAGATGTAGGGCTTATTCGGACAGCAGGTCCAGTAACCATTACACCGAAGTCAGCATTTAGACCGCAAAAGAAACAATACCCTTTGAGGAAGGATGCAGAGCAGGGAATCAAGCCGATAATAGCGGCATTACTCAAGGAAGGGATACTGGTAGAATCTTTAGATTCACCATGTAATACCCCTCTATTTCCTGTTAGAAAAGCAAACGGGGAATGGCGGATGGTACAGGATTTACAAGCTGTAAATGATGCAATAATACCTAGGGCACCTACGGTGCCAGACCCACACACTTTATTGAATGATTTAAAGCCACAACAGAAGTATTTTACTGTGGTAGATATAAGCAATGCTTTCTTTTCAATACCTATACATCCAGATAGTCAGTATTGGTTTGCTTTTACATTTCAGGGTAACAGATACACCTATACTGCTACCGTGAGGGATACTGTGAAAGTCCAACAATATTTGCACAGGAGATGGCTAGCAACCTGGCGGGGTTTACTCCACCCAGGGGCAGTCAAGTTCTACTTTATGTGGATGACATCCTGCTTGCGGCCCCTACCCAGCAGCAATGTAGGGAGGATACAATAGCATTATTGAAATTTTTAGCAGAACAGGGACATAAAGTAAACAAGCATAAATTGCAACTTTGGAGAACACAGGTCAAGTACCTGGGATATGTAGTATCCAAGGAGGGTAGAACATTAGATGAAGATAGGAAGGCAGCAATTTTACAAGCACCCAAGCCAACTACCAAGAAGGAAATGATGTCCTTCCTGGGGACGACTAACTTTGTCGGTTGGATACCAAACTATGCTTTGGAATCGGCTCCATTGGCTGATTTAATATTTAAAACACCTATGGCAGCACAAGATATACTACATTGGACTTCAGTAGCAGAAACAGCTTTCTGCAGGCTGAAACGATTGATAGCTTCATCATTAGTTTTAGGACTCCCGAATTATCATAAGAGATTTTTTCAGATTGTAGATTGTAAGCAGGGATATATGACGTCAGTCGATGCAACAGCATGGAAGTAAGCAACGCCCCATAGCTTACTACTCATCGCAGTTGGACCCAGTGGCACGGTCATTGCCACATTGTGTACAGGCAGTTGTTGCAGCTGCTATGGCAGTACAGGCTTCGGCCTCAATGGTATTATTCCACCCTCTCACTTTGAGAGTGCCTCATGCAGTTGCGATAATTTTGCTGCAAGAGAAAATTGCATTCTTGTCCCCTGCTAGACATCTTTCTTGTATGACCATACTGCTGAGTCAACCTCATATGGTGATTGAACTTTGTACAACATTAAATCCATCAACGTTACTTCCGACTCCTGTGGATGGCACACCACACAGTTGCCTACAGGAAATGGAGCAAATAACTTTACCCAGACAGGATCTTACTGATATACCCTTAGATGATGCAGAGGTGACATTTTATGTGGACGGATCATGTAGAAAGGGTCCTACAGGAAAGAATCTAGTAGGTTATGCAGTAGTTACTGATGTTGAGATTGTAGAAGCCCAACCCCTGCAGCATAACTTGTCTGCTCAAGCAGCAGAATTGATAGCTTTAACACGTGCTTGCACTCTAGCGAAAGACAGATGTGTGAACATATATACTGATAGTCAGTATGCTTTCTCTACAGTGCATGTTTTTGCGCAGCAGTGGAAGAATAGGGGAATGATAACATCCACTGGTAAACCGATTAATCATGCGCAATTAATCTTGAATTTATCCGATTCAATTCATTTACCTACTAAAGTAGCTATTTGTAAATGTGCAGCTCATACAAAGCAACAGGATAAGATTTCGAAAGGTAATGCACGAGCTGATGCAGCTGCAAAACAAGCAGCCTCAGACTCAGAAACTTTCTTTTTGAATGAGGAATTACAACCCTCTGAGATTTTAGATTTAGAAATGTTAAAAACAATGCAAACATTAACTACGAAAGCAGAAAAACAGAAGTGGGTAAGACGAGTAGCAATCCTTGAAGACGGACTGTACATCTCCAAAGAGAAAAAGCCAATATTACCTTCTAATTTATTTAGATATGCGGCTTTGTTGAGCCATGGGCAAAGCCATGTCTCAACAGGGGGGAATGGTACAGTTAGTTAACAGAATATTCCAAACATACGGATTTACAAACTACACACAAAAATTTTGTGCAGCGTGTCATATTTGCAGTAAACATCATGCACAGGGAGCATTCAAACCGAAACGAGGGAGTTTCCCTACACCACCATATCCGTTCCATACTATTTGTATGGATTTTATAGAGCTGAATAAATGTGAAGGAAAGAAATACTGTTTAGTGATCATAGATATGTTTTCAAAATGGGTAGAAGCTTTTCCAACCAGGAATCCGGATGCAGCAACAGTGGCAAAGGCCCTAGTAAAGGAAATAATTCCTAGATTTGGCATACCGGAAAGAATCTATAGTGACAATGGAACACATTTTGTCAACCAGACAATCCAGCAACTTGGGAGATTCTTTGGGATTTCCTTGAAGAATCATTGCGCTTACCACCCACAGTCAGCAGGACTGGTGGAGAGGTACAATGTACAATGGGATTTTGAAAAATAAGTTAAGGAAGCTGATGAGTGAGACTCAGAAGAATTGGATTTGCTGTCTACCTTTAGCATTGCTGAGCATGAGAACAGTTCCAAATGTAAAGGGTTTGACCCCCTTTGAAGTAGTATTTGGAAGGGCATATTATGTGCCACAGTGGAAAGCTCTCATGCCTACAGAGCTGGAGGCCGATGGCTCATTAGCCAGTTATATGAAAACATTGTTAACCAATAAGACTGTTTTGCAGTTAAACTCTTTTTCAGATAAAGAACAAACGAAGCCGGACGCAGTGCTAACTCCAGGATCCTGGGTGTGGTTGAAAGTTATCAAGAAAAAGAACTGGACGAGTCCAAAGTGGGAAGGTCCGTACCAGGTACTGTTAGCAACGCCTACTGCAGTAAAGGTTGCGGAGAGGTCGTCCTGGGTTCACCTGACACATTGCAAACCGGTAAAGAATTTCCAGCTTGATAAACATTTTGTAGCTGATATACCACAGAGACAGAATGACCAGGGGCAGAGTGTATAAAAATACAAAGCAACCCCAAAGACATTGGTTTACTGTCCTACTAATCATACACCTGTTAACCATGTTCGTGGTGACTTTTCTTTTGCTGGGATTTTTCCTGCATATAACTACACAGATAAAAATAGTGAAACGTGATGAGCTGGCCACAGATTGGCATCCAAACTTTAACACATACCTAGCCATGAAGCGTGTGTATGTAGAGACTATGAACATTTCAAATTGCTGGGTTTGTACTGCCATACCTACAGCATATGGAGGACTTTTAATGTCTGCTGTCCCCTTGGGGATAAATGAGACTTGGGAAAATTTACTTTTTGATACAGGTTCTGTGAGATCATAGGACAAAGTGGCACTGTACTTACCTGTTACACAAAAAGGAATTGTTTGTTTTTATAAAAATGATACACTCCAAGTTGGTTGGAGTAATTGTAACATAACTGTGTCTTACAAATGTTATATAAAAGCCAAAGATCAGAGTACTAGTTGTAGCACGAATTATGATTCGTATTTAAGTTTAATGAAAACAACGTTGAAAGATGTGCAGAGAAATCCTGAATTGTATAAACAGTTGTCTGTTATAGACAGGAAAATGTTTCATTCAGAGTTAACCCGCATCAGTACTAAAGTAGAAAATTATTTTGTTTGTGGGAAAAAAGCATATAAATGGTTACCTGAGAATTGGTCAGGCAGTTGTTTTTTGGGTTATCTGGTTCCAGCCATAAGACATACTGCAGAATCGCCTCTGGGTAAGATACAAAATGTAAGAGATATAGCCCGAAGAACTGGGAACTCAGTCGAGAAACCTACTAATCCAGTGGGTAAAATCAAAGCTGGTTGGAAAGATCATTCATCCGTAAAAGATAAAGAAAAATTGACTCATATGGACTTGAGTGACAGTGTTATATCCTGGGCTGGAATATTCCCAGCCTATGGAGCAGTCAAATCAATCTGGGAACTGAGGAAGTTGTCAAAACATCTCGAAGTAATGAGCAATGCGACTTTTTCCGCTCTCAAACTTGTGACTGATGAAATGAATGCAATGAGAACTGTTGTGCTACAAAATCGAATGGCTCTTGACTTCACCCTAGCGGCGAGAGGTGGTACGTGTGCGCTTATCAAAGAAGAATGCTGTGAGTATATACCAGATAATAGACACGAGATCAACGACCACCTAGAGGTAATACAGCAGGTATCAGCCATGGCGGAACCAGGCCCAAACCCACTGACGAACTTTTTCCAGAATCTATTTGGTGGATGGGGTTCAATCCTAATGAATATCTTGATTGCCATTTGTGTTATTTTGCTCATATTGGGAGCATGTGTCTGTTGCGGGATACCTTGTATGAAAAGATTAGTTAGGGACTTTGTTGACATATCCGTAACCGAGACTATGTATCAAGACCTGGAGTTGAATCTGTTAATACCAAATGAAATTCTTTCTGAAATATAAAACAAATGACTTGCCTAGTTGAAAGTTCCAGAGAGGAAGAGGCTAGGGAATGAAATAATGTTGTTTATGTTTCTGAATAGAATAAAAAGCATTAAAAGGAGGGAGAATGTTAGAAAAATATATATTTAAACATATATGAAGTGCTAGTTTAGAAGCAAATAGTATATAATGTATTTTATTCTATTTTACAATATGGCAGTAGAAATTATCTTGCATGTAATTGCCTGAAGCTTAGCTGCAGTGTGATTGAACTCTGACCCTGGCAGTAACCGGTTCAGCAGGCTTATGTCTTTCAGCATTAATTATCTGCTGGGTTAGAGAAAAATAAATGTATGTACATGTATATCTTTCTTCCTTCCACTGAGGAGGATGGCCTTGTGAGCTCTATCGAAGATAGAGTACAGCTGCTTACCAGAGAGACAAAGGAACGTATTAAGAAATTAACTCACTATTGTATTTGAACAGGCCTGGAACCTTGAAAGAGCAACATTTACAGAAAGACATTGTAATTGACCAGGTGCCTTGCAAGGCTGTGTTATTCTCATGGGAAAACTTTTAAAAAGCATTACCTCAGCACCTTCTTATGAATAGAATATTGTGGACTATAGTGATGTAAATGCCCTGTGACTGACCACGTCAGTAAGGTGGGCAAAAGCTGATTGTAAATACTATATAAACAAAGTTACTTCCTGTATAGAGTCAGTCAAAACTCTATACTTGTACTGTATAGTTTTTTGTCTCCTGGTGTACACTAGTAAAACGTTTTGAACTTGAGCTTCCTGTGTTATTGACTGTCATTTTGAAAAGCCTAATGATTTTTACAGTCTGATTTTAACAATTTATTTGACAGATTCAGACTTCATCTCCTTCAGGGAATGCATGTTAACACAAACCATGCTATTCTATCAATCTCCTAAGTTTATAAGAACAATATTAAAAATCTGTCCCTATTTTGAGGCCTTTGCTCCCATTATTTTATGCTTTGTCCACATTTCGTGCACCAGGAGGTTGACAGGTATTTGTGAACACACAAGTAGAAAAAATAAAATTATACAATGACTAGCCATTAAAATTCCAAAAGGAGCACTCTAATTGGCCAGTCCAACCACCGTGCCAGTTGTAAATCGAGAATATACCAATGATGAAAGACTGGCTGCTGAAGTATCATTGAGCGGCCAGACATTTTTTTGTATTGCTATGTGGTAAATATGCATTAGTCTGAATGAAAGAAAGTCTGAAACTGAAATGCATGTCATTGTTTAGTGACTTCATTCTACATAATTTTTTTTTCCTGACAAGTCACTGAGGGACATAGTCACTAAATAATAAGAGGCATTTCAGTTTCAGACTTTCTTTCCTTCAGACAATGCGCACGTATTCACATTTTTTAAATAAAAGATCAAAAGGTACGTATGAGACCAGAAAAAAAAGAAGAAAAATCAGGTACGTTCTACAGATTAAAACATATCTAACTTTCCTTGTATTTTTCTGTCTCTTCCATACCTCTAAACTGTCAAGAGGTTACACTTGTTTTATTTTTCTTTCAAAAAAAAAGAAATATAGCAAAGAAGGTCATCCTTTCTCCTTTGCTTGCTTGCTAAACAAGTCCCATATGCATGTGCAGTACCTCACTTCACCCTCATGATTAAACCACACCAATAGTGGGTAAGTCTTCAATATACCACACCCATGTCATTGGTTATTGCTATAATAGTTCATAACATACAATAGAAAAAATGATTTAAGAAGGTATTCAACAGAAACCACTATACACAATATTTGCATCAGTTAGAGTAGCATCATGGTAGGACTACATTAGAGAAGCCATGCTGCAGTGAAATGTGTCAGAGATTAGGCAGCCTTACTTATGTGACCTGAAGCACACATTTACAAGCAACTTGTGCAGCGAGATGTTCCTTACATTGTGCCTCAAAGGAGGAGGAGTTAGAGAGCTCTTTAAGATTTGAGTGAAGATCCATTAAGATCTTGGGTCCAAGGGTAGAAAGCGTTCAGCATTACTCATATTTATGGGGACATGATAATATGAAGTATTTTGGTGTTTGGATTTAAAATTATTCTATTATGGCTGCTAAGGGTAGGTGGGAAGAGACTAAACAAAAGGTAATCCTAAGGTGAGAAATTGGTAGCTCTGCACTATTGATATGAATAGCAAGGTACAAACAGTCTAATGTTTCTAGTCTCCTTAACAAATTTATGCAGGCCAAGCATGTTGTTATCAATCAAATAAGAAGCTGTATATAATTGATAATGAATTTAAAGAATTGATTTATTTATTTTGTTATAACACCATAATTCTCATACTACTATATTATTAAGTAATCATTTAAACATGCTTATCGTTTCTTTACTGTGTTCGCCATATCTATAATCTAGCTATACTTGCTAGTTTTATATTGCTTCCTGGCCATACACATCTTTACTATATTCCCACCATTTAGCATTTCCTTTTTCTATCTTTGCTTTCAAAACCATGTTAGTCCCCTCTGCAGAACTATATACATTATTTTTGGTTCTTCCACTAAATATACTTCTTCACTTTCTCCTGCCTACCTTTATTCTACATGGATAGCATTCTCCCATTAAAATGACCTCATTCTTTCCTTCATTTCTGTTTCGACTCTTGGCAAGACCTTGGTTCTTGCAGTTACCACTTCTGCTGTGAATGTATCTTGAGATTCATCTGCCTGCTGTCATTTCTTTGTGTGCTTTCTTCTCCACCATATTTTTTTCCCTCTTGTACTTCCATTAGGAAAATAATTTTTTCTACTTCTTGGCTTTTGGGGGACTCTCATCCATTGTTTCATGATTTCCTTCCTTCCTAATGTCATTGCTACAGTATTAACTCTTTATCTTCCTTTGGAACATTTCCCTCCTATCCTATTATAAACAATTATTTGGTTGACTCCTCATCCTCTTGCTATATTTATTTTAATAGCACCTCCAATTCTTTCTTAAAATTTTCCAAGGACCTTCAGCTCCAGCATATGTGTCCACGTGCTTCCTTCCTTCCCAGCATCTAAAGTAAGTTTCATTTACCCTTACATGTATGTCACAAAACCACTCCAAGACTTGGGGTGTAACACCAGCAGGAACAAGTGAGTAAAAACCAAAAAGCAACGGTTGCTGGTGTACCACGGCACAATCACAGTTCTTTTCAAAGTCTCTATTGTCCAACGATAATAATCACCACGTTAAAACAGCAATGTAGAGTAAAATCCTTTTAATAACAGTGAGCGCTTTCGCTTTTCGGCTTCTTCAGACTGTATAACACATAATCAAAATTCAAACACTTGTTTAAATACTATAACATTTGTTCTCATTGGTTAAAATTAAAAGATCTCTATGTGTAAAATATTCCGATTGAAACCGGAAATCACTATAAAAGTCTTTACATAGACATGAACGTAATCACGTTCTCAGCAGCAATACATCACTAAAACCTCAAACTCAATGAACTGTTGAATATCTAAGTACATTTACCTTCGTTCATTGCAATGGCAGATGTCATATTCAACGTTGTTGTTACGACACGTAACAGCATCGCATTAATGTTGTTTCAACAAAGGTAACGGAACTCTGTGCATAAACACATAAAATCTGATGTCACTGCGTAAGTTGTTAAAATAATTTGACGTTTCATGGATACGTCTTTTAAAATGCAACTATAACAACATGTTAATATCTCAAAGATCTTAGATCAAACAAAACAGAGCATACATAAGAAGGAGCATACATAAAAATCGCAAAGCTGTGTACACATCCACAATATCTAATGGCAATGCTTGAACTTACAAATATAATGTTAATGTAAACAAAAAATTGTTCATACTCATGTGAAACATGAAGGAATCTGTATATAACATTTAGAATAACCCTTGGCTGGTGAGTTTAAATAGCGCGATCGATGAGATATACTCAATAAAATGCTAAAACATAGGTGGCATGCGTCTATCTATATGGGTTCACCAACACATAAAGTAATTCTCAATTCAAAGTATTAAATGTATTAAAACACATAAACCTCGTAAAGTATATTGGAGATGCGGAATAAACTCTCTAATGCGTGACATGGTGATTCAAATGAATAACTAATACTAAATATTAAAGATATCTAAGACCATCATATATGTCAAAACGCATGGGCTAGTGGTCACTAGAGCAAAAATATGGATAGATAAAACAATAATATCGGCATGGGTGTGAAAATAGACACAGCTTTAAAAAATGATAAAAACAGTGGTACTAATAAAAGCTGTGGTGGTATCTCTGTATGTGAGGAGCAAAAGTTTAGTAACAAAAGGGCACATGTCACTACTGGTTACCCTTAAATGGGGTTCCATGTATACTATGGGGGTCCATATACACTTGATAGCATACAAGGGGGTATGAGTGAGTGTATTTACCAATGTTGCCAGAAGTTATCTTCTGCTCTATGTGTCCCTAAAGGGGTATACATAATAAATAATTCCTAATGTTTTGGTGCCCGCAGTTTCCTTTTCCTAAGAAAGGGTTTAATCTGAACCTTATCATTTAGGCCCGGATGTTGGTCCGCCCTGAGTCTAATGATCCACTTCATTTCATTTTCAAGGGTATAATTAATTATGTCACCACCTCTCATATCAGATTCAATCTTCTGAATAATAAAAAACTTAAAGGTATGGCTAGCTCCTAGTTCTTTGTGGTGTTTAGCCAGGGCGTTAAACATCGAGCCTACCCTTATATGGTATGTGTGTTCCCTAATGCGTTCCTTCAATGACCTGTTGGTTTTACCAACGTAGAACGCTGGGCACACTTCACAAACAGCAATATAAACTATATTCAAACTATTACAGTTGGTATTTGTCTGAAAGTTATATGTCCGTTTTGTGATAGGGTGGGTAAAAATTGTTGTTTCATCAATGTATGTACACTGATTGCACTTGCCACGGTGTCGTGTTAGTGGTGTGCATATTCTGCCTATGTGTACTAAGGCGATTCCTGGGTTTACATAGCAGTCTCCTCAGATTGGGTTGATTCTTATATACTACATTTAAATTGGATCCTACTATATCCTTAATGTCCTTATCCAGTAACAAGATGTCCCAATGTTTTTCCATAATCTGTCTCACATTCATTGAATCTCTTGTAAACAACATAGATGCTCTATTTACATTCATTGATGATGGTATATCACTCGTCCCCGTGTTTGGTAGTGGTTCGGAGAAATATGGTTTTGCCTTATTCTCCCTGATGGCATTAACATTTAAAGTAGTGCGCTCGAAAGCTGTGGTGTTATAGCCCCTCTTCATAAATTTGTTCTTCAATTCAGCCAATTCTTTAGCATAACCTTCCTCTGTTGGATTCAACCTCGAGGCCCTAATAATCTGGCCCTTCATCACATTGTTGAAAACATAATTGGGATGCCTGCTATCCTTGTGTAAAATGGTGTTTCTATGGCATAACTTTCTGTGTACTGAAGTGTTTAATAGCCCATTATTTAACCTGTTGATATTCACATCTAAATAAGAAATCTGGTTATATGAGTAACTTGTAGTGAATCTCAAAAAATTTGTGGAGTTATTCATGTCAGTTATGAACCTCAATAATGTGTCTATATCACTTCTCCAGATAAAAAAGAGGTCATCCACGAATCTACGATAAATGCCTACGTGTTCCTTAAAAAGTTGGGACTTAAAAAGAAAAGTCTCCTCCCATTGGGCCATGACTAGGTTGGCGTAGCTGTTGGCACAGGACGTGCCCATCGCTACGCCATCCTTTTGCAAAAAGAATTCCTCACCAAACATAAAAATGTTGTTGGTTAAAACAATTTCTAGTAATAGTGCAATGAATTCTATTTTCACAGGGGTAAAGTCAGAGTGGCTTTTCTTTTCAAGTCCCAACTTTTTAAGGAACACGTAGGCATTTATCGTAGATTCGTGGATGACCTCTTTTTTATCTGGAGAAGTGATATAGACACATTATTGAGGTTCATAACTGACATGAATAACTCCACAAATTTTTTGAGATTCACTACAAGTTACTCATATAACCAGATTTCTTATTTAGATGTGAATATCAACAGGTTAAATAATGGGCTATTAAACACTTCAGTACACAGAAAGTTATGCCATAGAAACACCATTTTACACAAGGATAGCATGCATCCCAATTATGTTTTCAACAATGTGATGAAGGGCCAGATTATTAGGGCCTCGAGGTTGAATCCAACAGAGGAAGGTTATGCTAAAGAATTGGCTGAATTGAAGAACAAATTCACGAAGAGGGGCTATGACACCACAGCTTTCGAGCGCACTACTTTAAATGTTAATGCCATCAGGGAGAATAAGGCAAAACCATATTTCTCCGAACCACTACCAAACACGGGGACGAGTGATATACCATCATCAATGAATGTAAATAGAGCATCTATGTTGTTTACAAGAGATTCAATGAATGTGAGACAGATTATGGAAAAACATTGGGACATCTTGTTACTGGATAAGGACATTAAGGATATAGTAGGATCCAATTTAAATGTAGTATATAAGAATCAACCCAATCTGAGGAGACTGCTATGTAAACCCAGGAATCGCCTTAGTACACATAGGCAGAATATGCACACCACTAACACGACACCGTGTGGCAAGTGCAATCAGTGTACATACATTGATGAAACAACAATTTTTACCCACCCTATCACAAAACGGACATATAACTTTCAGACAAATACCAACTGTAATAGTTTGAATATAGTTTATATTGCTGTTTGTGAAGTGTGCCCAGCGTTCTACGTTGGTAAAACCAACAGGTCATTGAAGGAACGCATCAGGGAACACACATACCATATAAGGGTAGGCTCGATGTTTAACGCCCTGGCTAAACACCACAAAGAACTAGGAGCTAGCCATACCTTTAAGTTTTTTATTATTCAGAAGATTGAATCTGATATGAGAGGTGGTGACATAATTAATTATACCCTTGAAAATGAAATGAAGTGGATCATTAGACTCAGGGCGGACCAACATCCGGGCCTAAATGATAAGGTTCAGATTAAACCCTTTCTCAGGAAAAGGAAACTGCGGGCACCGAAACATTAGGAATTATTTATTATGTATACCCCTTAGGGACACATAGAGCAGAAGATAACTTCTGGCAACATTGGTAAATACACTCACTCATACCCCCTTGTATGCTATCAAGTGTATATGGACCCCCATAGTATACATGGAACCCCATTTTAGAGTAACCAGTAGTGACATGTGCCCTTTTGTTACTAAACTTTTGCTTCTCAAATACAGATATACCACCACAGCTTTTATTAGTACCACTGTTTTTATCATTTTTTAAAGCTGTGTCTATTTTCACACCCATGCCGATATTATTGTTTTATCTATCCATATTTTTGCTCTAGTGACCACTAGCCCATGCGTTTTGACGTATATGATGGTCTTAGATATCTTCAATATTTAGTATTAGTTATTCATTTGAATCACCATGTCACGCAGTAGAGAGTTTATTCCGCATCTCCAATATACTTTACGAGGTTTATGTGTTTTAATACATTTAATACTTTGAATTGAGAATTACTTTATGTGTTGGTGAACCCGTATAGATAGACGCATGCCACCTATGTTTTAGCATTTTATTGAGTATATCTCATCGATCGCGCTATTTAAACTCACCAGCCAAGGGTTATTCTAAATGTTATATGCAGATTCCTTCATGTTTCACATGAGTATGAACAATTTTTTGTTTACATTAACATTATATTTGTAAGTTCAAGCATTGCCATTAGATATTGTGGATGTGTACACAGCTTTGCGATTTTTATGTATGCTCCTTCTTATGTATGCTCTGTTTTGTTTGATCTAAGATCTTTGAGATATTAACATGTTGTTATAGTTGCATTTTAAAAGACGTATCCATGAAACGTCAAATTATTTTAACAACTTACGCAGTGACATCAGATTTTATGTGTTTATGCACAGAGTTCCGTTACCTTTGTTGAAACAACATTAATGCGATGCTGTTACGTGTCGTAACAACAACGTTGAATATGACATCTGCTATTGCAATGAACGAAGGTAAATGTACTTAGATATTCAACAGTTCATTGAGTTTGAGGTTTTAGTGATGTATTGCTGCTGAGAACGTGATTACGTTCATGTCTATGTAAAGATTTTTATAGTGATATCCGGTTTCAATCGGAATATTTTACACATAGAGATCTTTTAATTTTAACCAATGAGAACAAATGTTATAGTATTTAAACAAGTGTTTGAATTTTGATTATGTGTTATACAGTCTGAAGAAGCCGAAAGGCGAAAGCGCTCACTGTTATTAAAAGGATTTTACTCTACATTGCTGTTTTAACGTGGTGATTATTATCGTTGGACAATAGAGACTTTGAAAAGAACTGTGATTGTGCCGTGGTACACCAGCAACCGTTGCTTTTTGGTTTTTACCCTTACATGTATGTTTGCTAATCAGTTTGAGGTGTAAAAATATCTATGTAGACATTTACATGCAAAAATATGAATCTTCAGGCTTTAGAAGTATGTCCTGGAAGTCTCTCTTCTCACCCTTTTTCTTTGATAGGGGTGCCTATTTTCAGCTCCTGCTGCCTTCTTTGCATTCCTTTTTCCTTCTTATCATTGCCTCTTATCCATTTTTTAATATTTTCAGTATCCCTGTAGGTCTAACCTCCATTCTCCTTATCTCTGTTTCTTGAATGATTTCTGGTACTGCTGTTTCTGATCATGTTTCCCTTTTTATCTTAATCCACCTGTGTATGACCAAGTATTCCTAGTCGAACCTGTTTTAAAGTTGGAACTCTTCTTTTTTTTCCTCAAGATTTCAGCCTACTTCCATTTATTAATTTGGTTCATTACCTTACTCTGTGTTGCTTTGTGTGTCATCTCCATATTACATCTTTTTAGATGGCGTCCTTATTTAGCCTCTGTATTAGGATGTTTCTGTCTCTCCATCTTTCCAGTCTGGGACCGCCATTTCCTTGTAAATATATTCTGTTTTTCCTTGTCCAATCCAGTTGTAGTTCTCATTCCAGTGTCTCTAATAGAAATTCTCCTATATCCTCCCTTCTCTTCCAGGTTTTTAACCTGTCCCTTATAATTTTCCAGCCTACATTATACCTATATCTTTGAGTCGGATAGCATTTGAAATTAAGCACATCTGAAGGTTAGTCTATAAGTCTGGGACTCCCAATCCTCTTTTTGCAGTTGGAGCTATTATTTTATAACAGGCTACTCTGGGTCTTTCTCTATCCCATATAAACTCACCTCATAGTTCTTTCACCTTTTTATTCAGAACCTCTTGACTTGGCAATGTTGTCTATGCCTGTCCTGCATATTTAAACTATACAATACACATCCGGAGTACCAGCACTCTTTGGTCTATATCAGTTTTATTGATTTCCAGCTCTGCACTTTTTACTTTTGTATATGTTTTATCATATGTTAATTTTAGGAACTCATTCTGTGTGTTAGCTATTTAAATATCCAGGCATTGTATCTGCTTCTCCCAATTCTTGTCTTTCTCTCTTCTCTCCTTTCCTCTTTCTTTCCCTGCTACTTTCATTGTTTTTTTCTCTTTTCTTTGTATCCTGAAACTTTTCTAAAACCTACTAACATACCACCATACCTTCTATAGCTCATAAATGTGTTGAGCTATGGTCAGCAGAATCATTATCATCATCATCATCAACATGATCATCATCATCATGATCATGATGATCATCATCATGATGATGATGATGATCATCATCTCCCTTTTTCACATTTGCTAAATGGGGTCAGAATGTCCTGTCAGCTGCTACCATCTCTTTCAGTTGAGTGCCACTTTCCTATCTTTTTTATAGTCATGCCTGACTATTATAAGCTTTTTCTCAGACAACCCATTGATGTCTTTGTTGAATGCCCTCCCTTTCTAGAACTTTCATGCAGTGTGACAGGAGTTTGATACCTCTGTACTGCCCACAGTCATGGATATTCCTTTTTTTCTTGTACATTGGTACACTTATTCTCCAAACATCTGAGATATACTTTTCTCTCCACACTGCTATGAGTCCCCTCTGGAAGCATTTCTCCCCATCTCATGCAATGTTTTTATCATGTCTGCTGTGACATCTTCTGAGCCTTCTGCTTTCCCTGACTTAATTTTCCATAGTGTTTATTTATTTATTTTATATTTGTTCATTTATTTTACATTTGTTTACCGGGGAAGTCCTACTGGGCATGGTTGCCCATTTTCAGCTGAGGCCCGAGAGAAAAACTCTGTACAATATGACAATACATGTGACATATTATAATACAAAAGAAAGTACAAAATAGAAAAGGTCAGTCAAAAGAAGAAAAAGACAAACAACAATTTAGAAAGAAGTTAACAATTTTGTCATGGATTCCCATATTCACAACATTGTTAGATATAACATCATTGTTAAGCTGAAAGACTTAATACATAATACTATAAACATTGGTATAGTTTATAAGGCAAAAAATTATATGGGTTTTGAAGTTATACGAAGCCCTTATATTAGATATATAGTGAATTAATTGGGCTAGAGTGGTCTTATAGCAGTTGTCCGGGGTCAGCACATGTACATATCCAAGACTTGGTGAGATAGGAATTTAACTATTTTTGAAACTGACTTTGTTTATCTGTGTCCTAACTTCAAGTGGGAGGGAGTTCCACATTTTTCTATAGTACAATAGTATAGGGAATCACCGTTGCTCTCTCTTCTAGGGTGAGCTCTTCCTCATCTTTCATTGCAGGCTGCACTTAGGGCAGTACAGCTTCTGTGGGGGGTTTCTTCATTCAGAAGTTGCTGGAAGTACTCCTTTCATCTGCCTTTGATGTCATGTGGACTGGTGAAAGGGTTGTTGCTGGTATCCCTTATGAAGGGTATTCAACTATCTTCTTTATCTTTCTGTATTTGCCTTGCAACCTTATGGAATTTCTTTTGCCATCTATCCAGTCCCTTTCCAGAAGCTAGCAAAGTGCCTTTGATGCCTTGTTCTTTGTTACTGCAACTCCTCTCTTATCATCTTTGTTAGCCAAGCAGTAATCTTTCTTAGCCTGGTCCATCTTTTCAACCTTCCACTTTTTCCTGCACGTCTGTCTTTTGATGACTTCCTGTAATTTAACATTCCACCACCAGCTTTCCTTATGTTCTATTATTTCCATGCCTGGCTCATCCAGATACCTGTTCTATAGTCCTCACATGTGCTGGATTTACTATTATATAGTCGACACACGAAAGACCATCTTACCTGAAATGGTGACTAAAACATTGAACACGGAATGTCGAGAAGGTCAGACTATCACAAACTCATGTTCTGATGTGAATTTGACTTTTCTCGACATCCTTAGAATCCAGTCCTATACAGCACAAGATGTGATGTGATGATTGCCCCCCCCGATCCCCACTGTACCACAACCTCTAATTTCAAGACTGACCTCATCTATGCGAATGCACTGTGCATTCACTGAAATGGGACTCGCACAATGGAAGGATTGGCAACATGGGTTGACCAACCGTAATTCGACAACCTGTGGTCACCGATCCTTCCCTCAAAAATTTAAATGTATGACCATGTGCTGTTTTGAGGCACTGCCATTCTTCTTCATCTGCATCTATTTCCTTTTTTTCCTGAGGTTCTAGAACCCTGAGTATTTTGTTGAACTATTATGCTTTCTTTTCAGTCAACTCCCAGGTCTTCAGCCTAGTTTCTGTTGACCTTAGAGCCTTCTCTGACCACTGCTTATAGCTGATTGTGGCAACCAGTATTTTATGCTGTGGGATGACTGTTTCACTGGGGATGAATTTTCAATTACTGATTCTACCCAATGCCTGTTCCTGAATAGAAGGAAGTCCACTTGAACTGCATGTTGCCTACTCTTGTGTGTGACTTTGTGACTGTTTCTTTTGCTGAACCACATGTTAGCCACCGTCAAACCATTTGCCAGACTGAAGTCTAGAATGTCCTCTACTACTTTATTCCTGTTGCTCCACCCATGTGGACTCAGGCAGTCCTCATATCCTATTTTCTGTCCCGATACATGCATTCAGATAACTCATTATAAATATCAATTCATGTTGTCCTGCTTTATCTAGTAGGCCTTGCAACTGCTGTCTGAATGAACCCTTTTCCTCACTGTTACAAACCTGCTGTGGGGCATACACTGAAATTATGAATAGCGCCCTAACCTTACAATGGACTCTGATTGCCATAAGTATTTTACTAATTCTGATGACAACCCTTTCTGTCTTATGAAGCCTGTCCCTCACCACAATTCCCACACCATTTCTAGTTTCTGGATGCCAAGCCAAGTGACTTTGCTGCACTGCCTTTCCATCTTGTCTCCTCGATACATCGGATCTCCAGCTTCTTCCTTATCATTATGTCATCCACTTCCAAACTGCATCTTGTCAGAAAAATTACACTGAGAGTAGCACTTCTTAGCTCATGTTTGGCTGGCTGATCACTTTTATGTCCACAACTGCAAAATGTTGCCGTCCAATTATTGCTGACAGTTCATCACATTCCATAGGTATGACATCAATAGTAGCAATATTTTCATTCTAGTTGCAGTTCTTATATATTTATTTATACATGTATACATTATTTATACATTTATTTTTGCCATTCTTAATACAAAATCTAGCTGTGTAAACCCTTTTCTCACATTTAAAACATATTCTGCACCTACAGCTGATATTTTTTGTTTGTTTCCAGAATTTGACACATATCATTTGTCTAAACTATTAACTTTTTAACTTAATTTCATTACTTGACAATTTTGCTATTAGTTCAACAAAATTTTCAGCATCCTTATGATCACTTTGAAAAGTCCACTTTTATAAAGTAGCAAGCAAAGCCCATTTAAATGTATTAGTAGCTAACAATACTATTACTTTGCTTTTAGTATCTTGACCTTCAATATCTAGACACGATTTTAGTATGTGTTTTAAAACACACAATAAACTAACCATTTGTTTGGAGAACATGTCCGGCTGTAAAACGTTTGAGCTTGTGTCTCAGAAGTAACACAAGCTCAAGCTAACAATGCATTTGTTACTTTTTCATAGTCCCGACCAGCATTTTTTTCCATGTCTATGGATGATTTTAAAGGTTCCCTGGTATTCTGAGGCAAGAGAATCCTAGCGCAGTCACTCAGGCTGCATCTCCCATGGTAGCAATACCATCTGAGAGCTCCGGGTATACTCATGTTGGAACTATCTTTGAAACTGACAAACCCAAAGCAATGGACATTACACCCTTACCAGCAGTTGTTATGGTTTACAAGAGCAGCTCCACTGTGGTTATCTACACATTAAGGGATTTAAGTACAATGAACACCAAGGGCCAGGTCAATTTGTAAGAACACTTGAATCATTATCTCTTCAGGTGGGGTAAATCAGTACAAAATTATATGATGTTTGGGCAGGCCATAATGGAAAACCAAGATTTTCATCATAAATAATGAGGAAATAAATGTCATTAGATTCACCAATTTGTTGTATTAATATACTGACATCTGTGACTTCATATAGTAAATACTCTTAAATTGTAAAATAAAACAAAAATCAGTGATGCAGACTTTTTGGGATACGCAAATAATCCAAGGACAATTAACTTTCTGTAGTAACAGTCAAAGAAAATGATATAAAGTGCCTTCTTTCTTTCAAAGTCTCGGAGTCCAATAAACAAAGAAGCATTGTTTCTCACAAAAAGTCCAGGCATTTACTTCCTGGGGATGAATTAATGTGTACAGCATATAAGTGCTTCTAGGTATGTTATTTTCTCTTTGAATTCCTTTGTAGAAAGCTGATGTGGTATCTACAGGTATAATCCACAGTGATTCTTCATACTGCAGTACACTACACTACCCAGTGCAAATGTTCCAGGTTCCCAGTCATCCCATTCCCTATATAGGTAAGTCTGCAGCCATATTTGTTATACATTAATCAATTATACAACTGTTTTATTAAAGACCTTTTAAGTAGGCCATGTAGGAATACTTTTATCTGCTACATAATTGTATCTAGCTAGTTAAAGTAACCATTCTACATGCAGCATGTATTCATAACATTTATATGTCTTATAAACAACAGTTTTTATATATATATATATATATATATCTATATATATCTATATATATATATATATATATATCTATATATATATATATATATATATATATATATATATATATATATACATTTGTTCACAC
The DNA here is from genome assembly GCF_019279795.1 of Protopterus annectens. NCBI lineage: Eukaryota > Metazoa > Chordata > Ceratodontiformes > Protopteridae > Protopterus > Protopterus annectens. Next base: position 1,095,016,921 of record NC_056728.1, read on the forward strand.
TAGTTGCATCATTTTGAAACACCATTCTGGTGAACACTATGTTACATTACATGTAGCTGGAAAGGACGTTTTTTGTTGTATTATATTAGAAAACGTGTATTAACTTTAGTTAAGGATCTAGATACTGTTTAAAAATAAATAAAATTGAAGACCAATGTGGTGTAGTTTTGAAAAGAAACTGGAAATGGAATGAATTAAATGTATATAGAAATAATGTAGCTTGTTTTGATGATGTATGTAGATTTTTTTTATATATTTGGATTTTGAAATAAATAATATACATCTCTTCCCTTTTTGATAAATAACATTAGATATTTAATCTCAATAAAAAAAATCATTTACTCAAGCAAATAGAAATTCAGTTTAATGTGTCATCTAAGGGGTAGATATGTGTGATAAAACTGCAGGTATGAACATACTTTGGAAATTGATAGAAAAGCACCATAAATTTAAATTTATATAAAACATGGGTATATGCCTTCTTTTCAGCATAATTAATATGATGTACATCAAAATCATAACTGAAATGAGATAAAAATATACCAAATCTGAGAATTTTATTAATAGGTGGACATTTTCAAAAATAAACTGGATTTTTGTCTAAATTACTTAATCATGTATCAACCTAATGTTACTTATCAAAAAGAGAAGTGGTGCATATTATTTATTTCAAATTCAACATACATTTAAAAGCATCTATGTCCATAAGCTGGAATCACAAGCTAACTACAGCTCATATTCAAATACACAGCTATAACTCACTAAAACCTCTAGTAAGAAATGTGAAACAGTCCTCAATATATTGCTTCATAAATCTGTGTGCCAACTGGAAGTTTGCACAGGCATTGCATGGTTATAGTCTGCCAATATCCATAAAATTTGGTTTATATTGAAGATAGGTATACAACTTCTGTTCAGAGCATGGAATATGAGTTATGTTCAAAATGTTTCAGTCCTGAGAATGCATCAGACAACAAGTTGAATATAATACTTACCTGAAAATGCAATATTTTATTTAAACAACTTATACTATTTTTATTATTTTAAAGCATAATTCCACTTCAGGTCATTAGACAAGAATACTTAAAATATAAGCATACCTCTCAGCTGCCCAGATTTTTGCCTATTAGTTTTAGTCTGTTCCTTATATAATTTTTGCTTTTCTGGTAAACCATTGAGGACTGATGTCACTAGGTAATGACAGACATGTGAGTTTCTGACTTCAAACCCTTGAGAAAATGTATGCTAATGCAAAACATGTTATTCTATCAACTTTCTAAAATAGTAAGAGCAGTATTTAAAAATGTTCTCTATTCTTGGGCCTTTGTCACCCCATCATTTTTGGCTTTGTTATCTTTGAACTAAGAAGCTGAATATAATCAGTTATTACACAATTCTAACTTATAATTAGTTATTTCAACATTCTAACAAATTCTGATTTTTTTTTTTATAATAGGGTCAGAATTATTAGCAGCTATATTACAGAGTGCTATTTCATATTCATTAAGTGTGCAGGGCCGCCAAACAAAGACAAAAAGCAGAATATGCTAATGAAGCATAAAGAGCTAAAGTGCATGCTAATTAACCAATCCAACATGGTGAAGCTATTTAAGAAGCATTAAAGCAATTGCGTACACTCAATGTAGGCTTTTGCCATGTACATTAAAACTGTTTGGAATGCAGGCACAATTTCACTTGCTACCAGTGGAAACAAAGCTATGTTTATCATATTTTTTTTGTCTAGTCCTTCTAGCATGTCGAGGGATCAGTTGCTAGTGTCCTCTCCTGCTCAGCTGGTGAACCTGGGAATATTGAGGCAATGTTACAATTGCCTCATGTACACAGACAACCCTCTCCTCCTCCCACAAAACACAAATACATGTGAGAGATGCAACTATACGGCCAAACTGGAGGCTGAGCTCTCTCAACATAGGACTGGCAAGACCAGTCAGGAGGAGAAGGTTACCACACACACTATAGACCCAGTCTCACATAGTACCATCACAACCTCAAATCATACACATAAACACACAAAGACATACTCGGCGGCTCTGATCAAAAATCTACCAAAACAGCAGAGGCCACCAAAGCAGACACCCAAACAACCACCACCTCAGAACACAACACCTGCAACACATAGACCTCACAGTCAGAGTGTCAAACAGTCACAGCCCTTAAGGCCAAACACAATGCCAGACACACTAGTCATTGGTGACTCCATAGTTAGACACACTGACGTCCCGCTCACCAGACTGAGTAAGGAGAAGGTCACAGTAAGCTGCCTGTCGGGCGCTAGAATCCACCACATAACGCAAGCACTCAGGTCTCTCAACAGCAGGTACAAATATGACTCAGTCATTGTCCACGCTGGTGTAAACGACCTGAGACGTACCTCCTTGGACTACATGAAAAGAGACATTGAGGAGCTCTCTGATTATGTAGCCCAGGCAGGTATGACCCTGACCTTGAGCAGTATCCTACCTTCACCAAGAATGATGCCACAATACAGAGATAAGATGATCAGCTTTAACAATTGGCTTAAACTCTGGTGTCATTCAAAGGGGATCCAATGTCTGTCTGCCTGGGATGACATGCTGGACAAGCCACGCTGCTTCGAGGGATGGCTTGCACCTGTCACCCTGGAATTCGGATATTGGCAAAGGCTCTTGCCACTCCCATAGTGCCTTTTTAGGCAAGGCTCAAATTCTAAACCTACCACCCTAGAACACAAAAAGGAAAAAACTAAGGGTAATGCTGCTCAATGCCAGAAGTCTAAATCTCAAAATGCACGCACTCGAGGCCCTTCTCAGTATGGAGAACATCGATGTCTGTGCAGTGACAGAAACCTGGTTCAAGGCTCCTGAGAGCACCCCAGCACTATCAGGTTTTACCTCTTATCATGCGTTCCGCCCCAAAATCCGGACAATACCAAGAAAGGAGGGGGTATCCATATTCATCAAAGACACCCACACCTCAAGACTGGTGGCAACGCACGATGCATCGGAGACCATCCAGGTGCAATTAACCATAGGCAAGACTGCTCTGCAAATTGTAGCATGTTACAGGCCACCCTCACAAACTCAGGAACCTCACATGGCCTTCCTGAAAACACTAGAGGGATAAATGTATCACCAAACACCATCATACTAGGTGACTTCAATTACCCTAATATAGACTGGGAACACTACTCAAGCCCAAACACCCTAGCCCAAAAGTTCCTGGAATTCATAAACTCAAATGCCATGGAACAACTAGTCACCATCCCCACAAGAGGAGAAAACATACTTGATCTCATCATCACGAACATGGGAGCACAATGTTCAACACCGAAGTATACCCCTCACTGGTGAGATCAGATCACAAACTAATCTCGCTGGAGGTCCTCATCCCACCCCACCTGAAATAAAAAGACCACAGTAAAGAACTTCTCGAAGCCGACTTCACACTTCTAAAGACTAGTGTGGTCTCCTTTAAGGCCCCCGAGCCGACGGAAAACAGTACTCAAGCCGCTGAATCACTTACAAATGCCTTCTACCAGCACCTGCAGGACTGCATGGATAAGGCAATCCCAAGCAAAACAAAGACTCTTTGTACCAAAGGCAAGCGTCCACTCTGGTGGACCCCAGCCATAAACAAACTCTACAACAAAAGGAGGAAGCTACTACAAGATAGAGCAAAATCCTTAAAAGGTAAGACACCGTTGATCACTATAAGTAAAAAACTAAGAGCTCTCATAAAATCATCCAAAGCAAATTTTGAGAGAAAAATAGCTAAAGACTCAAAAGACAATCATAAGGCCTTCTTTAGTTATGTTAGAAACCTGGGAGGAAACTCCCAGATATGCTCAGAACTAGTTCAAAATGATGTGAAGATTACTGATCCTACAGACATTGCCAACATACTGGCTGACAGGTTCAGTGCAAACTTCTCCCCCCCCCAAAAGGAGAGATATCTATACCATGCGATTGCAGCCCCCAAACGTCTCCAGCGCCCAAGTGAGAACTGCTCTCTCCAAAGCAAAAACACAGCATCCATGGGACCTGATGGTGTCCCCGGCTGTGTGCTCCACGAACTCAACGAGGAATTAAACCCACAGCTAGGACAGCTGTTTAATCATAGTCTTACCTCTGGATACATACCCAGGAGTGGCGCACTGCAACTGTGGTCCCACTTCACAAAGGCGGTGCCTCCACCGACCCTGGAAATTACCGCCCATTAGCTTGACAAGCCTTATCTGCAAAGCCATGGAGAGGATCATAATGGACCTCATAAATAAAGACATAGGGAATTTGCAGACTTTGGATCCATCCCAGTTTGGCTTTGTCAAAGGCAGATCATGCCTTCTAAACTTGGTTGACTTTTTGAAACAGTCACCAAAGCCATTGATGAGGAAAGGCAGTCCATACAGCCTACCTCGATCTGGCGAAGGCCTTTGATACAATACCCCACTCGGGTATCATTGAAAAACTCATCAGCTTAAATGTTAACCCATACATCACAAGATGGGTTGCAAACTGGCTGAGTGACAGAACCCACAGGGTCAGAGTTGCTGGCGCCATGTCAGACTCAAAGCCTGTCACAAGTGGTGTACCACAGGGCTCAGTCCTGGGCCCACTCTTGTTTGGCATCTACTTTTCCGAAGTACAAGCAAACACAGGAGGGTTATGGCTGACAAAGTTTGCAGATGACTGCAAACTGAAGCCATAGTAGAAAACACATCTGACACAGATATCCTTCAGAAGGGTCTCACAGAAATGGATAACTGGTGCCAGAGCCATGGCCTAAAGTTAAATGCCAAAAATGCATAGTCATACCCTTCGGGAAAAACAAGGTTACCCCTAGCTACCAAATAGGTGGCAATCCACTGAGTACAGAAGAAGTTATCAGGGACCTGGGGACCCAGGTTGATAGTAGTCTGTCATTCGACACCCATGTAGCTAAAGTAGTTAGGAAGACCTTCTACATTGCCCACCTTATCATGAAGGGATTCTCATCTAGATCAAGGGAGGTCATAGTCTCCCTATACTCATCACTCATCAGACCAATGATTGAGTACAATGCCCCATTCGAATGTATCTGACCCGACACTTGCAGCAGCTGGAGAGGCCACAAAGTTCCTCACCAAAAGGATAAAGGGTCTCAAACATCTGTCCTATGCTGCCCGACTGAAAGAACTCCAGCTCTATTCAGTCGCACGCTTGCTCAGAGGTGACCTTTGCCTAACATACAAGGCCATGTCAAACCCAGATTTGATGAATATGCTTCACCTCAAAAATCTAGATCCGTCAGAGCCACAAGGGCGGAGACTTAAACCTCGACACGGCTATTAATAGGACGTGCTGGAGGGATAGATTCATCACCCAAAGACTCCCTATGCTGTGGAATAAAATCCCGGTATATGTGAGGCAGAGCACCTCGCTGGCCTTGTTCAAGAGAAATCTTGACCAATGGATGGGAGATCGCAGATATACCCCAGGGATTACCTCAGTGTCACTGCTCAACAGAGGCACAGCAAAATAATGGGTATAGTTCCCCATACTAAAGGGGTGGCGTAAGCCACAAAACTATGGGCTAGGCTTGTAAATGCCCTTGGGCAGATAGCCTAGTATGAACCTATGAACCTATTATATATACTAGCTACTGGTACTTCCAGAGACCCACAGAGAATAAATTAGGGGTGTTGCAGGCATCAGCCTTGAGAAAATTGCATCAGATTTTAAATGCAATGCTACTACACTCAAGGGAGAATATCTGTTTCACATGATGAACTCCACTGGAGAGAGCAAGAATCATGCAGGAATTCTGTGCAATAGCACACTTCCCTGAAGTGATGGGGGCCATAGATTGTACACACATAGAAATAAAAGCTTCATCGTTTGAATAGGAAAGGAGGTAAATCAACCGAAAAGATTTCAAGTCTGTAAATTTTCAAGTTGTCTGCAGTGCCCAAGGGATTACCTACAATGACTGTGTAAGTAACCAAGGCAGTTTCCATGACTCACATATAAGGTACACTTCTGAGCTGTACACCAGATTTGCTAAAGCTGACATTCCTCGAGGGCATCTAATGGGGTATGCCGTTTATGCACTGGAGCCCTGGCTCATGACATCCATAAGAAACCCACACAACCCCACTGAATAAGCATGCAATGAGGCCCATGCTCAAACTAGGAATATCATAGAATGTGTGTTTGGCCTGCTTAAATCTAGATTCCAGTGTCTAGAGACATCAGGAGGTGCACTGCAGTACAACCCAAGCACTTGTGCAAAAATACTTACAGTCTGTGCCCTGTTACACAATAGAATTCTCAGGAAACAGTTTCAACAAGGAGAACAAGGAGCAAGACTACAGTTTCAAGGACCACAGGCAGGGCCAACAGTAGCAGCAGGTACAGATGAGGAGAACCACCAGCTGTAGATGGTGCTGACAGTTGGAGGCATACACAGTATGCCCTGGTTCTGGCTATGAGGCAAAGGATAGCACACACAATCACTACATAGGTCACAACCTAAGATCCTATGCACATAAAAAAAAGAAAACTGATTCATGTTAGACTCTAAAACTTTACTTAACCAAGTAATGGCTATATTCTGATAGCATTGGGCTGTGACAACAGCACAAAGACACAATTTGTTACTGCACTAATGACAAGGTAAGTGTGGAACCTGTAAAGACAAAATGTATATATACATATATATATATATATATATATATATATATATATATATATATATATATATATATATATAAAACTCAAGAGGAGTCAAACATGCGGCCCGTGGGCCACATGCAGCCTGCCACACTCCCACATGCGGCCAGCGGCACACCTGCCGCTTCAGTCCCAGAGTCAACCTGCCCTCCCATACACAGCAGGGCCACCAGCTGAGTAACCTTCCATGAAACCACAACTCATCACACTCTCATCCTGTCAACATTACAAGGCATCAGTCTATGAATCTATGAGGAAGATCCAAATAAATCAGGGGCAGATTGTAAGTATTGTTTTTTACAAACTTAGATAGATAATTGCTACTGTGACCAAAAATGGTCTTTCTATCATGGAGCCACTTATATTCATTGTGGGCTGTTCTGCATTGAATAGAAGTGGATCCACTTTGGATTTTTCATTGGCTGAAATACTGCTATACGAGCTGATTAAAAATCGCAAAGCGGAGCCACTTCTGTTCAATGCAGAAAAGTGGGTTCACTCACACACACAGCCTCTTCAGCTTTCATACATGCATTCGCTCACTCTCTGTCTCCAGTCTCTCAAACACAATTGCTTCTGCTTTCATACATGCATTCACTCACTCACTCTGATCACTCACTCACTCACACAGTTTCTTCAGCTTTCATACATGAATTCACTCACTCACTCTGATCGCTCATGCAGTCTTTTCAGATTTCATACATGCATTAACCCAGTAATTCTCTCCGATCACTCACTCACACAGTCTCTTCAGCTTTATCCACAAAAAGCCAAGAAATCCCTGGAACTGGAACAGAAATCCAAGCAAAGAACAAACAACTGACCAGGAAGCCAAAGACCACAGCAAATTAATCCAACAATGGTAGAAACCAATCCAGTTTGCTGTTGTTGTGGAGAGAAACAATCCTTTATTGGTAAAACCACTACAATTCATGGTTAAGCACTTTCGTCTAAACAGACTTCTTCAATACCATGAAAACACCTCTAAACTCTTAATTTAAAACATCAAAGAAGTAAAACCACACCCAAGGGACTGTCAATCAATAGGCAGGCTGAACAAATCCCAGGAAAGTTCTTAAAGGTGTACACTCACCAAAAATACTTGGCACATAAAACCAAGTATAAATGGCTAAAAACAAATTTAGAATGTCAAAATATTACAGAAAGACATACCAATTTTAAAATTTTGCTCAGACTATGTTGGGTTTTCTTTTATGTTCACTAACAATGGAAATATAGTCATTCAGTTCAGGTCGATTTACTGCATCTATAGCCAGCTGCCAATATATCTCACAATGTAGAATCTGTTTTCCCAATCACCAACAAAGGCACTTGCTTCCACCTGTTCAAGCCTTAAAAAAGTGAACATCTTGAAATTGAAACATGTACGAGCATGTCTAGTCAAAGCACTCTTCATGTCCCTTTTGGATATACTATAATAGTGTTGGTATATCCTTTTTCTGAGTGCATTTTGTCTTACCAATATAGAAGGCAAGGATGACATACATTTCGCCAAGTAAACTAACATCTCTGATAAGCAATTGAACTTACCACATATGTTCATACCCCTCATTTTTTTCTATTAAGTCACCTTCATAGCTGGTTTCAATATAAGTGCACTGATGGCAGCATCCACATTTTGTCATAGTCCAAGAGTCACTTTGTCTGGAAACAACTGGTTTCTCTAATAGCTGTTTTATGTTTGGCTTGTTCTTAAAGGTGGATGAAGGGAAATCAGAAAGATTTTGTTTGAGTCCCCCATCACAGTGTAAGATGGCGCAAATTCTCTGCACCACTTTTTGGATGTCTTTAGAGGCCAATGAATAATGTAATACCATATTGGTGTGGCCAAAAGGATCTTTACTCTCATTTGTCCTATCTTTTGACTTAATATTATCAAGGTCATACCTTGATAACTATTGTCTCTGTCTTCCCACAAATCTTTTTAAAGATTATTAAGAAGAGTTTCAGGATACCCTCTTTCCAAAAACATACGCCTTTCAAGAAATACAGTTGCAGACAGAATTAATGAATTATCAGAAAATAGTAACAGTCAACTCAAAGAAAAATTTGCTAAATTTGTATCATTTTCTGTAGCAAGTGATGAAAGTTGGCAACAAAGTTAAAGGAAAAACTACTAGCTATCAACTCAGACCATCAAATTCACAGTGTTCATTGCATAATTCACAGAGTAGTAGTAGCTTTGTAGTAAATCATTAAAGATGGATCATGTCATGTATGTTATTAAGGCAATGAATGTCATACGTGTGCGAGGTCTGAACCCCAGACAGTTCAACAGCTTATTAGAGGAAATTCACACTCATGGTCTGCCATATCACACTGATGTTCCTGGGTTAAGCCAAGGAGTTGTGCTGAAGCACTTTTATGAATTAAGAAGTGAAATACAGAGTTTTATGCATGAGAAAGGAAGGAATATCCAGGAAATGAATGGCAATGAATGGGTTCAAGATCTAGCTTTCATAGTAGATATAACAGAACACTTGCATTACCTGAATACAAGGCTGCAAGATGGAAATAAATTGGTGACAGATTTATATGCCTCTGTTCGTGCTTCATTCATCCTGCCTAAAGAGTTAGCCAAATAATTCAGGGTGTCACTCACAGAATGCAAAACATTTAGTAGTCCAATTATCTCTTCTGAGGCCCAGGGGGGACATGCCTGAGCTTCCCTACACATACGTCTGTTGGTACCTAATAACATACAAGCTTCAGGAGGAGAGTAGACTGCAAACCTCCTCTGAGTACCCCTACCAACTCTCCTATATGGCACCATGCCTTCATGATGACTACTAGGAGAAGTAACTGGCTCTGCAACCAGAGTAAACACACAAGTCTGATCAGCTGTATCAACATTAACCTGTCCTATATCAGAGGACTCTGTGTTCTGGGTATGTGTAGGCATACTGACAGTGTCCAAAACATAGGCATTGGACGTGTGAATCACAGCCTCTGTGTCTCACCCCCAGAATGTGCCTCTTCATCACCACCATCATCAGAGGCTAACAATACTCCAACATCATCTGGTGCTGGGAGTTCCATACTGCAACTTTTAAGATCATCTAGGATAACAAGCAGTAAACACAGCAAATGGAAAAATGAAGAATAAAGTTGATCACATATTTTTCTTGTAATAAAGGTATGTTAAACTTCTTCATAGATACTAATGCTATAAAAAAATTACTGTCACTTAGAACTGAATCTATCTTATATAAACTATTAAGAATAAACAGATGTATGCTTAACATGTGCAGGTTGTCTGGCAGCCTGCAATTCAGAATTCTCTGTATGAAAGGACAAGAAAGGAAAGAAGTATGCCAAGTACCCCAATGCAAATGAAACAAGAAAAAGAGAACAGTCTTTTTCACAAGTATAAATGAAAATGGTTCTCAAACAAAAACTTAGTGATCAGTTGGATTCCCCCCAAATCCAAAACAAAGACCACTATGTCTGAATGACTATAGTCTAACTCACAGTTGCCACTCTATCTCTCTCTCTTTATATGTCTGTGTGTATATATATATATATATATATATATATATATATATATATATATATATATATATATATATATATATATATATATATATATATATATATATATATAGATATATACATATATACAGAGAGAGAGAGATACATATATAGATAGATAGATAGATAGACAGATAGATAGATATATATCAGACATCTTAGATATAAAGATAAAGCAATGCCACTTTTATGTTTTGTGTACCTGAAAGGTCTGCTTTTTATGCTTTGAGTCTATCATCCACATCTGCATCAATGTCAAGGATTCTGGTGGAACCCTCTGCTGAGCTATCTGGATCTCTGATAGTGGACAGGAACTCCTCAGTTACAGTTAGTGGTGGTTCAGTAGCAGGATCACAACCATAGCCTCCTGTTCACAGTCAATTGCAGTGATCCTACAATATGCATAGGTTATTATGTCACTTGCGGAGTGTTGTATCTGGGAGTAGGTTTTCCCATGTCCTCTGACAGCATTAAGGACATTGACCATCTGCTGCCATATCCTGTCTCTGGCAGACTAGTCACCTCTACCTCTCCCAAACAGAAAAGCTCCATGGTGCCATAAGACCTGGACAATGACCTCATTTTCTACATCATTATGGTGGATTACAGGGTACAAATGTTTTCCTCAGTGCAATATCCCTGTATGAGACGAAACAGAAAACAGACACAAAAATTAAATATATAATAGACAGGATGGCTGTGAGCTCAGGTCTATCTAACTGTGTGCATCAAACATGTATACAAACAATTTAAATGTGTTAAGTGCTCACTATGATTACACCCAAGTTAGTCCTCCCAAACCCCACAAGACATATGTATATATAAAACTCAGTGATCAGCACAAATCTCATAATACTTCTGTAACAGAGATAACACATCTAACTGTGTAATACATTGAAGCATTAACAATGACAATTATAAATGTAGCATTAGAAAAGTAACACCAATCTGTTAAAACTGCCATATATACTATTGTAAAGTTCAGTCAGGTAGAAATACACAACAGAAAAAAAAATGTGCTAACACAAATAAAAACACCAGATCTCCTACATGCTTACAATACATTCATCTGCAATAATTGTGCAAACATGACATACAACAAAATAATAATTGGTCATGCAGCATTCAGTAGCATACCTGTAGAACTGTAAATATGGCTATGGCAAAAGGAAGGGATAAAAGTACAAAAAATGCAAAATAATAAAAATGCTTTTCAGTGGTCACTGCAGTTCACCTTTTAATGTTACACTAACAGCATTAGTTAACAGCATACCTTGATGATACTGCACTATAAAATTAGATAAATATCCCCAAGTCTTGTTTTACTAGCAGTATCAAGCCATGTGTTTCAAAACTGTCTCCCAGTATGAGATAAAGGCATTAGCTACATGATTACCTTTATATAATGCAGAGTCAGCACTGTGAGCATGTAAATGAGCTGTGAAGTCACTAGCATTCCTGAATACCACAATCTGTACTGAAGTGTAGGGAATGTAAACATGGTGTTAGGACTTACATGATTACATGCACATGCCGTAGCAAGCAAGGATGAGTACTGAAAAGTGGTCCCTGTTAATGACTCACAGGTGTCTATGATTACCTGACTGCAGGACCAATCAGTATTCACAGTCTCCCCTTGCTGATATAGACCTACTGAGAGTGTATCAGGGAGAAGACAATTAACAAAAAGCCTGAAAGTATATTGACTGATTTAGGAGATTGACAGTCCTAACATTCAGATGCTGGCTTTAATGATAGCAGTTACTAGCCCTTTATAAGAAATGTTCATATTAAGATACCATAATAAAAGTGAGATAGGGTTATTATTATGAAAGCACAGGTAATGAAATATGATACCAGACAGAAAGAAAGAGATACACTACAGTGTTTGCATTTTTTGTGTAATATTGTGTGAGTACATACCTATGCTATTTGCAATATCCAAATCATCCAGACATTCATTGTCAAATGTGAAAGGTCAACTATCATAACTTGTTTCTGTTGCACTTTCAATATGACTTGACACAATATTACATTATCATTACATCTAAATTATTTATCACCTTGCTAACATATGTCTTTGCCTGTGGCAACTCTGGAAAATTGTGTGAAGCTATCATTTTAAAAACCCTTGTTTGAGGGTTCCAATCCATACATGTCCCAGTTGCAACATATCAAATTTGGTTAAAGAAGTGCATGTAAAGTATATGATCGGTTTTGTCTTGTATCATTTGCACACTGTTTGGCACTGAGCAATATTGATTGATAGTGTTCAATAGCAATAAGCTGCATTTCACTGGCCAAGGTGAAAACTTGCAAAGTTTATTTGGACTGCCATCAATAGCATAATAAAAACTGGCATTGTTGCACTTTATGCAGCTGTCCGAACAGTAGTGACTGAATAAATTAAAGTTGTTGCACTCATATCTCTGTGGTATAATGTGTAAGGGTATTCAATTTAGAGAACCTTTACAGGTGATGCAGGGATTGAAACTTGTTTTCAGGTCATTTCAATGAGGGAGTTCAGAATAATTCTTGGCATTTATTTTGTTGTATGAATGTGCTGATGTCTGAAACTCGAGTAAGGTTAGTGCTGACTAAACCTGGCAGAAAGATAAGTCTTTTGAAATGATCTAAATATGAATTATATGTGCTTTTGAACAATGACATATGATTCCTGTGCCCTTCTCCATTTCCATTGGTATTAAAGTCCTGATATTGTGAGACATGCATGACAGCACTTATGTGGCAATGAAATGTGAGATGACTGAATGTATTACTGTAACTCATTACTAGCTGTGCTCATTTCTACCTATATATTATGATTCAGTTCATGTGTCTTATACCAGCTATTCTCCAAAAGCTATGTGAATGCTTCAGCTAAATATTACCTTCTGCAATTGTGACTTCATGGCTTAAAGGAAAAAGGTAAAAATTTAGTGTAGGCTGCCTTAGGTAGCACAAACCAGACTGGAGGTATTAAGCAGCTGATAGCCCTCTGGATAGCATTCAAGGAAGAAACTACAGCTGTCAGTTAACTTTCTGTGTGCCACAAGGTATACGTACAGTGAGCTTAGAAATAAAGGACACTAATGCATGGTTCAAATCCACTTAAATGACACTTTTACAAAGGGTTGCCTGAAGACATATTTAATCACATTTTGTGATACCAATGTGTTACTGTTTGAAAGTCAATTGTTGTGACTATTGCTAACAACATGTGCTCATTAGTCTGTCCACTTTCACATTACTTGTCATTAACTACAAGTCTGATAATATGCTCCACAAAGTACGTGTCTGATGTTACAAGGAGATGTGAAAATGAAGAATTTTTCACTTGAATGCACTTCTTATAGTGGTCATTGCTACATATACACATGCAATACATTTAATTTACTTTCTGTATTTTTCTCTATTGCATATTCATTTTCTAATGTCTTTCTTTTCCATTTGCCCTTCACTCAGTGGTGTGGAAACAGGGTTCAATACCTAAGGAATAAAGTGACAAATTTACTTTAGGCTTCTTTAGGTAGAACAAATATGCCTGGCGTCGTTGTGCAGCCCCCCCAAAAAGCAAGGAGAGTAGTTATCAATAAATGCACCTGACAGATGTCAAATTCCATGGAACATGATGTAACTGGAGTGAATTGAGAGAACTAAGGCACACAAGGCATTATTCAGATCTTGTTTAGAGCTCACTTTGCAATTATTCACAATATGTACTTTTTAATTTTTTTCATTTTTAAGTTGCATTTGCTATCAGCTTGGCAGCACATAAACATTTTTAAAGTATCTGGATATAACTACTGAATTCCTTAGGTTTACTAGCAAGGTTTTTTAGGATAGGATGGACTTTTTAGATGTTACTATTAAGAAAAATAACCCTGGTATTAAATCTAAGGTGTTCTGAAAGGGAACCTTATCAAATTCTTATTTGCATTTTAATAGTGCACAAACCTTTTTTTTTTGGAAAAAAAGGATTGTTAGAGGACAATTTATTAGAGCAAGCAGGATGATCTCCACTTTGAATGATTCTGAATCTGAATGCAATTTCTTGGAGGTGCTGTTTGTTGATAGGGGATACCCCCCCCCCCCGGTTTATTAAAGGAGATTCGAAGTGAAATTGTTTCCTCTAGGAATAAAACATTTTTTTCCCTTGTTGGGGAACAGAGTTAATTTAAACATTATTAATAATTGTGGACATGAAGTTAACCAGTTTAACAGAGCATTTACTATGGAATATAATGCTGATTCTTCTATGGCTAGGGATATTGTTAGAAATGAATGGGAGAGGTTTACAGAACTAACTGATTTAGGAATATTTAATAATGACCCTCTGAGGATTACTTATAGGAAGGGAAGGAACTTAAAAGAATTGTTTGAGTTTGAGAAATTGCTCCATACCTTGAACCATACTAAAAGAAAGGGTACATTTAAGTGTGGGGCGTGCTCGCAATATGCTTACATTATGTATAAGGATAACATTTTATTAGACTGTAGGGGCAAAGAAATTGTAGGTGCTGCATTTAGTAATTGCAGCACTACTGGGGTTGTATATCTTGCTGTTTGTATGTAGGAATAACTGAGCTTAAACTGAAAAAAATGAATTTACGAACACTGCTATAACATTAGAACTTCAAATGAAAAGAATGCATTATACAAACACACCCTGGTAGGTAATATGGCTAAGTTTTTATTTTTTGTGTTGGATAAAGTAACAGTTGATGTCGGGGGGGACCATGGGAAACACATCTTGAATATAGGGAATTGCATTGGCAAGTTACCCTTGATGCAGGTAGACCCCCTGGCCTTAACGAGAATATATCCATAACACCTCTTTTAAAATTAAGAGCAGCCAAACTCTACTTTATGTATTGAGATTGCTTTTTATTTTAGCTAATTATTTATATATTAAAATAGATATTTTTTCCTTCTTTCCTTTATGGTTAACCTTTGTTTTTAAATAATGTTTTTAAATAATGTTTTTATCTTATTGGAAAGGTGCAATCTTGTTGCAACAGGTCTTGTGGCCACTTGATGGAGCTCTTATTTTAGTGTGTAAAGTTTAAGTATTTTATTTTTAATACACTATTCTTCTTCTTCTTCGTCTTTTCGGCTTTTCCTGGTTAAGGGTCACCACAGCAGAACTCCAGTCCACTAATGATTGGCAGTAGATTTTATGGTGCTGAGTTGCCAGCCTGACGCCCAACCTTCAGCGAAGGCACGCCCATTCTACGCATGTTGTTCGGAGGCCACTCGACCACGGGGAGGACATGCAGACTCCACGCAGAAGGCACTCCAGCCATGAATCAAACAAGAGAACCTTTCGCTGTGAGGCAACAATGCTACCACTGTACCACCACAGCTTTTGGAATCAGAAGTTATCTTATGTAGAATTTTTCTTTTTAGTATTTAGATCCTTTTATATCTACATGTTTTTAAAGATTAAAAAGTTATACTTTATATTTTTATGTATTTGTGTAGGCAGGATGACCATGATTAACCTTTTAACTTTTATTGAGTGATTTTAATTGAATAATTAAGGGTTTTTTTGAGTGCATAAATATGGAACTGGGATTTGGTGTTATTATCTGAAGTCTGCTGTGGTTTAAATGAAAATGTGGTGATAAAAGTTAAAGCATTAATATTTTCTGTACTGCTTCCATTTTTTTGCCTAATTAAAGTGTGTTTTTATTGCCTGTCATCAGACTTGGTCTCTGTGGTGTGCTCATCTTTATTTTGTGTTTTAGTTTTCGACATTCGGCACACTGTCTCAGTTCTTCTTCTTGTTTTTAGAACATAAACATGGCTCACTGTCTAAGGAAAAAAGAGAAAAATTTAGTTTAGGCTGCCTAAGGTAGTACAAACATGCCTGGCAACAATACACTTACCACAGCATTCTGAACAGTACTAAGAGGAGAAATTCTAGCTATCATGGAAGTATCTATATACACAAGGTAGAAGTACAATTATTTTAGATAAAGAATACAGCCGATTAAGGATAAAAGTCCAGCTACAAGATGCTTTTAAAAAAGTATAAAACCATTTCTCACAATGTTTTAAATAGAACTGTAACACTAAAGAAAATTGATAATGTTAAGCCTGTTTCTTGCAAGTAGTGTGTCAGTAAGCCTTGCATCATAATGAAACTGTATTATTTAGCATATATAATTAATATTTCACATATAACCACAAACTGTGTGCCCATTTTCCTACACATGGCAATGGTTATATTTCATATAAAAATTCACTTGCATATGTATGAAGGGCATAATAATTTTGTTATAATCATCATAACGCATTACATATTCCAAGAATATGCATAGGACCTTTATGTCTAATGAAGTATGTATGTATGTAACATAAACTGACCTATATTAATCAGCACACTCAATTGTATCCATCTGTACCATATTTACTAACAGAAATAAATGACTTTTACAAATGAATGCACTCCAAGAAATAATTACAACTGCACACCTATAGGCCTTTCGGAAGTGCCTCTTCATTCATTCAGAAATTACAATGTGTCAGATTTCGATTCTAAAGTCATAGTTCTTGTGGCAATGGCAAATTTCCATTCTAAAGTCATAGTTTTTGTGGCAATGACAGTTACTAAAGTATGTTACAATGTTTGCATTCTTTAGCACATGTATTTGATTCCAAGCAGGTACAATAACATTTTATTATTGGGTAAGCCTCAATATAACAATATGTCATAATTCAGCATCTTTCACCTTCCAAACTGCAGCTTTTAAAAGTCATGTCATTAAACAGTCCATTGTTGAACACTGAAACTTGTGAAAATGGGTGGAGCATCACACGACATGGCTCAATGCCATGTTTCACACCTTTACTGTCATGTGACATAAGTAGTGCCAATGTGCCTGCCAAGGAGTCCATCTGCTTTCAAATGTTCAAATGCAGTTGGCAAGGCTGTGCATCTTTGTGCAATACTAGTAAAACATGAGATGTGAATTAGGCACCAATTCAGACATATTTTGTCAGCTTGACTTTTTGCAGACATGGCTGACAAGCGAGAGAATAGTATTAAATTTACAGTACAATGATGGGGTGTTGGGAAGTTCAGGATATTTGTGGCACTCCTCATGAAGAACTATAGCTGTAGGCTACTGCACAGAAATTATACTGGGTCTCGATATAAGACTGACAGTTGAATAGTTTAGCCAAGGCTGTCTCCAATGCAACAGACATTCCACGCAATGGAGAACAATGTTGTCACCACTATAGTGACCTTGAAAGGTGCAAGCAGGACTTCCTAAGCTGATGGGAGGATGAATTTAGGACTGGGAACACTTCCCATTTGTGTAGGTGTACTGATCCATAGCATGTCTATGATATGGCATTAATTGTCTAGCCATCCAATGCAGTTGTTCATAGGTTCATATGTTCATAGGTGTGTACTAGGCAAATGGCCCTGGAGCCTTTACAAGCCTAGCCCATAGGATTACCCTAGCATTGTGCCATCCAACCTTAGTTCCCAGTGCCTCTGTTGATTAAAGCCACTGGAGTGATTCCTTGGGTGAATTTTCTATTTCCCATCCACTCATCAAGATTTCTCTTGAAGAGGGCCAGTGAGGTGCTCTGCTTGACATGCATGTTCCATAGCATGTCTGTTCCATAGCATGGGCAGTCTCTGGGTTATGAACCTGTCCCTCCAGCATGTTTTATTGATTGTGATAATGTGGTTGAGGTCTGTGGACTGGGTGGTGCAGTGGGAATTGGGATTTCTTCAGATGTAACATTTCTAACAGAGCTGGGTCAGACATGGCTTTGTGAGTCAAGCAGAGATCGCCTCTAAGCAGGCAATGTGAGACAGAGAATAGTTGGAGTTTTTTTAGTCTGTCCATAAAGGACAAGTGTTTAAGGCCTGGGATCCTCTTTGTGAGGCACTTTTGCAGCCTCTCCAGTTGTTGCAGGAGAGTTCATTATACTTTCATACATATTTATTTTCTTTTTGTGCTCTACATCTGTAGAGGACATAGCATCAAAGTGTGAAGTGCACTAGGAGAGATTAACTCACCTCAGAGAGGCAAGGGGTAAGTATGATTTGTGCAAATATTCAAGCCGTAATGTTAGTTTCATTCCCTCAAGCACTAGCATCTCAAGCAGGCACACATCACCCTTCATCTCAAGTATGCATGCTTCCCCTGGTAACTCTTGCTACTTGTATTAGGCAATTAGAACAACAGCTTTACTGCATGTAGGTTTATTACCCAAAAGCAACAATTAATTTTTATTCATGGATAAGGGTTTATAAGATATTAACAGCAGTCTGTCAGGAAAAATTGCATTATGGTAATTGTAATTATTAAATTAGAATGCAGAAATTGGGCTACTGTTGGCCGTAGGAGGAAAAGAGGGAGAAGGCATGCCCAAAGGCAGGTAAAGGCTAGAACTGTGATAGTGAGGGTTGGAACTTTGAATGTTGGCGGTATGACTGGTATAGGGAGAGAGCTAGCTGATATGAAGGACCTAAGGAAGGTTGGTATATTGTGTATGCAAGAGACCAGATGGAAGGGGAGCAAGGCTAAGTGTATCGGAGGTGGTTTCAAATTGTTTTATCATGGTGTGGATGGGAGGAGAAATGGCATAGGCATTATCCTGAAGGAACAGTATGCTAAGAGTGTTTTGGAGGTGAAAAGAGTGTCAGATAGAGTGATGTTTATGAAGCTGGAAATTGGTGGTGTAATGATGAATGTTGTTAGTGCATATGCTCCACAAGTTGGGTGTGCAATGGATGAGAAAGAAAAATTTTGGAGTGAGTTGGATGAAGTGGTGATGACTGTACCCAAGAGTGGGAGACTGATGATTGGAGCAGATTTCAGTGGGCATGTTGGTGAAGGGAACAGAGGGGATGAGGACGTGATGGGTAGGTATGGTGTTAAGCAAAGGAATGCAGAAGGTCTTATGGTAGTGGATTTAGCAAAAAGGATGGACATGGCTGTGATGAATATGTATTTTAACAAGAGGGAGGAGCATAGGGTGACATACAAGAGTGGAGGAAGATGCACACAGGTGGATTATATCTTATGTAGAAGGGCCAGTCTGAAGGAGATTGGAGACTGTAAAGTGGTGGCAGGGAAAAGTGTAGTTAGGCAGCATAGGATGGTGGTTTGTAGGACAACATTGGTGATCAAGAAGAGGAGGATGAGTGTGAGGGCAGCACCAAGGATCAAATGGTGGAAATTGAAAAAGGGTAATTGTGAGGTGATGTTCAGGGAAGAGTTAAGACAGGCACTGGGTGGCAGTGAAGAATTACCAAACAGCTGGGTAATTACAGCAGATAAGTAGAGAGCAGGCTAGCAAGTACGGTAGATGCACGGATAAACCAAACGTGATAAAAAGAGAAATAATCCAGCACCCTGAGCATGAGTAGCAGTAAAAAACTTTTATTATGAACCAAACTGGATTCAGCAACTAGCTTTCTTCAGTGGCTGGTAATTACAGCAGAGCTAGTAAGAGAGATGGCTAGAAAGGTGCTTGGTGTGACATCTGGAAAGAGGAAGAAGGACAAGGAGACCTGGTGGTGGAATGAAGAAGTACAGGAGAGTATACAGAGAAAGAGGTTGACGAAGAAGAAGTGGGATTGTCAAAGAGATGAGGAAAGTAGACAAGAGTATAATGAGATGAGGTGCATGGCAAAGAGAGAGGTGGCGAAGGCTAAGGATAAGGCATACAAAGACTTGTATAAAAGGTTGGACACTAAGGAGGGAGAAAAGGATCTGTACCGATTGGCTAGACAGAGGGACTGAGCTAGTAGAGATGTGCAGCAGGTAAGGGTGATAAAGGATAATGAGGGAAATGTACCCACAAGCGAGTGAAGAGAATGAGAGGGAGAGAAGGTTGGATGATATGCGGATAGTGAATCATGAAGTGCAGTGGATTAACAAGGAGAAAGTAAGGACAGCTATGAAGAGGATGAAGAATGGAAAGGTTGTTGGTCCAGATGACATACCAGTGAAAGCATGGAGGTGTTTAGGTGAAATGGTAGTGGAGTTTTTAACTAGATTGTTTAATGCAATCTTGGAAAGTGAGAGGATGCCTGAGGAATGGAGAAAAAGTGTTTTGGTATCGATTTTTAAGAATAAGGGTGATGTGCAGAGCTGTAGTAACTACAGAAGGATTAAACTGATCAGTCACAGCATGAAGTTATGGGAATGAGTAGTGGAAGCTAGGTTAAGAATGAGGTGATGATTACTGATCAGGAGTATGGTTTCATGCCAGGAAAGAGCACTACAGATGTGATGTTTGCTCTGGGAGTGTTGATGGAGAAGTACAGAGAAGGTCAGAAGCAGTTGCATTGTGTCTTTGTGGATTTAGAGAAAGCATATGACAGGGTGCCTAGAGAGGAGTTGTGGTACTGTATGAGGAAGTCGGGTGTGTCAGATAAGTATGTAAGAGTGGTATAGGATATATACGAGGGTAGTGTGATAGTGGTGAGGTCTGCAGTGAGAGTGACGGATGCGTTTAAGGTGGAGGTGGGATTACATCAAGGATCAGCTCTGAGCCCTTTCTTATTTGCAATAGTGATGGACAGATTGACAGACAAAATCAGACAGGAGTCCCCGTGGACTATGATGTTTGCAGATGACATTGTGATCTGTGGTGAGAGTAGGGAACAGGTGGAGGAGACCCTGGAGAGGTGGATATATGCTCCATAGAGAAGAGGAATGAAGGTCAGCAGGACTAAGACAAAATATATGTGTGTGAATGAGAGGGAGGATAGAGGAATGGTGAGGATGCAGGGAGTAGAGGTGGTGAAGGTGGATGAGTTTAAGTACTTGGGATCAACAGTTCAGAGTAATGGTGAGTGTGGAAGAGAGGTGAAGAAGAGAGTACAGGCAGGATGGAGTGGGTGGAGAAGAGTGTCAGGAGTGATTTGTGACAGACGAGTACCAGTAAGAGTGAAAGGGAAGGTCTAAAAGAGGTTAATGAGACCAGCTATGTTATATGGGTTGGAGACAGTGGCATTGACAAAAAGGCAGGAGTCAGAGCTTGACGTGGCAGAGATGAAGATGTTAAGATTTGTACTAGGTGTGAAGAGGATGGACAGGATTAGGAATAAGTATATTAGAGGGTCAGCCCAGGTTGGAAGGTTTGGAGACAAAGCCAGAGAGGCAAGATTACATTGGTTTGGACATGTGATGAGGAGGGATGCAGAGTATATTGGGAAAATGATGCTAAGGATGAAGCTGCCAGGTAACAGAAAAAGAGGGAGGCCTAAGATAAGGTTTATGGATGTGGTGAGAGAGGACATGCAGGTGGTTGGTGTGACAGAGCAAGATGCAGAAGACAAGAAGAAATGGAAACAGGTGATCTGCTGTGGTGACCCCTAACAGGAGCAGCCAAAAGAAGAAGAAGAAGAAGAAGAAGAAGAAGAAGAAGAAGAAGAATTCCAGTCCATCATAGGGAAATGAAATCTGCTGTTTCTTATATCTTAGCAGTGAGATTTCTACATTTAATGACACATGCACACCTTTCCATCATCTACGGATGTTGCAAACGTGTGCAGTATTAAATTACCCTAATTGTTTATGCATTGCAAAATCAAGTTTATTTAAAATATACAGTTCTGAGATATGCTATGTATCTAATTATCTCTTTTTCATTTCCCCCCTACTCTTTCTCTCATACATTTGGGGTGGACTATCATTTTTAACAATTTGCTGTTTGCATAACTTGCTGCTGAAAATTAGTCATCAGCAGCTGGAGCAGAGCTACCTAACACATTTGGAGCAGGTAGGGCAGGGGTTGTGGAGGCAATACTGACAGGTTATGAGAACACAGAGAGGTACACCAACCACTGCTGCTTGGCCTGACATACCTCCACAGATGGCAGCACAGATACCCATCACTTTATGGTCATAACCTGTCAGTGTTGCCTCCACAACCCCTGCCCTACCTGCTCCAAATGTGTTAGGTAACTCTGCCCCGGCAGCTGGTGCAATGGTACCCTCTGCGAAAAGTACCAGTGGAGGTGGTGATTTTGTCACTTGGCAGGAGCTGACAGGGCTGGTGCAGGATATAATAGAGATGGCTTGGTGCACATATTGGCAGGGTTGAAAAAGTCCTGTGTCACATTAAAAAGATGATGCCACATCTGGCACTGACCCAGGAAGCTACTGCAGGAGACAATGATGACAGTTCTGAAGGTAAGCGCAAGATTCTCATTGTTCTCAATCTGACATAGGTGCTTCTCTGATGCCCCTACTATCCCCAATCACCGTGTTGCCTAACCTTATGTCTTTTTCACCATCCCTGTTTGTCTTGTACGTCCTGTATGTCTGCACATGCTTACTATATACCCTACCTACTTGACCCTCTCATTCCTAAGCACCTGTCCCAACATTCCTTTTCTTAAAAAAAAAATGGGCACCTGTCCCACAACAAAGAATCATGCCCCATACATAACTCTTTACTACACCTCTGTGTCTTCTTGACATTACTGATTTAGTCCAATTGGTCAATCAGCATTATTCTGTTGTTGTCACCCATCTCTGCTTTGGTGACTTTACATAAAATGAAATTGTGTGCACAATTGTACATTTATGTTCTGAAGACGTGGGTAACTATGGTGGTCTCCCATGATTTTAATGTATGGCTTCCCCTGTGTCCTACTCTCTGCTTGCCATTCCTATTCACACACAACACACAAGACCAAAAATGGCTCAAGGAAAAGCCTTCATTTTGTGTTCTTGGCATTTCACAGAGTTTAGCATAGTGCAAGAATGTTGAGTGACAGTGAATTCTGTTTGATTCCTTGTTGCAAAAAGCAGAAAAATTAAATTTAATCTGCAGTGGCTTGGTTACTTTCGCACAAATGTGCTTAAATCTGCTGGGCTATGAGAATACTGAGTACAGGCAGACTAAAGGCAGTGCTGTGAAACAGTTAATATAACAGAAATCACAATAAACTGGAGACAGTTTTATCCTTTGTAACATTGTTTTTATTGACTTTGACAGTTAATGTAACAGGTCTTAGGTCATAGGTTCGTAGGTTGATACTAGGCTATTGGCCCTAGGGCCTAAACAAGCCTAGCCATGACAATTCCCTGGATATTACTTCCTGCAATATTTAATTCCCTGGACCCCTGTCTAGCAGAGAGACTGACGTGATCCCCGAGGTGAATTTCCTATCTACCATCCAATTGTTAAGGTTCCTTTTGAAGAGAACCAAGGAGGCGCTCTGCTTGACATGTATGGGTAGTCTATTCCAGATTATGGGGAGTCTATGGGTCAGGAACCCATCCCTCCAGCATGTTTAGTTCATTGTGATGACAAGGTTTAGATCCCTGGAGCGTGTGGCTCTGAGGGATTGGGATTTCTTTAAGTGGAGCATGTACAACAGCTCAGGGTTTGACATGGCCTTGTATGTTAAGCAGAGATCACCTCTGAGTAGATGATATGCCACAGAGTATAGCTGGAGTTTTTTTAGACAGTCAGCATAGGGCATCTACTTTAGGCCTGTGATTCTTTTAGTGAGGTATTTCTGCGGTGTTTCCAGCTGTTGCAGATGTCTTTTGAGGTACATACCAAATGGGGCATTGTACTCTATAATGGGTCTAATGAGGAATGAGTACAGTGGGACAATGACCTCCTTTTTTTCTGGATGAAAAGCCCTTAGTGATGAGGTGTGCCACATAGAAGGATTTCCTGACTGTTGTGGCGATGTGGTTATTGAAGGTGAGACCACTGTCCACCTGTGTCCCTAATTCTCTCATCACACTTTCAGTGTTTAGTGTACTGCCACCTATGTGGTAATTCATGGGTACATTTCTTTTCCCAAAGGGGATAACTATACATTTCTTGAAATTAAGCTTGAGCCCATGGCTCTGGCACCAAGCATCTGTTTCCTTAAAGCCCTTTTGTAAAATATCCACATTATTTGGGATTCATTAATGGCTCCCAGTTTGCAGTCATCTGTGAACTTTGTTAGCCAGAGTCCCTTAGTGTTGTACTTCAGAGAAGTAGATACCAAACAAGAACGGTCCCAGGACTAAACCCTGAGGTACTCCACTTGTCACCTGTCTGGAGCTGGATTTAGAGTCTGCTACTTCTGCATGTCTGGATTCTGTCAGTAAGCCAGTTGGCAACCCATCGAGTGATGTAGGGATTTATGCCCAGCTTAGTAAGTTTATCTATGACTCCAGAGTGGGGGATGGTGTCGAAGGCCTTGGCGAGGTCCAGATAGGCTGTGTGGACCACCATACCCTCGTCCACAGCTCTGGAGACTGATTTGAAGAAGTCAGTCAGGTTCAGGAGACAAGATTGGCCCTTCATGAACCAAAAATTGATGGGGTCCAGTGTTTGAAGGTTGCCAATGTCTTTGTTTATAAGTTCCATGATAATGCGTTCCATGCCCTTGTGGATCAGGCTTGTCAGACTCATGGGATGCTAGTTCCCGGGATCAAAGGTGGATCCCCCTTGTGAAGTGGGATAACTGTACCTGTGCGCTACTCAGTGGGCATGAAGCCTGAGATGAGGCTATGATTAAACATGACACTTGAGTGAGATGGCAGTTCATTTTGTAGTTCATGTAGTACACAGCCTGGGATATCATCTGGTCCCATGGATGCTGTATTCTTAGCTTTGGAGAGTGTGGTTTCTACCTGTCTGGCCGTGGTTACTGAAATTTGGCAATCTTTTGATATTGAGATGGGCTCTTTAAGGGGAGAGAGGGGGTGAAGTTGGTACTAAACTGATCTGCCAGGATATTGGCAATATCCTTGGGATCAGTATATTTAATGCCATTCTATTGTAGCTCAGAGCAGATCTAAGCATTGCCATTTAGAGTCTTGACATAACTATAGAATGCCTTGTGGTTGTCTTTGAAATCTTTAGCAATTTTATTTTCATAACTAGCTTTGGAGGTTTTTATGAGGGATCTCAGCTTCTTACTGAGGCTGATAAGGGAGTTTTTTTGCATCCTGGGATTTTCCTTTTTTCTGCAACAGTTTCTTCCTTCTGTTGTATAGTTTGTTTATGCCAAGGGATGACCAGATTGGCTTCCTTTTTTTTGGAGGAGAGTGTCTTGGTTCTATTTGGGATGGCACAAATCATGCTCAAATGGATGTGCTCGTACAGTGCTTTAGTGAAGGATTCAGCAGTCAAACTTTCAGCTCCCGTCTGCATGGGTGTCATGGAGTTTGTCACTTCTGACTTGAGTAGCATGAAGTTGGCTGTGGAGAGTTTTTTTACAGAGGTTTCCTTACTGGGGAGTGGGGATGGGATGTGGATGTCAAGGGCGATTAACTTATGATCAGACCTGACCAATGGGGGGGTGACCACTGGTGTGGAGCATCTATCTCCCATGTTGGTAATGACCAGGTCTAAGATATTGGAGTCCCTGGTGGGACAATGGATTAGTTGTTCCAGGGCATTGGAATTTATGAATTCCGAGAACCGTTGGGAAAAGGTGTTGGTACCCTAGTAGTTTTCCCAGTTAATGGCAGGGTTGTTGAAATCACCCAGTATTATGGTGTTTGGTTGTATCTTAATATTTTCCAGTATGTTTAGAAAGGTATAGTGAGAATCTTGGGGCATGGTGGGGGATCTGTAGCAAGCTACAATTTGGATTGCAGTCTTACCTAGTGTTAGTTGTACCTGGAGAATTTGGTGAATATGGACACTCCTCCACCGTTAGTGTTTCAGTCTTGGTTTGGTGGCCGAAAAGTGTGGTAAGAGTTGTAGCCTGGTTTCTGGATGTATTAATGTAGAAGTTTGTGTGTGGCATGTTGACATTCTCTTTTTAGCCTGATATTTTTGTATAGTGTCATGGGTTCAATTACAACTGCATGTCAATTTATTATTTCAAAACATTTCATATTCCTATCATATATTTCATTGCAAATGTCTGTATTTCTCTCTATATAGCACATTTCCTTAATATAACATTGAAATAGTGCAGCAAGACATCATTGTCAAAAACACTGCAGCCCCAACAGGGGGGCTTATTCAGCCAGCCTTATCCTGGTTAGGGATTCATGTTTATTTCAGTCTCCTTCCTCTTGTTTGTACCTATAGCAAGCAATGTATTGTACACAGCAGGACAGATTAATAAGGATTTAATAAGTAAAATGAAAACACGTACATATATTCCTAAATGCCCCACAAAACATACTGTTGCTCTTCATCTCTGCATCTGTCTCTAACTCTCTCTCTTCACCCCTTATGCTTCATTAAGTTGTCAGTGAGCTTCAT
Organism: Protopterus annectens; assembly: GCF_019279795.1. Classification (NCBI taxonomy): domain Eukaryota; kingdom Metazoa; phylum Chordata; order Ceratodontiformes; family Protopteridae; genus Protopterus; species Protopterus annectens. The sequence continues at coordinate 1,095,043,407 of NC_056728.1, forward strand.
TAGTGTTATTGTAATGCTGTGAGGGAGTAATTAATAATTCCTTTGTGGCATGATGAGCTAATACTCACATCTGTAGAAAGACTTCTGAATAATTTCAAGGATTCTAATCAAGCGATTAGCTAAGTCTTACTGTTTTTGGCATACTAAGTGATGTGTACCAGTTGGCTATATATTGTTATGAGCCACCATTATCCTTCTTTTGTCATAATCTACTTTGTCCCTGCCTCCATGTCACCCTGCTGATGCATCTTCTCTATCATTATTCTTCTAGCTCTGCATTTGCTCAATTTCTGTCATACAAATGCAACTAAGGCTAAATGGAAGTACACAGCTTATGGCAATATTTTGGGATTTGATTGGCCTCATCTGCATTGCTCTGTCTCACTTTGCTCTGCTGTGCTAAACTATGTTTAGTCAGTTTAATGCAATTTTAAACAAGATGAAGAGTTCTACATGTGGATTACAGTGGTCAATAGGGTAATGAAGATGAATATGTACATTCATGTATGCTGAAATGTGCTGTCAGATACTAACTATAACAATTACGACTTTCTACATTTTGTGGTAAGATAATACACAGACATCTCTAGATTGCGTAACTAGATAGGTGGGAGGTTCAATGCCCAAAATGAAAGACTTGAATGCTTGTATGTGTGTGCATGATGCTTGTTGCTGTCTCCACTTCCCCTGAAGAGAATGGCTTTAAAGGTGTACACAGCACCCTTACACCAATTTTTACTACATGATCCTGTACAAAATGCACTGATGAGATCATCCTGACAAATGTGCATTCTCTTTCCTTCAAAGTCAGACATTTCATGTGGTGCTTGCAACTAATACAGTGCTCTCTAAGTTGTGTAATTAGATGGGTGGGAAAGTTTGATATCCCCATGGAAGACACGTATGTATGTGTGTGTAAAGCTTGTTGCTGCCTACACTTCCTCTGAGCAAAATGCATTCAAAAGTGCACACAGCTCCCTTATGCAAGTTTTTACAGAAGCATCCTGTATGAAACATACTGATGAGGTCATCCTGACAAAAGTATAATACTTCCCCTTTAAGATCAGACTTATCCTGTGGTACTTGTGACTAGTACATTGTTCTCTAGCTTGTATAACTAGATAGGTTGTAGGTTTAATGGATGACATGAAAGACTTGTGTGTGTGAGGGTGCTCAAAGGTATGCATGTGGTCAGTCAACCTCTAATTAGGATAAATGTTTTAAAATGAGAGATGATTCCTCCATCCCCTAAACCCATCTTATACATCTACAACTTCATTGCAACACAAGTGCATAGCTATGCATACTGTTTGTATTGTAATGACTGCAAATTTCTATACATTACTTAAATAAAACATTGTTTTTTTAGGTAATATTCTGAGGTTGGCAAAGAAGAAGTGGGATTGTCAGAGAGATGAAGAAAGTAGATAGGAGTATAAGGAGATGAGGTGCATGGCAAAGAGAGAGGTGGCGAAGGCTAAGGATAAGGCATATGAAGAGTTGTATGAAAGGTTGGACACTAAGGAGGGACAAAAGGACCTGTACCAATTGGCTAGACAGAGGGACCGAGCTAGGAAAAATATGCAGCAGGTAAAGGTGATAAAGGATAATGAGAGAAACATACTCACAAGTGAGGAGAGTGTGTTGAGGAGATGGAAAGAGTACTTTGAGGGGTTGATGAATGAAGAGAATGAGAGGGAGAGAAGGTTAGATGATGTAGGGATAGTGAATCATGAAGTACAATGGATTAGCAAGGAGGAAGTAAGGACAGCTATGAAGAGAATGAAGAATGGAAAGGCTGTTGGCCCAGATGACATACCTGTGGAAGCATGGAGGTGTTTAGGTGAAATGGCAGTGGAGTTTTTAACCAGATTGTTTAATGAAATCTTGGAAAGTGAGAGGATGCCTGAGGAATGGAGAAAAAGTGTTTTGGTACTGATTTTTAAGAATAAGGGTGATGTGCAGAGCTGTAGTAACTACAGAGAGATTAAACTGATCAGTCACAGCATGAAGTTATGGGAAAGAGTAGTGGAAGCAAGGTTAAGAAGGGACGTGATGATTAGTGATCAGCAGTATGGTTTCATGCCAGGAAAGAGCACTACAGATGCGATCTTTGCTCTGAGAGTGTTGATGGAGAAGTACAGAGAATGTCAGAAGGAGTTGCATTGTGTTTTTGTAGACTTGGAGAAAGCATATGACAGGGTGCCTAGAGAGGAGTTGTGGTATTGTATGAGGAAGTCAGGAGTGTTAGAAAAGTATGTAAGAGTAGTACAGGATATGTACGAGGGTAGTGTGACAGCGGTGAGGTCTGCGGTGGGAGTGACGGATGCATTTAAGGTGGAGGTGGGGTTACATCAAGGATCAGCTCTGAGCCCTTTCTTATTTGCAATGGTGATGGACAGGTTGACAGACGAGATCAGACAGGAGTCCCCGTGGACTATGATGTTTGCAGATGACATTGTGATCTGTAGTGAGAGTAGGGAACAGGTGGAGGAGACCCTGGAGAGATGGAGATATGCTCTAGAGAGAAGAGGAATGAAGGTCAGCAGGACTAAGACAGAATATATGTGTGTGAATGAGAGGGAGGATAGAGGAATGGTGAGGATGCAAGGAGTAGAGGTGGCAAAGGTGGATGAGTTTAAATACTTGGGGTCAATAGTTCAGAGTAATGGTGAGTGTGGAAGAGAGGTGAAGAAGAGAGTACAGGCAGGATGGAGTGGGTGGAGAAGAGTGTCAGGAGTGATTTGTGACAGACGAGTACCTGTAAGAGTGAAAGGGAAGGTCTACAAGAGGGTAGTGAGACCAGCTATGTTATATGGGTTGGAGACAGTGGCATTGACAAAAAGGCAGGTGTTTGAGCATGATGTGGCAGAATTAAAGATGTTAAGATTTGCACTGGGTGTGACAAGGGTGGACAGGATTAGGAATAAGTATATTAGAGGGTCAGCCCAGGTTGGAAGGTTTGGAGACAAAGCCAGAGAGGCACGATTCCTTTGGTTTGGACATGTGCTGAGGAGGGATGCTGAGTATATTGGGAAAAAGATGCTAAGGATGAAGCTACCAGGTAACAGGAAAAGAGGAAGGCCTAAGATAAGGTATATGGATGTGGTGAGAGAGGACATGCAGGTGGTTGGTGTGACAGAGCAAGATGTAGAGGACAGGAAGAAATGGAAACAGGTGATCTGCTGTGGCGACCCCTAACGGGAACAGCCAAAAGAAGATGATGATGATTCTGTTCTCAAATGTGTAAATTAATACTTCAAATAATAGTGTCATGTATTGAAAAATATCCATTTTTTATATGTAAAGTAATACAAATATTTGTTATGTGGGGTGGGGGAGAATGTTTTCATTCTTGAAATGACAGGTGCTTTGTCTGGCATTAATAAGAGTACATGATTACAACATTATATTGTCTGCCTACAGCCCATTTCAGCACACTCCTGAGATCATTGTTTTGCAATTGAGCTGATGCTATTTAAATGTCAGACTTCTTATGTGGTGCTTGCATGTGTTACACTATTATCTATAATATGTAACTAGATAGGTAGGATGTTCAAATACAGCAGTGCTTAACTTATACTAGTGTGACTGCTAATGAGGTTATCATTGTTTTGCACATGTTTGCAGTGGCAAGTTTTACAACCCCTGATTGGCTGTAAAATTAATGTTACCAGACACATCTCCCTGGCAGTGCACTTCTGATGTCATCCCTTTATAGATACTGCATGTCTGAATTGTACTCATTATTCTCATGTGGCACTGGCTGTTAATAATATTATGTGTAGATGTAAGTGGATAGGTAGGTGGTTTGATTCCATCACTGCCTCAATAGTGCGATGACAGCTCACAACAACCTTTATTTATACTTCTAATTATTATGTTGAATTGCAGTAGCAGTCTGTGACACTCAGGGAAGATAACTTTTTGCCCACACAATGATTGCATATTGTTAACTTGCCTGCAGTATGTCACATTTGGAGTGGAAAGTCTCCTGTGCTGTGTGACTTTGATAGTGTGGTTTGTAATTTATGTAACTACATATGTAGGATGTTTAAGTCTAGCTGTGAGTGTGCCTTTCACTCTCCTACTGTGTATAAAACTCTCCAGATACTCAGATGATGTGTAGCTGTTCAGTGTTATTGTGCACTTTCAAAAACTGTATAGCATAATCACCCAGCTAATAAACAGTGGTGGTGTCATTCATCTGACTGTACACCATCTCAACATGGTCATATGGCATTTGTGATTCAGACAATGATATTTAGATAGTGATCTTGGGTAGCTATTTGAAATCCATGCATTACTACACAGACTATGTTGTGTCAGTTGTATTATGACTGTAGATGTGACTATCGCTGTTGTCAAGCACATTTGCTTGGTACATGTATAGATGGTGATCCCTCTTACTAATAGCTAGGACAATTGTTCACATAGTAATGCTTTTATTCAGAGTAATGATGTTGTTTGATTTCAATTTCCTTACATAACATGTTTAGGAAGTGTTATCCTCTGGCATGAGGGAATGAGACAACATGCTCTCTGTTCTTGACATACTACAGTAATTACAGACACATGTATCCATTGCAACAGTAACTCAATGTAATGCCTTCACATAACAACATACAGTATCTCACAATTGTACTGACATTCGACCGTGGTGCATTCATCTGTTAAAATATCATGTATTGTCTACTGTCAAATGCTGATGTGTTCAACATCCACATTCAGTGCCTGTTAGCATTGTTGTGTCTTATACTGTAATGCAGGGATGGCATCTACCAAAGTTATAATGTATCCATTCACAGTGTGAAAGTCCTCTACCATCCCTTTCATCTTAGAGATTTTTTGCTACACATACATCTGAAGTAATAAATTAGCATAGGTGGATTGTCATAACAGTTTTAAGACTTCCACTGTGGCAGGTGTGGCTCATCCAGATGTTATTAGGCAGTGCAGTCACATAGATTGTTGTTCAATTCCTGACAAGGGCAACATTATATGAATGTACTTTTGCTACATAAACACCATTGTATCTAGTTATTATTAATTTTTATGTTGGACAGTGATATATCATCACACGTTGTGATTGCAAGGCAGTGAAATGTTTATTCAGGACATGTAGCACATGCATTGAGTATTGACTTGTATAGTATACTTACACAGATACACTGTGGTTAATTTCTGGGACAGTGTATGTTCTACATGATGGAAACACCTTCCTTGTCAAAGAAGCAGTCATACTGTAATACTCAGTTTTGTATGGACAGTAACATTTATAGCTCCTTTTCAGCATTGTGAATAAATCCAAGTGTTCATATTATATTCATAAAAGTCAACACACACATTCAGTTCAGTTATTTCTTATAGCCTCCATTGTTCTCTGATGTAGCACATGCAGTTAATACAGAGATCTGGGGAGACCCTTGTATAATAGGCTGGGGTCTAAATCTGTTTGCATCTGTATGTCGAACAACAGTGGTTTACACACACACAGTTTCTGTGGCACACTATAAGAGTTACCTTTTTCAGACTTTTTCCTACCAAGTTGTTCATCTTTACACCTTATGTGGTAAAAATGTACTGCAGGCACTTCAAGGGTGTTCTTCCTTACATGACTGATGCGCATATTTCTGTGGTGACCTTGATTGTTATGCATCTCTGTGATATCTGTTCTACCATGTGTTTGACACTGATATGATGCAAATGTTTCTTATGTCATTTATTGCTTGCATGCATTACCTGTTCATAAGATAATTATTATCTGTATTGCATGACTTCCTCTGGATATGTCTTAAATACTACAATTCTTTTGGTCATGCTATACAGCTTAATGGAAGATGAGTGATTCCATAAATGTTCCTTGCTGTATGGCATGATGTCAGACCATCCAAAACTGTGAATGGTCCTCTCTTAGAGCACTTTTTATTGTGTTGTTGCTCTTGAATTGCTGCTATGTTACTGTTGCCTGTAATTCCATGTGACATGGCCAGAATTATTATGTCAGACGTTTGCAAATCAGCAATGTCAAAACTGAACTCATGACATGTCATCTGGTCTGTCTTGTCATTTGTCACTTATGCATGCTGTTTGTTGTTAGATTGGCATTTAGCATTTACATAACTATAAAACACTTGATTGTCTATTACATGTCTGCAAGTGACGAACGCCTTTCCTACTGGTCCCACTGTGGTTTCTTGCAAAAATATGTTCATTTATGATTTACCTGACATTACAGCTATAAGATTCTTTTGTTCTTGTGTATGTATGCCAAGATGGATAATACAGCAGTGCTCTCAGGTTGCATACATAAATCTCCTGTATATACATCTCACAGCAATAACTGCATTCTGTGCATTCATCCCATAAAATATCTTCTGACCTTGTTAACTGTTAATTCAAGTCAGAGTTGAATTAACATGCTTATCACATTTTCATTCCCCTTTGTTACACTGCAGCTTTATGTCCCTAGCACACCCTTTATTAGCATGTGCAAAACTGCAGGATTGTTATTGACATTAATTATCACATCAATATTGTTGGATTTATGTCGGACATGCTTCTTATACACTTTTATCACTATTGTCTATGGGATATGAGTACACTTTAAACATTTCCCCTCTCCAACAGTCACACATCATTAAACACAATATAAGTGTACCTATTCCCCCATTTCACTTTCCCTCATTCTTTGTTTCCCTTTACTTGCCCTTAATATGCGTGGGCTACAGCATATGGACTTATCTGACCACTGCCTGTATGCAGTCTGTTTTGCTGACGTTGTGTGCTCATGCTTGAAAGTACCTTTCCATGACCACAAACACTATTGCTGGCCATGAAAAGGTGCTTGCAAACATGTAGGCATGATGAGTAGCATATATATTCAGTTAGCACTGCTGCTCAGCACTCTAAAATGTTTACATTGTGTAGGTGTAGCATGCACCTACACGATTGTTAAGAAATCCATGGATAGACTATTTCATATTATTCTATGCTGTAGTTTCTGCCACTGGAAGTACATTGCAATAAAATAACATGATCTGTTCATTTACAATCAAATATTCTATATTCTTTTAAACTGTGTTTTTTCTACTGGATATATGCCACCACAAAATATCTAGTCTGAAATGACGTAAGCAGCTTTAGTATTTAGCTGCTTTTTGTTCTTGCAAATGGAATCACAATCTAAATACAGTGTGTATGTAAATCTTGAACAGGAAATGTCAAACCTTGTCTGAGATCCTGTATTGTGTAGGTGCATACTAAAGCAGATTTGCAGAGGTCTTATAGTCTGACTATCTGCAAAGCTACGTTATACATAATTTATGTAAAGGATGGGCAAAGGATGCACTTTCAGGATGGGTAATGCAATCTTTTTCTTTTTTTCCCGGTTATTAGTCACCACAGTGGATCACCTGTCTGCTCATGACTGGCAGTGGAGTTTTACAGTGTCAAATTGCCAGACCAGTGCAAAACCTTCCACAGAAGGCACACACTTACACCTAGGGCCAGTTTAGAGTATCCAATCCACCTACAGCATGTCTTTGGGAGGAAACCGGAGCACCCAGTGGAAATCCACATGTAGACTCCACACAGAAGGCACCCCAGCCAAGGATCGAACTGGAGAACATCTTGCTGTAAGGCAGCAATGCTAACCGCTGCACCACTGCAGCCCACTGGGCTGGGCTATGCAATATGCGGCTATAATGTATCTGTGCTGAGATGGCATTAGAACATAACTAAATATCACATTTGTCTCATAAAGGCTGCATTGTAAAAATGAAACAACCCCCACAGAATATAGGTACATAACAAATGAGGCACAGAACATGAAAATGAAGCCTTCTTTGTGTCTCTGTACTTAAAATCACAAACTAATTGCCATCTTTAAATCAGTGTCATGACATACTTCATTAATTTTACTAGGAAATGTTACAGTTTCAGTAATGTACTATCTTGTCATGGATTTGAAGTTCATTTGTCAGCAGGCTGCTCAATTTTGTGCTATTTGATACGCAAGAAATATATATATATATATATATATATATATATATATATATATATGTATGTATATATATGGCAAGTGTTTTGGCCGACAATATCAGTAAATATCATAACTATATATTTCATTAGTAGAACATAAGAAACTAAAATACGTTTGCTTCTCTGAAAGCAGTTATTTTCAGTCACATAAAACATTATAGCAAAATGAGTCGATGAGTGTGATGTGACGAACAGCTATTAAAGGGGAAACTAATTTATTGCACATAAATCTAAAAACACATGTTCAGCACAGTGTATGGCTAACTATCCAAGAGCTGTATTCTAGAAGTTTTGAAAATCTAAAAGCATTACAGAAACACAATCCTCTAAAAAGAGTCATATTTGGTTCAGAGGGCCGTTTGAAATCCATGCTGTTTTGGTCAACGTGAACAAGCAACACAAGAGCTACTGAAATATGTAGTTTGGTTGAAATGCAAACTATGTTCTGATTATATTCTAAAAGTCTAAGAAGAATAACCTTATTACAATCAGACTGTTACATATGAACCCAGCTGCTATCATAGAAAACGTTATGCTTTTAGAAAGATGACAATCACCACAAAACTGCATTAGGTGGTAAATAGCCACAGAAACAGCCTTCATGAGTGAAACACTCTAATTGCCCAGAACTTTAAAAGCTGTTGCACTGCTTTTGCTCAAACAACCTAATGTGTATTAACTAAAATGATCAAATAAGGGCAAAGGCAACTTCCTATGCGGAACAAAGTATCATGAACAGCACCTTTAATCACACATCTTTGTTATATGTTCTGTAATGGATGACAAGAAATTCATGTCTTGAGCTTCATTCTTCAGTTGAATATTTTGGCATATGTTTCTCAAGCTTGTAACAGTATATTTATGCTCAAAGATCTGATCACAATCCTTTGTGTTCTTTTAGCATTAGACTTAAAATAAGAGGTTTACCATCAGCTGTAAACTAAGTCTTGTAATGAAATCTCCCCAAATACTGATTCTGTGTAATGAACAGCCCCTAGTCATTAAAGCTGTTTTGTGTTCTATTGCGAGATCACACTTTGAGTAACTAGTGTTCTCACCTTTAAAGGGTGTTCCATACAATTTTCCTTATAATCGAACAGTCGCAAGATATGACGTAACACTATGACCTGGATATTACTGAGACTATTATACTTTTTAGCCAAAACATCTCCTTCAAACATAATTCATACAAAGACTATCCAATCCTAGGAATTACAAGGTTAATTAGTCTAATGATCATGAGCAACTTGATAAATAACCAACCACCTACCCTCAGGCTTTATTTGCTTTCTCAAAGGGGGTGAGACCAGCCAGTCCCAGAGTAAATTTGAGGAGGCCAATCCAATCATCCAGATTATGCTTGAAGGAATGTATTAAATCACATTGAATAACTTGCAGTGGAAATGTATTCCAAAGGTGGAGACACTGAGTGACGAGTCTGTCTCTTCAATGCATTTTATTTATTTGCTGCTGAAGGTTCAGATCTCTGGTCCTAGTGTTATTCCAATGTAGGTAGGTTGATAGACTGCTGTGTCCCATACTCACAACTTTTCAATATGTTACCACCTGGGGGTATCTGCTAATACTGGATGTAGAAAGCTACTTGAGGGTTTCCTGTGGCACCCTAATTTAGAATATCCTTGTGGATTATTACTGCTTCTCTTTTTTCCTCATCTCTCTCTCTCTCTGCGTGGACTTTGGTTATATCCAGGTCAGATTGTAAATCACAATGCCTTTATGGTGGTGTTCTTTCTTATAACCATGCCAAAGACTTAAAATAATTAAAGAATTCCATCAGGGTTTTCATCCTAATTAGGTTTTCTTTAATTTAATTACTTTGATAAGCCATTTTGTTATGTAATAGAGACTTCCTGAGACATAAATTCATTCTCGCACAGATGTATGATGCTATATGTATTGTAATATTTATTGCTTCTTAAATATTCATGCATTCTACAAATTTGTGCACCCTGTTTAAAATACCACATGCTCTATAAATACCTGTGTACTGTTTGTACACTGTTTGCATACTGTAATTTTGTGTTTAATCTTGATAATTTCTGTTCATAGGTTCATAGGTTCATAGGTAGGTACTAGGCTATCGGCCAAAGGGCCTACATAAGCCTAGCTATCAAGGTTCCCTGGCTTACACCACCCAAGAAAGTTATTTTCCTGTGCCACTGTCGAGCAGAGACACAGAAGTGATCCCCGGGGTGTATTTCCTATTTCCCATCCACTCATCAAGATTTTTCTTGAAGAGTGCTAATGAAGAACTTTGCTTGACATAGATGGGTAGCCTGTTCCAGAGTATGGGAAGTCTCTGGGATAGGAATATATCCCTCCAGCATGTCCTGTTTATTGTGGTGACAAGGTTTAGGTCCCTAGAGCATGTAGCTCAGAGAGATTGGGATTTCTTTAGGTGTAGCATGTCCAACAGCTCTGGGTTTGACATAGCTTTATATGTTAGGCAGATATCACCTCTGAGTAGGTGATATGCTACGGAGTAAAGCTGGAGTTTTTTGAGGCGGTCAGTGCAGGGCATTTGTTTGAGTCCAGTAATCCTCTTTGTGAGGTACTTTTGTGGCCTTTCCAGCTGCTGCAGATCTCTTGTGAGGTGCATTCCAAAAGGGGCGTTGTACTCTATAGTGGGTCTAATGAGTGTCGAGTAGAGGGGAATGATGACCTCTTTTTTCCTGGATGAGAACCCTTTTATGATGAGGTGTGCCACATAGAAGGACTTCCTGACTACTGTGGTGATGTGACTATCAAAGGAGAGACTACTATCCACCTGGGTCCCAAGATCTCTTATCAAGCATTCGGTGTTAAGTAAATTGCTGCCTATGTGGTAGTTCATGGGTACAGAGTTTTTACCAAAGGGGATGACAATGCACATTTTGGCATTGAGCTTGAGGCCATGGCTCTGACACCAGGCATCTGTCTCAGAGAGGCCCTTCTGTAGGATGTTCACATCATTTGGGGACTTGACTATGGCTCCTAGTTTGCAGTCATCTGTGAACTTCGTTAGCCAGAGGCCTTCTGCGTTAGCCTGTACTTCACAGAAGTAGATACCAAACAGGAGCAGTCCCAGGATGGAACCCTGTGGTACTCCACTTGTCACTGGTTTGAGGTCAGATTTGGAGTCTGCAACTTTTACAGTGTGGGTTCTGTCAGTGAGCCAGTTGGCAACCCATCTTGTGACGTAGGGATTTATGCCTAGTTTATTGAGTTTAGCTATAATTCCATAATGGGGGATGGTGTCGAAAGCCTTGGCGAGGTCAAGATAGGCTGTGTGAACCACCTTACCTTGATCTACGGCTTTGGTGACTGCCTCAAAGAAGTCGATCAGGTTCAGGAGGCATGATCTGCCTTTCACAAACCCGAACTGGGTGGCATCCAGAGTTTGGAGGTTACCAATATCTTTGTTTATGAGTTCCATGATGATACGTTCCATGGCTTTGCAGACCAGGCTCGTCAGGCTAATAGGTTTATAGTTCCCAGGATCAGTGGTAGCTCCCCCTTTGTGGAGTATGATAACTGTTGCTGTGTGCCATTCAGTGGGCACAAAGCCTGATGCGAGGCTATTATTGAACATGATGCTTAATTGGGGAGCCAGTTCATTCTGAAGTTCGTGGAAAATGCAGCCTGGGATGTTGTCCGGTCCCATGGATGCTGTGTTTTTGGCTTTAGAGAGTGTAGCTTTCACCTGCGTAGTTGTGATTACAGGGACTCTGCATTCTTCCTGTATAGATATGGGCCCTTTAGGGGATGAGGGAGGGTAAAGTTAGCACTGAACCTATCTGCCAGGATGTTGGCAATATCAGTTGGTTCTGTAATTTTCATGCCTTTGTGCTGTAACTCAGAGCAGATCTGGGTGTTGCTATTGAGATTCTTGACATAGCTATAGAATGCTTTGTGGTTGTCCTTGGAATTAGTGGCGATTTTATTTTCGTAGCTAGCTATGGAGGATCTTATAAGGGATCTCAGCTTCTTACTGAGGCTGACCAGGGAGCTCCTCTACTCATGGGATTTTACTCTCTTTTGCAACAGTTTCTTCCTTCTTTTGTACAGTTTGTTTATGGCAGGGGACCACCAGATTGGCTTCCTTTTTTTGGAGGATAGCGTCTTGGTTCTGTTGGGGATAGCACGATCAATGCACTCATGTAAGTGCTTATAGAGTGCATTTGTGTAGGATTCAGCAGTTGTAACTGTATTGTCCATCTGCATGGGTGTCATGAAGTTCACTACTTCTGTCTTATGAAGCATGAAGTTGGCTTTGGAGAAATTGTTTTCCTGTGGTTTCCTTAATGGGGGGTGGGGGTGGTATGTGGATATCAAGGGTGATTAGCTTATGGTCAGATCAGACCAATGAGGAGTTGACTTCAGGTGTGGAACACCGGTCACTCATGTTGGTAATGACTAGGTCTAGGATATTGTTGCCCCTGGTGGGAGTGTGGATAAGTTGATCTAGAGCATTGGAGTTTATGAATTCCAGAAGGCGTTGCATTAAGGAGTTGGTACATGAGTAGTTTTCCCAGTTAATGGTGGGGTAGTTGAAGTTGCCCATTATTAGGGTGTTTTGTTGAAAACTGGAAAGCTTTATTCCCCAGGTCTCTGCTGAAAAGGAGTTTAACTAAACCCAGTCAGACTTTCCAGGTAAACAAAGGCAAAAATAACTAAATACGTAAATAAAATATTTATACCTCTGGTAAGGAGATTGCAAAATACTTCAGTATGTGAGTCTATAACAGTTTATTTCAAATTATCTATAGTTAAATGTTTATCATGCTGTTATCAAACTATACATAGCTGTGTAGTTTCTCTACTCAGGCTGAGGGAAGATATTTTTATTATACTGGCTCTAGTGTTAGTTGTACAGTTTAACTTATGGAGAAAAAAAGAGGTCAGTAACAAACTATCTCAAAAATGTAGATAGAAACTTAAATCTCAATTTCACCATAAATGAGAACTCTGGAGTAAGAAATGTCATAAAGACATATGAAAACTGAACACTTTTACTCCACCTTTGATTAGCATACTCAACATTGTGAAATCTGATGAAAAGCAGAAATTCATCAGCTCCTTTCTTATCCATCCTTTTGTCAGTCTCCTGTTTTTATTTTATTTTATTTTTTATTATTATTATTATTTTTTTAATTTGCCTGCTCCAAGATGTCAAGCACTTAAAATACAAATGAATGTGCATGATACATGTGGCACCTGTGCACTGGCCCAGCAATTAAGGAGGCTGAATCCTCACCACTAACACTAGTGAGGGGCGTCCATATAGGGAAAGGATAATAAATACACAAACAGTAAAGTACAATTTCCCTTATGGGCACACAGAGATCACAGTCAGTGTGGGGCTGGTTTTTACCTTTCTCTCCAGGTCCCCAATAAGACTCCCCACTGGCACAGTTATAAGGCCCAAATCTCAGTCTAGTGGGCAAGCAAAAACCTCAAGCACCCTCTCTGTCTAACCATTGCTTTGTGCCCCTGCCCAAGTAGCTGACACACACACACTTTGAGATGAGTTATATTCAGCCACACAGACACTCCTGGGGAAGGCTGCCACAGGTTATCCAGCTGTGCCCCTTTTACCCAGGCTATGCTGTAGAAATCACTCCCACCATCCACTAATATTTATCAGCTACTCACAGGCCCTTATGAAAGGGTGTCTAATTATACTGTGCAATATTATTATCCAAATGGTAAGTGTAACTGAACAGTCAAGGCTTATTTGGAGTGACTAGGACAGTATCACTATATACATATGTATATATATATATATATATATATATATATATATATATATATATATATATATATATATACAATGTACTCTAGAGATTAAATTATCTCTACACAAAACAGCCACAGTTGAAAGGTTTAAAAATATTTAATATTAATTAATAAAAGCACAAGGCAATACTTCTTACTACAGAGTGCTAGCCAAGAGTTCAGAGATTACAGGAAAATGCTTAAAATAATACAGTAGAATAGATCTGACATTACAGAAAAACAAACTAGTCTAATCTTACTATTTCCTAGCTATTTCTAAGATAAACACTAAAGTCGAAGATCCTGCTTACATATAGACACAGGCAGAGTGGTGAGTTGCATGTTCTCAAGACAAATGCTCAAATGCTCTCATTCTTTCTGTCCTTAAATTGATAACACAGTACCACTTATTCATTTCAGATTACATCATTTCTTTCTAGTTCCCAGGCTAACAGAACTCAGAGGTTAATAGCCCTTTTGATCTTGCAGCTGGTCAGGAAGCCAGAGCAATAAAATAAATTCTACATGTAAATTCCAGCCATTAACTCTGGCCTCAAAACAAGAGGCAGAATGCCTCCCTCTAGACATTTCAGCTCTGAGTTTTAGATCAAGGACAGTCATGAAATGCATGACTTATCAGCTTTCTTACACCAGAGTGCTGTTACATTTTTTCTAGTTCAACACATACTACAGTCTTTTAACATTTAATAGAACAAGCTTGTGGCTTACATTAATATTTACAAATGGCAGAATTGTCTACAACATTCTATCTGGCTATGCTGGCAGCCTTCACCTATCTTCACAATATACATTTCATAAAGGTGGATGAGAGAGGGGTACTTTTACTGTGAGTCAAGATTAATACAAGGTTCCCACACACAGTCTTACAGAGGAATTCCCCAACCATCAGTAGCCTGCAAAAAAAAAAAAAAAGTGAACAGCATAAGTCTGAATGCTTTCCTCCATAAGGAAGCATTGCTGGTGCTATTTCTTACTGTCTGCCGACATGATTCACTTTCTAGGGTGATTTAACCAAAGTTCTAGTTGGTGTCACCATGGCATTGATATATATAAGTTCAGGGTGAAGAGGGCTTGCCCCCTACAAAAAAAAACAAGAAAAAAATTGTTTGCCCAGTTGCTTTTTTGCGCACTTTTTTTATTTTCATTTTTTTGAATGATCAGCTTTCAGGAAGTTGACATTTCATACTAGAATTGTGTTATAAAGAAGCTATGTTTGAACTTTTGGTTGAGATTCATAGTTATAAGTAAGCTACATTGCATGAAATTAAGAATGTTTATAAATATATTGACAGTGTTAAATTTGGCCAACTTATGATTGGTCTTATAAGTTGTGAACTCCATGGATTTTCAGTGTTCTTACACCTAAACTTAATATTTTGTTTGGAATCCAAAACATCATAAAGATTAATTGCTGTCCTTTCAGACCCATTATTTCTACAGCAGGATCAAAAACTGAAGCTTTTACATTGTGCTTGGACAAAAAAGTTGAATAAATTGTACAAGATACTCCATATTATTTATAATGGCATGGTGACAAGTTTTACAAGCTGCTTTAGTATGGGTGTGAACCTGATATGGTTATAATTAATAGCTTCATTATACACCTTTATATAACAGCACTGATATGGTGAGGGACAATTTTAAAGAGCAGCATGTTTTTACTTGTAAGGACATTTACTTGATCTGCATCTTGCCAAATGTAATACATCATAACTTTTTTTTACAATATAAGCACTTCCTACATTCAAGAGAGGTTGTTTAAAATGCTGTTGTTACCCCTGCCCCCACAAGTCTCACTTTTCCTGAAAGGGAACATAAATATTATATATATTTTTAATATGCAAACTTTTATGTTTGCTTCACTAATAATGGTCTGGTACTAAACAACAGATGGAGAAATTAATAAACATAAATTCTAGCACTAATTTTTCAGTGCTTTCAGCTATAACTCTCTCAGACTGTTTTATTGTTTTATATACTGAATCCTATTACAATCTCTGTTCCATTTTGTTTTCATTTTTTGCCCTGTAGTGGTAGTGATGAAGGCACTTCTGTTGGTTATGTGAAACAGGCTGTGCCCAGGGATAACTCTTCTACATGATTCCACAGGAAATACTCACACAATAACCATACCCCACCTCTAGGGAGGACACTACATGTAAGTCAGGGTAGTTACACTTCAACAGAAATGTCTGTTGTGCACAGTAGTGGTGTTTCAGTGCTCAATGGTTGTGGCATTATGGTGGCTGATGCCCCAGCATATTAGCTTGGGGACAGACCTTCTGTGGGAGATCCATAGCAGTGACATCTGTATAGAGTGCAATGAGCTAGGGCTACATGAGTTACAATTGTCACATCCCTGGAACTGCATGCCAAATTACTGCAGCACAGTACAGCTTCTGGGTACAGTTTCAGTCTGCAGCCACACTGTACTACACCTTAAAGCATCTATCTTTTGCAGCTTTTATACAGTCTGACAGACTGCTTGATGACCTACTAAGTTTAGAAATAGCAACAGTACAGCAGATGAGGTGTTCTGCAAATGACTTGGACAAGCTGTATCATGATATGCATGATTCTGACCAGTCACTGTAGATGGGGTTGTGGCTCCTGCCCCGATGTGGTCAGCAATTTGAAGTATGCACCACCAGAGATGGAGACTTCTGTAGTCACCCCAAACGTCTTCCGTGTATGTGGTGACTCAGTCCAATATGGCAACAGAACCTTTGGCTTCTACACTTTTGACCATAACTACTGAGAGTGTACTCTCTCCCAAGCTGGTTACCATCTTGCCTTCTTCACATCGCAGTCAGTCCACATAGCTAGGACAAGTGTAGGTGTATTGTGAAGACAAAGAATGAAGAGACCCACATGCTTCTTCTTCATGAGAAACACCATGCGACGTTGATCACTGTGTCCCTGTGATTTCTCTTGCAGTCTGCACCATGTGTTAAATAGACTGTGTAATGATGACACTATACTCTAGACTATAGCTGATGAGCACAGTATTGAGCATTTTATTTGTTTTCCACTGTAGCATAATTGCTATATATGTGCTGTTATTCTACTACTGTACCGTACTGTAGTTGTTAGGGTTTTCATAACTTACCATAATCTGAAGACTTGTGTAACAATGGCATCAGTCATTTACTGGACCTGTCATTGTCATAATACACATGGCTCTTATTGTGGAGCAGGAGGTGGTGGTGACTTTTCCATGTCCTTCTTCTCCTTGCTAATATATTTTAGTTTTGTCAAGGTTTCCTGGCATCATATTGTGTGGAATGCAACAGGCCACAAATGTGTCAGGCCTTAATGTCTCTGTATTGAAGTGTGTTGTCATAGCTCTCAAGACATCAGAAATGTTTCTTCAGTTGCCCAAAGGCATTCTACATGATGTCAGGTCTGTGGCAATGGGCATAGCTGTAGGCCTGCTGGGCAGGTTTCTAAGGAAATTATGTGAGCTTCAGCAGCTGTAGCTCCAGAGGATACTCAGCATATCCTAACAGACATTCATGGAATATTTTTCCTGACACCAATGCATGTCTCATGCCACTGGAATGCCACATACTGGCATCATGATTGACCCTGGTTTGCATCCACAATGCTGGCTTGTCACATACCATCTAGTGCTATGCATGCATATTGAGGCACAAGTGTATACCACTTGTAGCTGGTTTTCATATGGCTACATATGTGTCAGCCACTGTACCAGGGATGCTTGATAAGCAGCAAACTTCACGGAAGCCTCAAATGATGGGGATAATTCCTCTATGTCCTTTACGTACTGGTCCACCTGTGTCAGCAAGCAATCCAGACACTGCTTCAGAATGTGACTGTCAAATATCTGAGATATGGCTTTAATATCTCCAGTAGGTCTTTGTAAGGTGCTTAAGGCCACTCGTCACCTGCATTACCTGATGCTGTTGGTATAGCATAGCTAACATGTGGTTACCCATATGAAAACATGCACAAGACTCAATCAAACTGCATGCCTAGAGCAGATGTAGGTTCATCAGCAGTGCAAGATAGCTACCACACCTACATGTGTGTATCTCGTGAAGTCTTTGTACAGGATCTGTGGCTGAAAGCACATCCTCATGTGATGACAGTGTGCTATAAGACATCAGAGTGGCTCTGATGTGATAACTGCATCAATGACTATAATGTGACTAATTATCAATTTCAAACCATCTGTTTTTATTACCATATCATCTACAGTGAGGTCTCTGTTGTTCCTTTGTGCATTTATATCCTTATGGGCTTCCATATATATCATTACATGTGCTTCATGTACTTCATGAATGCTGATGTTTTGGGCTGCTACTGTGTCCATTTTGTACATTTTATATGGTTGCTGCAAGCTCTTACTCTGTCTATAAACTGATTTGATCTTAGGCATGTAGAATTCAGTGCCATTGCATGCCTTGTTTATGAGTAGGACTCTTGGACTTAATGTGAACTGAAAAGGCAAATTAATCTTAACTGAAATCTATTTACGACATAGATTTAGTAGGCAAAAATATTTCTAGTGCAGAGAAGTGGGCACACATGAATAAAATGAGTCATATTTTGCTCAAAAGACCGTAAAAGCATATCATTTGTGAACACCTATGAATCTTTAAATGGGAAGAAGACTAGACTGAAAAATAAATGGAAAACTTGTCTTTTAACTTCTGTTAATTCAACAGAGGATTTTTTCATTTTATTTTATATGAATGACACTTAATCTAAAAGAATATCACAGAACCATCTGCCCTGGGACTGCATACCATGTCACATTGAAAGTGCTAGGCAATATAAAAGTCATCATTAAATCATAAGGATGGGAATATATGAAATAGAAATGGCAAAGAAAATTCTGAAGGAAAATAACCTTTTCTTCCATGGATGTCCCGAGAAGGATGTGTTTAAGATTTAATAATGGAAATAGGTTTGCTAAATGCAACACAATTGCAAACCATTTTTTGTGAAAATTGATTTCATTTTTTATTAAAAATGCTAACATTAACTCACCATCAACCAATCTAATTGTTATTGAATATTTTATATTGTCTCAGTTTTTACATTATTGAAGTACATATATTCCAATTATTCATTTGTGTATTAGAATGGAAGGGTCTGTTTGAGCTCCTGTATATAGGCAGATGATCATTCATGTATCAACATGAGAAGGAAATCATTTGAAATTATCAAATTGCCTTCATCAAAGCAATGCTACACTGCTACACTTTTGGCAAAACAACTTTCCTGATCCTTAATTTTTATATTTTGCTTTATAGTTGGCTAATTACAGTATAACACAAACCAACAATCTATTTGGATTCTTACTGTTTGTGTGCTGAAATAAAATCTCTATTCAGTTATCAGAGACTACAGAAAGGTCAGAGACCAGAAAGGTGTTATTCCTCATCCTGACAATTTCTCCTCCCCGGTCTTCAGATAATGTGTGAATTTAATTAAAGGGTCAAAGGATAGAAAGGTTAAGTCACACCCTTGTCTTTCCGCAAAGGGTCTTTGTGACAGTTTTCTTCCTCAGCATGAAGATATATGCACTAACTTCTTTGATGTATTGTTTTTATGACCTTGGAGTGGAGAAAGACCAAAATCAACAAACAAGCTGAACTGGGCCAAAGGCTGAATCACTGCTGCCAGGAATCAGTTACATTATATGGAACCTGCACTGAAAAAAATCACGTTGCATGAATTACTGATTTATGTAGAAGAACAGTGCATTAAGACATTCTGAAAAGAGGTTTTAGTATAGCATTCTGTTTCTTAATTATTTTCAGATTAGCATAACATGCTATTTTCGCATTGCGAGTGTAGTCGCTTTGTAAATACAATGAGACAAAAGATTTATCTCTGGAATTTTGTGTTAGTTTGATCTCAAAATCCACATATATATGGATTACAATGTTGAAAAAAAAATTCTGTTTTTGCCAAAGGTATTTTATTTTATTTGCTAATGGGTGATTAGACTGATCTAATGATCCTTTTCAACCATGACCAGGGACCACAGAAGTGCAGAATTATCAAATGTTGCTTAAAGCTCAGTCTCAGGGTCCACTTTACTTTTTGAATTTGTAGAAATCAGCAGAGTCTGTAGTCTTTTCATGGTGCTGTGGACTGGTGATGTACTGACATGTAGTGCAAATAATGAAAACATACTCAAAATAATATTTAAATGTTCCCATTTGTATAGTGAGTTGACTGCTGCTATACCAGAGCAATGTCATCAAAATGCATGATGAGAGTATGTTGTTCTGGGTCTGAGAAGGCCTCCAACTGTTTCCCCCTGCTCTGGAGGGTTGAAGAAAGATTAGCATACCTGCAGCTATTAGTAAACTAAAGGTAAATTAACACTGCTGCTCCTGCTATGTACAAGAGTACTGTGGGATAGTAACCTCTCATTTCACCCTTTGTACATTTAGTCTCAGTTTCTGTGTAATGAAAAACAAAAATACATTTTAGGATTCTGTCCAGAGTTTCATAATTTTTACTGGACCTGAAAATGCATCAGCACATCACCCATGATCTCGTCTTGCTGTAAACAGACACCATGTGACACAGAAACACTATAAGCATGTAAAGACGGTGCAGTGGTGCAGTGGTAGCATTGTTACCTCACAGCCAGAGTTTCTCTTGTTCGATTCTCAGCTGGGGTGCCTTCTATGTGGAGTCTGCATGTCCTCCCTGTGTTTGTCTGGGTTTCCTCTGGGTACTCTGGTTTCCTTCCATGATACAAAGACATGCATCTGGAGCATTTCTCCACGGGCCTCCGCTGAAAAGTGGCTTCGTTCCAAGCCAGATTTTCCCGGTTAACAAATATTAAATAAATAAGTGCATTTTTTAAACTAAATTTACTAAAAAATAAGGTATCTGGTATATAACCTCATCACCTCACTATTAATAATCAACAGCACAGATCATGCAAATACCAAAATATAAGATTTTAATAGTGTTCTGTTTTGGCCCTTTGAACTTGATCTTTAAGTAGAATACATAGAAGTTAGTAGTTTATAGGCCATTTTGGGCTAATTTCTATCTCTTTCATTTCCCTGCTATAAAAACCGTGTTTGCACGGTTTTGCACGTCCGGGCAGCACCAGTTAGCTAGGGCTAAATTATTCCCGACTCCAAGTCTCCTCTTCAGTTTTTCCCTTGAAAGTAGTCTAACTCTCAACCTAAGCACTTAAAAAGCATTCTACAGTCCAGCACTTGCTCAGACCTAATAGCAAGCACGAATATACTCCGACACTTGATTGCCCAATAGGGCAAGGCTCATTATTCACCCCTCACCAACCAAGCGACTAAGCAACTCACTTTACTATTCAGGCATGATGAAAGGGCAATTTCAGATATACTCTCCAGTCCAGCTGGTGAACCTGGGTATCCTGAGGCAATGTTACAACTACCTCATGTAGACAGACAACCTTCTCCTCCTACCACAAAACATTAACATATGCAAGAGATGCAATTATATAGCTAAATTGGAGGCTAAGCTATTTCCACCCAAGACTAGAACAGGCAGTCATGAGGAGAAGCTTAACACTTGCACCACACCTCCAACCTCACATAGACATACTAAACCAACAATGGCAAAAAATACACATAAATACACAAAATCATACTCATAAATAAAAACCTGCAATTGCATCAGAGACCTTCAAAGCAGACACCCCCAAAAAAGTCACCTCCCATCACAAAACAGACAACATATAAAACACAAAATCAGTGTGCCGCACAATCACAGCCCTTAAGGTGAAATAACATACCTAACACACTAGTAATAGGTGACTCTATAGTCAGGTATACTGACGTCCCACTCACTAGGCTGGACAAGGAGAAGGTTACTGTTAGCTGCCTGTCGGGAGCCAGAATCCACCACATAACACAAGCACTCAGGTCACTCCAGAACAAGTACAAATATGACTCTGTCATTGTTCATGTTGGTGTGAACGACCTGAGTCATACCTCCCTGGACTACATGAAAAGAGACGTGGAAGAGCTCTCTGATCACATAGCCCAGGCCTGTATGATCCTGACCTTGAGTAGCATCCTGCCCTCACTAAGAATGATACCGCAGTATAAAGAAAAAATTATCAATTTCAACAATTGGCTAAGTTTTTGGTGTCATTCAAAGGGGATCCAGTGTCTGGCCACCTGGGATGACATGCTCAACAAGCCACGCTGCTTCACAAGAGATGGCTTGCACCTGTCACCCCTAGGCTTTTGAATACTGGCCAAGGCTCTTGCTGCCCCCATAGTGCCTTTTTTAGGCAAGGCTCAAAAGTCAAACCCACCTCCGTAAACAGCACAAATATAAAAATGATGGTTATGCTACTCAATGCCAGGAGTTTAAATCTCAAAATGCATGCACTCGAAGCTCTCCTCAGTATAGAGAACATCGACATCTGTGCAGTAACTGAAACCTGGTTCAAGGCTCCAGAGAGCACTCCAGCACTACTGGGCTACAACTCATACCACACATTTCAGCCACAGAACATGGACCGAAACACAAAAGTAGAGGGTGTATCCATATTCATCAAGGATACTGACACCTCCAGGCTAGTGGTGCAGCATGATACCTCTGAGATCATTCATGTGCAACTAACATTGGGCAGATATGCAATGCAAATTGTGGCCTGCTACAGATCACCCTGCATGACTCAGGACCACCACTCTGCCTTTTTGGAGACACTGGAAAACATGAAGTTCCTACTGAACACCCTGATATTGGGCGATTTCAATTACCCTACTGTTAACTGGGAAAACTACTCAAGTACAAACTCCCAGGTCCAGCGCTTCCAGGAATTTATCAACTCAAATGCCCTGGATCAGCTGGTAAACTCCCCTACCAGAGGTGAAAACATATTGGACCTGGTCATCACCAACATGGGCGACAGGTGTTCCACACTGGAGGTCAACCCGTCACTGGTTAGATCAGACCATAAACTAATCACTCTGGATGTCCACACCACACCACCACCCCCAGTCAAGGAAACTACAGTGAAAAACTTTTCTATAGCAAACTTCACCTTACTTAAGATGAGGTGGTAGGTTTCACAGCCCCCACGCTAAAGGATAACAATGTCCAAGATGCAGGAACCTTTACAAATGCACTCTATGAGCACCTACAAGGATGCATGGATCATGCCATCCCTAGCAAAACCAAGACTCACTCCCCTAAGAGAAGAAAACCAGTCTGGTGGACCCCTGCCATAAACAGGATATACAATAGAAGGAGGAAACTAGTTCAGAAAAAAAGCAAATCCCAAGAAGGAAAGACGTCCCTGATCAGTATCAGTAAGAAACTAAGGTCCCTCATAAAATCATCCAAGGCTAACTTCAAAAGAAAAATCGCCAAAGATTCAAAAGATAACCACAAAGCCTTCTTTAGCTATGTCAAGAATCTAAGTGGCAACTTGCAGATATGCTTTGAGCTAGTGCAAAATAGCATAAAATATACTGAACCTACTGATATTGCCAACATCCTGGTAGATAGATTCAGTGCAAACTTCAGCCCCCTCTCACCCCCAAAAAGGCCCACAACAATACCAGAAAAGTGTAGTGTCCCAGAAATCACAGACACACAGGTGAAAACAGCCCTTTCAAAAGTCAAAAGCACAGCGTCAATGGTGCCAGATGGTGTCCCTGGCTGTGTCTTAAACGAACTACAGAACCAACTAACCCCCCACCTGAACACACTGTTCAACCTCAGCCTCCCCACAGGCTACATGCCCATAGAATGGTGCACAACAATGGTTATTCTGCTCCACAAAGGAGGGGTCACAACTGACCCTGGTAACTATCGCCCCATAAGCCTGACTAACCTGGTCTACAAGACTATGGAGTGCATCATCATGAAACTCATTAACAAAGACATTGGGAACCTCCAAATACTTGACCCGACCCAGTTCGGCTTTGTTAAGGGCAGACCATGCCTACTAAACCTGGTTGACTTCTTTGAGACAGTCACCAAGGCCATAGATGAGGGAAAGTTGGTTCACACAGCCTACTCTGACCTCACCAAGGCTTTTGACACCATTCTCCAGTCAGGAATTATAGAAAAACTCACCAGCTTGAACATAAACCCCTACACCATGAGATGGGTTGCCAACTGGCTTACAGACAGAAATCACACGGTAAGAATAGTGGGCTCCAGGTCTGATTCTAAACCAGTCACAAGTGGTGTCCCACAAAGCTCGATCCTGGGATGCCTACTGTTCGACATATACTTCCCAGAAGTACAGGCAAACACAGGAGGACTATGGCTAACCAAGTTCACCGATGACTGCAAACTGGGAGCCATAATTGACTCTCAGGCTGACATGGACATTCTCCAAAAGGATCAAACTGAGATGGACACCTGATGTCAAAGTCATGATCTCAAGCTAAATGCCAAAAAATGCATAGTCATCCCATTTGGGAAAAACAAAGAAAACATGAATTACCACATAGGTGGCAGCCCCCTTAATACAGAAGAGGTAATAAGAGCTCTGGGGACCCAGGTAGTTTGTAATCTCTCCTTTGACAATCATATTGCCAAAGTAGTTAGGAAATCCTTCTATGTAGCCCATCTAATTACTAAAGGGTTTGCATCTAGAAATAAAGATGTTATAGTGCCACTCTACTCATCACTCATCAGACCCATCATAGAGTACAGTGACCCATTTGAGATGTACCTCACAAGACACTTCCAACAGCTGTAAGGACCACAAAAGTACCTCACCAAGAGGATTACTGGCCTCAAACATATGTCCTATGCAGCCCGACTGGATAAACTCCAGCTGTACTCAGTGGCATATCGCTTACTCAGAGGTGATCTCTGCCTGACTTACAAAGCCATGTCCAACTCAGAATTGATGGACATGCTCCACCTAAATAAATCCAAGTCACTGCGAGCCACTCCCTCTAGTGAGCTAAACCTCACCACAACAATAAATAGAACATGAAGAAGGGATAGATTCCTGTCACAGAGACTCCCCATGCTTTGGAACAAAATTCCTAACTACATTAGGCAGAGCCCCTCACTAACACTCTTCAAGAGAAACCTTGACGAGTGGATGGGTAACAGAAAATACACCACTGGGATCACTTAATTGGCTCTTCTTGACAGATGCTCAGTTAATTAATCAAAGGGGTGGCGAACGCTGACACACTCTGGCTAGGCTTATAAATGCCCTCGGGCAGATAGCCTAGTACCTGCCTAGGAACCTATGAACATACAAGCATACGTATAATTAATACTTGGAATGATCTAGTACAGTAAAGGGTTAACATAAAAAAGGAGAAATTCGATGTTAGAAAAATGCAATACTCATAATCATGCAATGTGAGCAATAATCATATGAGTGTTGGAAATAAGAGAAAATATAAACATCTTTACATATTTATACTGTTTTGACACATTCACTTGATATGAGGAAGGCGGTAGTTTGATATCAATATTCAGAAACTATTAAGAAAAAAATGTTTGTGTCGTTAATTTGCATCATGAAAATGGGGTCTGGCTAGTATGATGCTGTCATCTTGCTTGGTTCATAGGCCACAGTTTGGGAACCTAACTGACATGTTGTTTTTTAGGGATACATTGTCACCTAAATTGTTCAGTTTGAATGTGAGTATACTGAATGACAATATGGTTCTGCTTTGGACAGGTAACCATAGGTTCATAGGTGGTTACTGGGCTATTGACCCAAAGGTCTTTATAAGCCTAGCTGAGTGTACCCAATATTATATTAGAGAAACCCAATTGCTTAAACTCGAGATCTTACTTAGCAATGACTGCCCATATCTAGGAGGGTCCTAGGTGAAATCCCCGGCAGGAATTTACAGTTCGCCATCCAGTCATCCAGACTATGCTTAAACAGGGGCATAGAGGAGGTCTCTCGAGTTGCTGCAGATGCCTGGTAAGGTACATACCAAAGAGAGCATTGTACTCAATTATTGGCCTGATGAATGTCGAGTACAGGGGTGTTATGACCTCTTTCACTCTTGAGGCAATTCCTTTGCTAATAAGGTGTATGACATAGTATGCCTTCCTTACCACAGCAGACACATGGTGGTTAAAGTTTAGGCTACAGTCAACATGAGTTACTCACTACTGAATTGTTACTTAGGGTATTATTATTTATATGATAATCTGCAGGGATATCATTTTTACCAAAGGGGATGATAATACATTTTTTTGCATTGAGTTTGAGTCCATGGCTTTGGCAGCAATCATTGGAGACTTGCAAAAGATTGCAGTGATAGAACTTATTAGCTGCTTGTGTTAATCTGCAGATTTTGTTTTTAATCACTACCAGTCAAAACTCATGATATTCTCAGCACACATCATACTGAGTTGTCCTAATAATGTGAAAAGTTTTATCACTGTCCTGCCTTATTTGGAGTCATATAAATTATAATGAGAATATTTGTTAAATGGTTAGTATCCACAAACTTATATATCCAATTATTTATATGAGTAATAAATGTAAATGAAATGCAGTTCCCCTGTGGTCTTTTTTTGCACATATTGAAAAATGAGTGCAGGTATTGTAATGGCTACTAGTATGACGCTGCTTAATCTTTAGTCCTTTGTTTGAAACATGCTAAAATACAAATGTTTCCCACTGCAAAAGTCCACTAAGCATATGAGAAAAGATACCAAAAGATATAGATCTATACCTTTTTTTTTCTTCGCCATAGAACCTTGTTTGGTGACACCACTACTCACCCCCCAATTGGCCCATTCATTCTGGGGTCACAGGAGCCAGATACTCTAGGGCTTGGTGAGAGCAGTACTGCTCATTCATTTCAGCTTATGCATTCTAATCAGTTCTCCACTGCCTGAAAAGAGCTGGGTAGGAGGCATGGGCTAGTCCTGAAGATCAGCCTAATCTCGCTCTTTATTAGAAAAATTCTGTCTCGCCCTTTAGTGGTTCTGCTAGGCTGACTATTGCAGCCCTCCAAATGGAAGCATGAAACTACCTGATGAATTGCTCCTTGTATACTGGTGCTAAACACCATGACAGTGCAGGCTCAGTGAGTAGGTCTCCACAAGCTAACATTTAGCATTTCCACTAAATATCAGCCAGTGTGATGAGTCAAGCCTCCTCGCTTCTCCAGGATGGGTGATTTAGCAGTGACCACTTAATTCCTAAACTCCCTGGCCAGCTCCTGCAGGCATCTGGGCCACTAACTGAACTTAGGATACTTGCTCCATATTCAAGGATTTATCCTGCTCTATCATGCAATTGGATTCTATATAGATATATAAAGGTTAGTCATCTACACTATATAGTAGGCTAAGTATAAAGCAATTAAAAGAATCATTCAGTTTTCTATCTCAGAATTAATTCTTCCTTTTTACAATATTGCTGATAAAACATTTATATCTACCTATCTACATCTATCTGTCTATATACATATATATATATATATATATATATATATATATATATATATATATATATATATAGAGAGAGAGAGAGAGAGAGAACTATATATCTATATCTATATTTCTGTTTATATATATTTTTTATATAATCCGCTTCCCTATTTACTCATGCCTGCCAACCATTTAGCCATCACATTGCCTTTTTATTCTTTTTCACCAGTGTAGGATCTGCAGTTCATGGCATGGCCATCATCCAGGCAGCCATGAAAGGTGTTTTGTAGCTTAACCTTTCCATCAATGGCTGATATAAGTGTCTGCTCTGCCTTACCCCCCAGGGGTATATACTCCCACCCATACACCATGAAGACTGTCCTGCAGACACATCAAGGCAGAGCTGAGCTGGTGTCTGTAGTAGGATAGTACTGCTTGACAAACACCTCTCTTTGCTGAAGGTGTCAGCACTACAGTGCACTAGACCACCTCCTTCTGGGATGGACAAGCTGATGTCAGTGCTCACGCCCTCCCTTCCCTGCTCTGCTCCTCCATTACAAAGCCACTAATCAGTCTTGGGTTATGCAGTCATAGTCATGTTTTTGTCCCTCTAAGCCACACAACTGAACACAGGCTAAGTTTTTAGTGTGGGCCAGCAAACACATATGACACTCCATGATGGAACTTTGAGAAATATGTGGTTGATACTGAAAAATGTGAATGCAAATACATGAATTATACCTATTACAGCAAAAAGACAAAAAATCAAAAACAAAATACGCTATAAACCTATTTAAATTTTTTCAGGGATACTACATCCCTCTGCATACTCAATATATCTGCTGTCTATATATACTAATTCCAAGGTCACTGTGTGATAGGGAAAGGGTATTCTCAGAAATGCTGCAATCATTGAATTTGTATAAACTGAACCTAATTTTACATTAGTACTCACTTCTGAGTGACAAGCATGTGAGGAAAATG